>NW_009260839.1:3602352-3608278 GCF_000687185.1 Egretta garzetta | reverse complement strand
GGATGAGTGCGAGAAAAACGCACAAGAAAATGTTCACATCTGAGCAGCACTCACCCCAGCTCCCCCAGCTGAAAAGAGCTCATTCATAGGCGTTCATTAGTTAGCATAAAATTTTACTTTAACACATGATAATCTGCACCAAAATACCCTGATAGAAAAATATTTGTTTTGTGAGAAAAAGGGTTTCTTATTTATTAACCTTCAATGTAAACAAGTGAAAGTCTGTGAGTTTCAAACAACAAGAGAACAAGAAAAGAAATGGCGCAGATACCCAAGTCTTGTAAGGCAAGAGTTACTTCAGCTGCAAAAAATCCTCGTATTGATTTATCATAATGAAATGAGACACGTGAAAGAAGGAAGGGTGACTGCACTGAGCAGCCAGAAGTGCACTTTATCAATGGAAGATGAATTCAGCTTGGAAATTTGGCAGGCAGAGCAATCAGATAGCAACAGCATACTTGAGTAGGCAAACCTGGAAAGAGTTTTAAGATGAGATTAGATCAGTTGGTAGAATTTCTAAGACAGAATATCCTGTTTGACACAGCACTGAACTAGGAAATACAGAAGCCTTTACCGGCACTGCCATCTTGGACTTTGCACAACCTTGTTTTCAGCTGAATTGTCATGACTTTAAAAACCCTATTTTATTAACGGGGTTGACGATCAGATAGCAGCGCGCTCAGCATGCCCTGGCCGTAGGCTGCTAAGAGATGTTAACATAAGGTAGGACACTGGCAGGAATCGAAATGCTTCCTCCCCCACCCCCAACTATCTATAATATTTTCCTATCTAATGTTGAGCTCAATGCAAATTATTAACTCTTGGTAATAAGTTTTCCACCACAGCAAGATAAAACGCTAACGTCTTTTCTTCTGTAGTCCTGTGGCATACCATCTTCCCTGCATGTTATCATCAGAAAGAACATAATTGGAGTAAAAAAATTGCACTTGCATTCCTAAGATAAAACACCTGTCGTCTTTGGGGTGGATAAAGCCAGAGAAAAGTGAATTCCGTAAGTGAACGGTTATATAGAATGCAAAAGAAATATTTGTTTATCTTCCTATGCAGTATTTTGAGGAAGCTGTGGTAAGCACTGCTTTAAATATGTTTACTTATAAATTCTTGAGATAAAGTAGCTCCCTGGGAATTGATCATGACTGATCATGTCCTGGGGTGGATGAAGGCTGGGAATGGGTAGCAGTAAAGAGCCCACCCATTCTGCATGTGTAATTGCTACTCCAAGGTGAAGCGGTTAGCTAGAGCCCATCAACAGGATCAGTACAAAGGGGGTGTTTCACCAACTAATGCACCCTCAAAATTCTACCCCCGGTTGGTTTAGTAAGCGGTCTCCACATAACCGACATGTCAAAAACACTTAAAAGTTTCCACCGGCAGCTCTAAGTGACACCTGCTACGCAAAAGATAAACGAGGAACCCAAATTCCTCTTTTTTTCAAACGGGGTCACCGTGTTTTTCCTGCTGCTGGGCACTGACTCTCCAAAAACCAGGAGTATTTCTCTTTTCAAGTTGCCTAAAAAGCTAGAGTGGTAATTTAATCACAACCCATGTCTTCTCCTCCTCCTTCTCCCCATCTTAAACCTAATTGCTAGAAAAATAGTATTTAGGGGAATTAGGTGCACAACACACCAGTCATTCCGCTTAGAAAAGGCGTGAAACTTCGCAGGGAGACAAAGCACACACAAGTCTCCAGATTCACCTCTATTAATACCTTACCAGACTTAGGTGGGTGAAGGACTACGAAGTCAACAATGCAGAAGCGAGACAGCACCTTATAAAATGTCGGTACCTCGAAGCATTAATTACTGCTAAACAGGCAACGTAAAACCAGCAGCAAGATGGTGAGGTTAGGAGTCAAGAATTCCCTTCTGGTCAAGCTTACTTGACCAAAAAAATGGATAAGGACAGTTCAGAAAATGCAGAAGTTGCTTCCACGAAACCTGTAAGGGCCAGTTATCAGACTGTAAACTCTTTGGGGCCAGTATTGCTCCTTTGGTTCAATTCGTTCAGTATTCGTGAGCTAGCCCGACGGTGACCCAGGCTATGACTTGTATTCCAGAATAGCACGATTCCAGCTGCAAGCACATCTCCCCCAAAGAAATGTGATTCTAAGAGACCAGCAGGACAGAATCCATGAGAAAGACATAAGGTCACAAAATGCTGGCGTTTTTCTTTGACTCTAAAAAGCGTATTTTAATAGCATTTCTCTCTGTAAGAAACAAAAGGTAGAAAAGCTTTTGGAAACCTGTATCTGGACACACAATGTTATTTACATCATGATCCCCGCAAGGTGGTGGTGGCCCAGGCAGCTCTGTCACAGCTGAGAAGCACCTGGTCTGTTTTCTAAAGGTTCATGCCATTTAGAAGAGAAAAAGATACCCCAAATACAGTTAAACCTGTTTTAGAGGTTTACAGGAAAATAGTCTTTCTTTATGCTGGATTGTTTTTTCTCATTCTGAGAGAAAGCACACTGGTTTAGAAAGTCTCTATCATGAGTCAGAGTTCAAGAACGAGAGGATTATTTACACCTACAGGACTCTCATTCCGGTATTGCCTTGCAATACCAAACCGCAATATCCACGCTCGCTTGTTCTGACAATGTTGCTGCTCCTTTTTTCTCCCAGAGGAGAGACTAAAATTGTGTATTCCTTCTTGTTCCATTCCAAAGGAGTTTCAGTTAAAGCCAAAACCTGAGCCTGTAGTATTTTTGGAGCTATTTTTGTGCTGTAATATCAGTGCGGCAGCTGGAGCACCCTGGATACGTACAACGAATGCGCTTGTTTTGGTTGCGTTAAGGCAGCAATGGGATGTTGCATTAAGTAACATCAGCGTGAGGCTATACGATACGTGACTGATTTAAAGCATGTGACTTTAATCGAGCAATGTGATTTCAATACTCATGTGGTTTTCTGTTGCAATTCAAGCTGTTTTGGCACCAGAACTAATTTTAGATCTGGATAAAGATACAACGGAGATCTACAGATGTGAAAAACCAACACACAAATGAGTACGCGAACTTATCTCAAATGAGCATTTAAACCTGTCTTAGAACAATATCTGATATTGATAAGCACTTTACAGAACATATTTTTATTCGATAATTGCTTGTATTTATAGCAACCCATGTTCTTTTAATGTACTTCTGTAGGCATATAGCAAAAAAAAAAAAAATTTACAAAAAAATCCAGTCTGTTATGTATTTTACTGAGCCAAGTCACCAACATGCAATTCACAAGTGAGTTCCAACTCCTGACAAAAAGAGTTTAAATAGATATTTGACAGCTTTCCCCTTCTTCACCCCTCAAAGTGCTAACCCTCATCTGGGACCTGTGATTTACCACCCGTTCGGCAGGTTTGCTCATTACATGCACTGGATGTACAGAATGCACAGGCAAAGGAAGAGATTTGCTCACCCTCAGCAAGCAGGGCATTCGCATCACGTCCCAAACAGGCTTCCAGACCAAATCCGGGAACAGTGAAGGATGATGCTACTTAGAGGTGTGAAGGACTGGAGTGCTAAGCTTCATCCGAACGTATGTTTAACTACTGCTGCCACCAAATATAGCCTCCCTGCAAATACATCCAGCAAGTTATTGAAATTGTTAGTCCAACCTTCAGATAAGGTTTATGGTTTCTAAACTATTTAACACGTATGCTACACTTTGCTTCCCATTAACACTTCCAAACTGCTTATTGCCTGCGTCTTCTCACCCTCGCTTCAGGCTGCATGTTAACAAGCTTAGCGCAACCAGAGCCTGTGATCAGTAGAACCGGGACTTTTACCTGCAGTACGATCCTGCACCAAAAAAGTACCTAAGACGTGGTTCCATATTCAGAGTCACCGAGTGTCCTCTCCTCACTTCCAGCACGGCCCCAAAGGTCCTTCTTGTCCCCTATGGGGGACATGGATGCAACAAAATGACTCACCCAAGAGAGGCTGAGAAGCATTCAGTGGGCAAGAGCCCAACTGAAGGCTAAGCATCCTGCATTAAAGACATTATTTTGATGTACGCAGCTTTTACTTGCACCAGAGATTAAGCAAATGCATTTGAAAACACTCTGAAGGCATTAAGAAGTCCAGCATGTATGACATATGCAGTCCTTTGCTATATCTTTGCCAAGAAATACTTTATGCAGTACATATGAAGCATGTGAATTAGCAATTTTTACTTAAACCATTTACCTTCTCACCAGCCAGCCATTACCCTGCAACTCTATGGTAGGCTCATGCACTCAAGCAGCAGCATGTTGCCAAAAAAAAAAAAATTGGGAGGAGAAAATGGCATTCGCCAGCTGCGGGTACTATCTGCTGTTTTGTAGGTACTCTTTTACAAAAAGACTGTATTTACCCATACAGACAAGAAATTACAGGAGATGATAGTTCTGTGGCAGAAAAATAGAGCGACAAAGTAAATGCCACGAGAGATCCTTCTCATGAATCCAGAGTGCCCTTGATCACAGCGTGAGAGCAGAAATTGAGCTCCACAACTGAATTTTAAAAATACAAAGGTAACAAGTTTCCAACCCCAAACTACTGTACTCTGCTCCCAATGCCATCTCAGGCCCTGGGATGAGGCCATCTCTGCTGGGAAAAGGTGAAAAATACCTTCCTACGTCATATATTTTCTGAACTAGGAGAATTATTTATAGTTGCTATGTTTATTATAGATTATTATAAACCATATTATTTTATAAACTATTAAATGTTTATAATTTCATTTTATGAAAAAAATTGTAGTTGTCTACAGAAAAGCATCAGTAACAGTAGCTTGAATATGTGTATTTTAAGGGTAAACTTTCCCTATTAGACATGTGCAAAGATAACACGCAATCTACAGCACTGTAGGATACATTTTCACATTTCAGCCTCTAATCTTTTTCCCCTGGGCAGCACCTGTTCTCGCTGAAAACTACTGAAAGCTCTCTTCACTACCATTTGTAAAGTGCCTTCTCTTTCATGTTTGAGAACGTGGGAAAGCCACACGATAGATCAGAAACTCCCCAAACCCCCTCCCTTCTACCTAATCTTCAGCACAAGGATGTCTTTTTATATATATACATATATATATATATAAAAATCCTTCAGCACATCTCAGTTTCTACAGAAGTGAAGAATCATTTCTTCAGAACTGTGCCCATCTCCTCCCACAAATGGCTTTCAAGCAGAGCTTTGAATTTTTCGTTTTAAATCATGTTCGCTAAGGGGGGGGGGGAAGGTGGGGAAAGAAAAGGACATTGAGAAAAGGATGAAGGGAGGAGCTGTTAAAGTGACCCAATACGCAAGCACAGCAGCAAGGATCCCCATCCCCACCAGTATTTCTACTTTATGAAGTAGAATTTTTGAATGCTTTACATTAGGCCCTAATAGGTCAACTGGATGTAGAACAGCTCCTGCAAATTGATAGCATGTATTAATTGCTCGTGCACTTACTACCCGCAGAACCTGCAGTGCCCCTGCATCTTTCAGTACTGTCAAGTCTCAGGATGACAGGCTACTTGTCATTTTAAATATTTCAGGTAGCCTAAGAAACTCCAGCCCTATTCAGCATTTAATTTACATCAAAGGTGGGAAAGAGAACAAAACCACTTTACACACGGCTCCATCTTTTGTCCATCTTTCATTGGCACAAACCTAATCGGAGCGTGCCACTACCTGGTTAATAGCTGGGAGATCGGCCCAGGGTCAGCAGAAGGCAGCAAATGCAAAATTCAGGTTCCAGCTGAACCTTAAATAAACCACATTAGACATACTGCATATTTCACTGTCGTGACCTTTTGTGCAGTAAAATATCAAGTTACACGTGGGTCACGACAGTAAAATATCAAGTTGCACACTACGCTATAGGTGTTTTCCATTGACCGCACAAGCAGTGCAATGAGCACTCATGCTGCTTTTGCTGCACCGCTC
>NW_009260839.1:3595245-3602120 GCF_000687185.1 Egretta garzetta | reverse complement strand
TGATAACTCAGTATGAAATACTGAATTAGATTCTGCACTTTTCACACTGGAAACACAATCACATGAGGGAAAAGCATTTTTTTTTTTCCTTAAAAAAAACCCAAACCCTGCATTTCTTTTGCTTCCAAAGTAAAGAAACATTTACCTTTCTTCAAATCTTAGATTTCAGGCAGACAACACACAGGCAGCAGATTAAGCTCTAACTGAAAATCTCAGAGTGCAAGTGAAGTCATTCAGCAGCCAGAAACCAGGTTACTGACTTCAGCTTTTTTTGTTCTTCCTTGTACTCCACCTGCTTCACAGAATGGGTCACTTCATGGCCTTTCCCTTCTGATTTCGGGTAATTGAGCTTCGTTGCTCTCCCACGCTCCCATGCTGAGCAATGCCAGGCACCAGCCTCCCACCGGTGGGACCAGCGGCCGTGGCACAGGAGCTTCCCCAGCGAGTGGATCCAACATGTCCCGCGCACTTGCTCCTGACGTGCGGATTCACCAGCCCTGCCAAGGCGCAATACAAACGCCAAAGGCTCAGCATCGCTGTGAGCAAACAGAGCCCATGGGTTTTCAGTCGCAAAGCAAGCAGATGCCTCTGAAAGCCCACCGTACGCAGCCACCACTCGCATCGCCCTGCCGCCCACCCCAGGTCAGCGCCTTTCTGCATGTTGAAATTCAGCATCCCAAACTGGCAAGACATCCCCGAGGACCACCTCATCCGCCTGCTTCCTCTGGTGTTACTACAGTTATGATGCCTGCAGCTGTCTAAACGGGGCAGCTTTTAAAACCAGAATTAGGAAGATTTAGAAAGGCTCAATTTCATAACGCGACTTTTGCAAAAGAAAGACGATACCTACAGAGCTTCCAGCTGGAAGAAAACTAAAACCCACAGACCTTCACAAACTTCACCCGAAGCACCCACATGTAGGGAAGATGAAGGTGAACCAATGGCTTCTGCCCTTAAGCACCCAAGAGGTGCCACAGGCAGACTTCCCTGCTGCATCCTGGCTGCTGGGTGGCAGAACTCCCCCCAGAAATGCTCGTCCCTTCCCAAGACACAGATGCCACCAGCCCTGGGAAGGGAAAGCTTGCGGTGGCTGCACACCCAACTATGCCTCTTCTCAGGGAGCACCCCATGGGAAGGAAACCCAAGCCCTTCCCACATTTGCTTTCAGATCAGTACTTGAGAAAGCCATGCTGCATGGCCGCAGCCGCACTGGGATCTGGCTTCTCTGCGGGAGAGGAGGACACATGGCACAGCTACGCTCAGAAAGTCATTTTGAACCTGGTGATAAAGAATTGGGAGGATCATGAAGCACCTACTGGCCAGTACAGCGTACTTTCCTATAGCAGGCATAAGCAATTTGGAAAAAAATACTTTTAAAAAAATTAAGGACTAAGAGGAATAAAGCCCCCTGAAGTATTTGCATCAAAGGAGTCTGAATTTTAAGGCAGTGAAGCAGAGGTAGCAATTTGGAAACAATGGCCTAAAAATGTAACTGACTTTTATACACAGCGTTTGCCTACAAGACAGGGCAAAAGCACTTTTTACATCAAAACCTGGAAGTATCACAGTTTTTCCTTGCTTATAAAACAGCAAAGGAGCAGTTGTATTCACTTCTCAGACACAGTCATCTGGTCAGAAGTTTTTCAGATATTTAATTTCTTTCTTTTTCTCAGGAGCTGAGTAACCAGACCAGCTTTGGCCAACTTGGTCCTTCCTTGTACCTGCGGGAAGACTTGCAGGAATTGGCAAGACTTAACTATAAGGCAAACCTTTATTTCTGGCTTCAACTGTATTATAATTTGTGACTCATTAATTATATTAGTCAACATTCACATGAAAAATAATAGCTATCATATTACCTGCTGCAATAAGAGTGGATCGCTGCTTTTTAGAGTTTATTCAAACAGGCAACTAATAATATTTTCCCTTTATCAAAAATCTCCAAAGCATAACGAATGTTCAATTTATTATATTTAATATTCAGCAAAAAAGGACGTTGTTGCTTTCAACACTGAAATCCCAAATAGAGAAATTAAAACAAATCACTTCATCTAGAAACCAAACAAACAATTACATGGAGGAACAACGCCAAAAAGGAAACCGAACAGCTGTGTTTGTCAGCCCTTATTAACAGTAAAAATAACACCTTATTTCATTTTCTAAGAGTTACTTGTTATCACCTGAAAAACAAAACAAAGTCTATTAGTTTACAAAAGAAAAGTGCCATACCATCAAAGTGATATTTCAGCAGAAAAATCCTTGGGGCTGAGTTATCAGGTGTTCTCAGCACAAGATCCACAGATCCTCATAATCTCAAGGAGGCCGTGGGTGCCCAGCCCTCAGGAAACTGAGTCATTAAAGGCTACTTTAATTACAAAGCCCTGATAAAAACCACACATACTCTTGTGGACATCATGAGAGATTTAGAGCAAGTTGGAAGAGCCATGCTAAGCTTTTCTTATTATTCCATTTAAAAAAAAGCCACAGTAAGACCCAACAGCTAATGCCAGCTCTGATTTAATATTACTTTTGCAAAAACATATCTAGCACCGTATTTCAGGGTTGCATTACAAAACAGCAGGAACTACCTGAAATCTAGGGCTGCCTCCTTTAGGAGGTAATGAAACCCCTGAAAGGTGCTGTGTGAAGGCATGCACCATTGCAGCTTGCAACCAACAGCTGTAACACGCCACAAAATGCAATCTGGAAACGGGAGATCCTTTGTATGCTCCAATACAAGGGGTAGGCACCAAATGCTCTTAACTGCTCAGTCATGAGATGCTGGTTTAACCCCCCCCGTGCAAGCCGTGCATAGCCCTACTGTATTAGTCCAGTTGTGAGCAACAAATCTGACTACTTAATATGCAAATTCCCTTGGTCAGTCTTCCATAGAAGCACCATGAAAGCAGTTATTGTAACTTCAAATTAGACATGTGATATGCAGCACTGCACAGCACTCTAAAGAAAATATTTAAGAAACCATTGTCCAGTTATCAAAAGCAGAGGTTGGGCACAATATTTGGCTTTCTAGAAGTTAACGAAGCTCTAGCACTATATCAAATACTGCAGGAGGAATTTGTATTTTTAATAATCTCCTATTCTAGCACGTCAGTCAAACATGCAGCCCTATTTCCACTGGCCCTATTATCACTGCTGCATGATAGGAGCAGCAGTAAAGAAGACAAATTTCAAACACAATCACGATCATTTATAACAAAGAAGGGCGATAAGAACTCCAGCGGGCAGGCGAACATCATGTCAAGGAGAGCGCAGCAGCAATCAGACAGCTGCAGCCAAAAGGCTTAATCTGTAATGACTTGTCATGCCCGTACTTCTAGACACTGGAGTTCCTGCCCTTTCGTTATTCCACGCAAATAACTGTCTCGCTGAACTTTACCAAGTAAGACAAAGTAATATGCAACTTCTAATAGTGCTGTTTGCCCGAAGGAAACGAACGGGTTCCTGTTTCTCCTTTTCCTTCCCACCTGCTCCCCTCCAAAGAAAGAAAAGAAATTTAAGAAGAGCACTCCAAAAGCCTGTGGGGATGGCAAGTTGGCAATGCAAGTTCTCCTGCTTGTGCTAAACCAAACACACCTGACAAGCTGTTAAACCTTACTTACCGGCACAAGCGAGCGCGGTTTTCCAGCAGTTAACTCCAAACCCAATGATCTTCCGAACACACAACTGAAGAAGTCACATAACCTGTAAGCAGCCAGAGAACAGCTATTCCTCCCCCAGTCTCACTCTCCTGCAGAAACTCAGTTACCTTTGACAAGAGACAGCAAGAAGAAATGTGGTGCTCGGTTCCTAAAAGCTTGGAATATCTGATGGGAGACAGCTGAGCTAAAGGGATGAGGGGGGGAAAAAAACCACTCCTGTGCCTATAAATGACTTAACGATTATAATTTATTCTTCTTTGTACCTCCTTTCAAGGGTCACCAATAAATCCATCTCACCATCCAGGACACGCACCCACCACAATACAGCTCTGCTGGACTACAACACGCCAAGCGTTGAGACAGGAACTTTTTCCTAAATACGACAAGCAATATTCTGTTGAAATGAAAACTTGCTAAAAAGAGCAGTGATAATGAAACAGCTGGTACCAATCTGCAAAGACCATTTCATTTCCAGCAGGATGGGCAGAACAGCATCTGTTTAATTCTTGTTAAGGAACAGATGACTCCTGCTTCGGTCAATGTGAACAAAAACATGCAATAAGGTGGTGCACACATAGGAGAGCTGGTGGTTTTGATTAACTCAATCTTACACAGAGACACACCTGAGTACACACAACAGCTCCCTGGATACATGCAAGCATCTTGACCTTGAAAAATACCAATAGTAAAAGACAAAGGAAGCGCACACAGTCAGGGCATGCTGTCAGTTTTGCCGATCAGCAGAGAAGTAACGGGAAGTGCCAGTGCTTGACAAAAAGGACCGAGAAGAATACGGGGATATGACAAATCCTCATCTCAACTCTAGTGAGACAATCGAGCAAGATTTTGCCAGCTCCACACAGCACTCTAATAGATTGAGACCGGTATGCATCAGACTTGAGATCCGGCTCCCACTTTTATGCAGCATCAAGTGCTGCTATTACTGCCCGATCAATCTCTTGACCACTTGTAATTCTCCAAGAAACTTTGCCATTCCGGGTAAAAAAACCAAAGCCTCCCCAAAGTAAGCCCATCACTGGCAGTGCTCTGGTTAGAACTGAGATGTTTCTGTTCCAAAATACCTTCCCGAGATTTACAAATGATCTGACCCTGTTCATTGACGGCAACCTGACAGTGAATACTCCAGACTAGGTCACAGCCCAGGAGCTGGAGGAAATCAGCCTTACAGGGGAAACAGAGTAAGTCGCCTTTCTGCACAGCTCTAGTCTCCAAATCGTGTTCGCTTGTGCTTCAGCTGGTTCGCTTGCTGATGCCTCAAGACATAAGCTCCCTCGAGAGAGCAAGTCAGATTTCATACTTGGCATGGGCACGTTTGCAGAATTTGTAAAGCTAAGAATTAGCGCAGGCTGGACTTTGACATCTCAGGAGTTAGATTTGTAGAAGATATTCTGAGGTTCTTTCAGCTTAACCGACACCCCTTTTTTTTCTTGTTGAGAGGCAGGAACAGATACGTAACATTACAAAACAGGCTATTGCACACGTAGCTGATTGTTTAAGACAGTCCTAAGCAGCCCATAATTCAACTGAAATTTCATCACTTCTCACTTCAGCGAGACAACCTTAAGGAATATTATCCTTAGAGCATGAATCAACACGAGCCAGCTGACATGCATTTCGCATCTCTTACATCTTGAAAAACCCAGCTGCTGTTCTAATGTACCAAGCACAATAGGTTATTTAACCCCAAAGCAGCAGTGTGTCACGCCGGGCAAACACCAAGCAGAAACGTGCCCCAGTAAGTCCAGCCGGGACAGCAATCTAGAGGCAACTTGGATGGAGAGTGCCCACCTCATGCTGCTACTGGGCATGTAATAAGACTATTTTATAATATCAGCCAAACGCTGATAATTTTTTTCCCTCCTATCTCATTCATTCGACATCACAGGCAAGATAAGAGCGAGGAAATTAAACTGAGTCTATTTCTGTGACATGACCTCACCTCATAACACCTAGCTACAGAAGCAGGTCTCAGAACAAACGTCAGTGTAGCTTTTAACGCTATTTTTCAGTTAAGATTTTTCAGGTACATGATGATCCCTGCCATTCTTTTTCTTTGACTTTCAGTATGCTCTGGTCCTTTCTGTGCTGACGCTCTTGCATTTTTTACCGGTTGATAAACCTGCTTAGTACAGATGCATTTTAGATAACTCACTTCTTCCCCCCCTTTTTTTTTAATAGAGAAGAGTAAGGAAGACGTACTAGACAAAGCAATAAAATGACATATATAATGACAATGATGTGATTAAATCCTACACAGTTCTTAGCAGCTGGACTTTCTGGTATTTCTATGAACTATGTATCTGGCATTAATCAGCAGGTGGCTGCTTCAGATATAATTGTAAGTGCTGCATTTTTTTGGAATGACAGCAAAGTCACTGATATGACAGAACACCCATCAGCTGGGGCATCCGAAATAAAACCAGACTGACAAATAATACTCCATAAGGCACAGGGGGGGAAACATAGACCTACATCAGCAATTTTCAGCCTGAAATCTGTGGACCCTGCACGCATGTGGACTACTTATAAGTCGAGTGTCCAATGTTGGTAGGCTGACTTTAAACGACTATAAAGCACGTATAGCTCAGCTGGAGAACATCAGGGGTCCACAAACCTAAGAACGTTTAAAAAACAATCATTCAGACATTTACTTAGAGAAAAACATCAGGGTAAAGGCCGCTTACACTGCAGCAATGTTTCCACATAAGCTACACTCACTAAGTAGGTGTGCATTGCACACGAGTGAGAACAGCCTGCTCCAGCATCTGAGGTCGCTGGGAATGGATTATTTAGCATGGGTGTTTTCCTCCAGCCTAAATCACCCATCTTTCTTGGAGAGAAGGGAAAAAAAAAAAAACCAAACCCAAAACCCAAACCCGCAGCAGTGCCAGGATCTAAGTTATCTAAAGAATTATTTTCCGCACACCACAAGGAGCTGAGCCCAAGGAAAACAAAGTTTGGGCATCTGAGGTCGCTGGGAATGGATTATTTAGCATGGGTGTTTTCCTCCAGCCTAAATCACCCATCTTTCTTGGAGAGAAGGGAAAAAAAAAAAAACCAAACCCAAAACCCAAACCCGCAGCAGTGCCAGGATCTAAGTTATCTAAAGAATTATTTTCCGCACACCACAAGGAGCTGAGCCCAAGGAAAACAAAGTTTGGGAGCCCCAGGCAGGCCCTCTCCCCAGCCTGTCCT
>NW_009260839.1:3563435-3594312 GCF_000687185.1 Egretta garzetta | reverse complement strand
GTCGGGTGAGCAGGGCCCGCCTGGCTGGGTCGCCGGGCCTTAGGCGGCAGGAGGTATTTATTTTTTCTTATGGTGCAGTTTGGGGCTTTCCGGTGCTTTCCCATGTTATTTATGTCTGCACATGACAAGAAAGCACGTGCACTATCAGAGAGAAATCTGTATACCTCTAATCATCCAGTTAACAGGCTGCCCGTTTACATTGAAATAAAAAGCTAAGCAAAATCAGTGCTTCTTGGTCAATCAGCATGGGACTTCAATCCTCTGAGAAGAAAAGTTGGGCTTCTGTGTGCTTGATGCCTGGAGGGGTTATCCTCATGGGCAATCTCACTGTGGGGTCGGGGAGTTACAGTTCATACGCTATCAGATGCACCGTAGCTCTTTGGAACAACCAGCAATAATTCAGAGCATTGAAAAATGGAAGCAGACAGTGCAAAAAATAAAGTATGGTAACAGACTGTGCTCTGGGTTCCCCACACGCTCTACTATACACGGCAGCTTGATGTTCTGATACACAAAATAGCAGAAAACAAAACTCAAGCTGAGCATATTTCACCTCCTTAAAAGATGACGCTGCAAATGTATTTTTTAGAACTAAAATAGCGTAGCAGTTTGTAGAGCTCGTAGTCACCGCAGTGAAAGGAATGGATGGACAAATCCATTTTTCTACTGTCAATTTTCCTACATAATCATAGCGAAACACCAGCCAGCCTTTGGAAGGGCACTTGTGTCCATAATGAAAATCTCAAATGTATGAGATAAGCTGAGTGCCAAATGCCAAGCACTTTATCACCTGAGAACAAAAAGATGTAGAGCTGGTCTGCTTTAGGGGTCCAAATAGGAAGGTCAGGACTGGTAAGAAAACCTAAGTCTGAGCACGTGTGCACTAGTTACAAGAAAAGCAAAAATTCCTTGCCTGTGCAGGCATTTAAACCAGGTAAAGGAAACGCACAGAGCTCAGTTGTTCCGGTTTTCCTTTCAGGTTGTACCTGAGGGCCACGCAGGGGTTTGCCTGAACATACGCAGGTACAATCAAAGGTAAGTCGGGTTTGGTATTGTTTGTTTTGGATTGAATGTAATTTGTTCAAAATTATAGGAATACGGGAGAAAGTTAAGGATGTTTGCAAATTTTCATGAGAGTAGGTGTTGATGTGGGTGTATCGTCATCAGAGTACAGGAATTCCGCAGAGGAATGGATGGATTGCGGTGAGGCACTCGGGGTGCGTGCTGGGAGGGCTACCTCGACATCGTCCTGCCCAGTGAGATCCTAAACGTGCCGGTCAGAGAGGCCGAGGGGGGCTAAACACGGTGTGAGTGTTCCCTAAGGGAGCGGCTGCGGGCCCCCGGGCCGGCGTGGGAAGGTATGTCCCCACTCGGACAGCAGGCTGCTCGCGGAGCTTTGCAGTAACACATCGACGCGTGGTATTCTGCATGTTCGGTGCTCAACTCCTTCGTTAGCTACCCTGTTCTCACACACGCTGTATATAGTGCAGATCTATGCGTTTGTGTGCATATAAACACTCGCGATGGGCCAAAGTCAGTAGTTACCGCCTGACTCCCTGTATCAGGATGTACTTGCAACGCACTCGCAAAGTACAGAAGACAAACCCAGACTTTCTAAACGGATGATTTATTTTGAAGATTTCATTCCGCCTCAAAATAAGTTTCACGAGAAGCAAGGGCTGAGCTTTGCAGTCAGAGGGTCTGCACTCTGATCTTGGCGCTGCCCTGGAGACCCACCGTGGCCTTGGACAAGTCACATAACCTCGGTTGCTTTACTTCTGTCGGTAGATTAATGTTTGTCTACATATCTCTTGGGGGTATGGCCAGGATTAATTAATTCTTGCTCTTTATTACTTGTTAACTGCTGCAATGTGTGGGATGTAAAACACTTAGAAGATCAGAAGTGTCATTTCACAAATTGAATAGTGTAATGAATTGACTATTCCATATAGGTGCAACTACCCCGTATGGTTGGAAATGATTCTTTGTGGCTCATAAACCCTCCAGCGCGAACAGCTAACGGATTTTCTTTTGGCGCAGGATGCTACTGGACTGCGTGTTGTACCAGGAGGGCCAGAGCGATGGGGTTCGTGGCCAAGGAATACAGCACGTAGAAGAGCCCTAAGTGGCTCTACATATGCATTGTCAGGGTTGTTTCCTATACATTCCTACATATTAAAATATTTTGTATACTTCACCAAGGTTTCTCTCCGACTGGGATCTCACTGTTTTGTTCGCAGTCGATGGTGGTGGGCTTTGCCATCACACGATGATACAGTGTGATAAATCCCTGTTCTCTGATGATTCAGCCTTGTGTGGGAACAAGTATGAGATGCTGACAAATTGCACCAGCGCTGAAACTTCTGTCTCAGGCATCAACATTTTGATTTTTATCAGTGCTACCCAGGACTGTAGTATCAAAGTCTTATCACTGCAAGTGAAAGTTTACCCAGATCTCTTTCATCCTCCCTCCACAGATGGGACAGGGAGACACGAGAGATGAGGTTATCTGCCAAAGATCCCACAGGAAGCAGAAGCAGGAAAGAACCGTGGAGTCCAACCACCGTGTGATGCTGAGCCCATCTTCCTCCTCAGAGAGTCTGAAGAAATTTAGCAAGTTGCTATTTTCAGATTTACTTCCACATGGCGTTCTTCCTGAAAGCTAATGAGGCTGTAGCCTCATTTTCACAGGCGACATGATGGAGGTTTCCCTGCCCCCATGTGATGCACAGCACTCACATTTAGATGCAGTTTTGAGGAACACCGGCTCCTATTCCAAAATTCCCACACGCGATTTTTAGGCTGGCTCCAAAATCATCTGTCCCTTAGAAAGCCATACCAAAGCAACTGTTGTCAATCTCCACCACCAAGAGACCGCAAAGCCGTGTCAAAATGATGCTAAACTGGGCAAAATCTGTTTTCCTGGAATGACCAAGGGAAAGAAATCTACTGCACAGAGGGCTCCCTGTGGTTGAGGAACCCTGTCAGACATCAGGACGGCCAGAGCTGGCTGAGGATAAACAGAGTGAATGGCTGCCTAGTCCTGCCCGAGCCTCCCCTGTGCCTCTGGCAGCGCAGGTCCTTCAGCACATCCCCAGGAGCACAAACCCAGCGCCCCAAGGGCCCTGGCACACACCTTGCTGCAGTAAATGCTGGGAAGGGCAGTTTGAGCTCCTGAGGGAACTGCCATTGACTGGAGAGCGCGTTGCTGTGAAGAGCGGGTTACGTTGCTCTCTTGACCCCTGCCAAGCCCAACTCCCACTCCTAGGGACTGCTTTTGCAGCCTCTTTATGTCTTCTCTGTTAATAACAGGAGGAATTGTGATGTTTCAGCTTTCTTTTATATGTTTCTGCAAAGCTCTGTGGTTTCTATCCTCAGTAGTTGTAGAAAAGGGGTCACTGGAAAGGCTAAAAATCACTGTTTAATGCACAGCATCAAAGATGATGGCAGGAATCTCCAGGGGTGGTGAATTCTACTGCCAAAACCCACAAAATTCCCCCATGTATTCCTTGCTGGCAGTTTTGCCTTGCCCAGAAGGCACCAGTGGCACTACCCTCTGCCGCCAGACTGGCTGTTGAGGAAAGGCTCATTTTATATTGAGCATTTCAGCACCGATGTTATTTTACAGGGACCGTGGAAATATTTTGCTTTTTAGCCTGAAAACCTTGAAAATGGACAAACGAATCAACCCAGAGTTTAATCAGATATTTCTCTCTTCATTTGTGTCTTTAAAACCAGAACTTTGTGAAGTTATGTTTGTCAAATACTTAATTTCTGTGGGAAGAGTTGCTCTAATTTCAGGCTATAGGTATACAAGCAATCCCACTACAAGTTCCATTTCTTGTCTGCACTGGAAATCCAGAACTTACAAACCAATTATTTAATGGGGCGGAGGGACCATTTATCTTAAAGTATTAGCTGTTGGCCAGCGGGTACCGTCATGACCGGCATGCATGATGGCAGCTGGCAAGTGAGTTGTCCACTTTCATTTTCTGTTTCATGACAGCTTTATTGCTGCTTCGCCCTTTAAACATGGTTCTCATTTTTAATAAATTCTGAATTCTGCAAGCTGTTCTGAAAGCAGGGTTTTTTTTTAACCCACTGTCCCAAACAGCTCCTGTCAACTTAAATTCTCTGAATAAGAGATATTTATTGCTTTGTCACATCAGGGAGTTTTTTCTAATGGTCAAAATATACAGTTAAAAAATATAGCCTGGAATACTGAAGAAACAAAAGTGAAACACTGCTTCCCTCCTGTGGTGACCTTCCTGACTGCACACCAGAACACTGTATTTGTATAAACAAAATAAATGGCACTTTCTAAGTGATTTTTTTCATTATTATTATTCTGACGGCATTTGAAGAGCATTGCTTTCTTGCTAATCTGCAGCCAAGCACTCATTCACGTCCTGCTATTACTGTTACAGCGCTGGATTTAAGTTTTCTTTTCAAAGCTGAGCGGTGCTGCCGGAGCACACGATGTGCCAGCTCTTGCTAAGGGGCTGCCGTAGAAGCCAGGAGAACCTTATCTCATTGCAACCTGCTGTTGTGGACAGGTTCTCCTCTTTCAGCTGCATTTGAATTGATTCTCTGCCTGGGTGGGTGCGGGAGGGTTATGTATCGGTGTGCTAAATAATGAAGTGGATGAGCGGCAGCGGGACAAAGAGGGCACGCGTGGCTGAGGGCCCCGAGCCGCCTGCGAACTGCTCGGATGCAGCGGGAGCCGGTTTACAGGCTGCTGGGTCACTGAGCCAGCACAGAAGGACAGGCCACACAATGCGTTATTACCATTTCAGCATTTGCTACCATTATCAATATTGCATTAGCACCTGGAGGGCTCACTCAGGATCCCGTGTCTCCACCCGAAAGGACACTGAGGTTTCAAAGGGGGTGCAGGTGGCAGTTTACTATATCAAGGGAACATAGCAGGGGGCGCAATGAAAATATCTGTGGTCGTGAACAAATGAGAAGAAACAGGGCAAGAGATTTCAATTTCCTTTTTTTTCCTTTTTGTCGTGCGAGAATGAAGGCATATGCTAGCAATGGTAACAGGGTAAGTCAGAGCCGATCAAGGAACAATTTTTTTCATGGAGCATGTAACTGAGTAGAGAGTGGAAGAAACGCAAAACACCCAGGACTCTGCAAAACTCAGAGAGGGCCATACCTGGAACTGGAGACACCTTGGGGGTGGCCTGGCTATCGACCCCTGCTGCAGGGTTGCCTGCACCTCCCTGGGATGCTGCTGGTGCTGGAATGAGAGAGACCCCAGGTGTGACATGGCCTCCCAATGGCTTGCTCCATTAACCCCTGGACAGAGGAGTCTTCCCCATGCCAGGAGGAAAGCATGTTACTGGCAGAGTCACAGGCTAGCACAGGGAGGAAGGAGAGGATGAGGAGAAGCTTTGCAGTGGCTGATTCGTGACCCATTGCTTCTCTCTTGGCTTAGCACTAATGAACACCAAAAGTTCCTTTGGAAAAGAAGTTTGAGAGTTCCCTTGTTCCTTGATTTTTAGCTCTGCTTCCCCAATGCAAAGCATTTGAAATCAAAGAGCTATTTCCTAGACAGAATACACAGACAACCTTCTTACACAGGGCCAGAAACTGGGTTCATTTGAGGAGGAATCGTACAGTTTTTGGCGGGAGGAGAAGGTGGAGTGGAAAAGGAAAGATACTACCTCCTGTCAAAATGCTTTTGATAAAATTAAAGCTGAGCCAGATGGTAATGGTACAGGCTAATGTTACCATATGGCAGGATCAGTCATGCAAGAAATATGCTACTTTAAGGAATGTGTGAAACTGATAGATGCTAATATTCCAAATATTTGAGATTCGTATCTTGAGCATTCTCATGGGCTGTGGACCTGGAAGAAGATGCATGTGCTCAGGAAGTGTTGGCTTGGACTGCAGTCGTACTTGGGCGGGATATTCCTCCTCCACTCTCCCCAGCCATAGGAAACATCCGACCGAGCCGTTGCTTTGCTGTCCCTCCTCAGCACTGGGAGGACATCACAGCAGCGCGTGTGCCTGGGCAGGTGCTTGCCCAGAAGGGAAACAGAGACAGGGAAAGGGACAAGGGCTCACTGCACACGTGGGGCAGGTCAGGGACACTGGCACCACCAGCTGCTCCCCTTTCTGCAGGTTTGCAGGACATCTGGAGGAGAGGCACCATGGGACACAGCCACTAGGGTCAGGACCTCCCGCACCCTCCCTGTGGCAGCAGAGGGGAGGGAGAGGAAAAGGGCGAGGGGTGAATGAGCATAAGTCCCAGACCTGTTCATTTCTATATGGAGAAAATCAGAAATCGTGACAGTGACAACGGTAGCTGTCGCTGGCCAGATGCTACCAAGAAGAGGAGTGGTACAACTTCCCTGCTCCCAGATTCTTGCCAGGTCTTGGTTCCTAATAGTGACATGTGGTATTCAGAGGTGAAGTATTTTTATCTGTGTTATATGACTGGGCTTTGCATGGAAAGGGGGGCAAAAAAAAAACCTGAATGAGATCCCCAGCATGGCAGGATACATTCACACTGAATTGTTGGATGACTTTGCCTGAATGTATGTCAAAAGCTTGTCTCTTCTTATCACTATTGTCTCTGAGGAGAAGCTTATTTCATATATACTGGAACTCCATTGGCTGAGTGAACTCTATTGAGTTGGTGGAATTGTATAAGGGCTGATAAACTTGGCTGAAATCTGTTTTGAACTTTTGATGATGATACTAAAAAAACCAATAATGACAACAAGATATCTTGGCTCACGATGAGTGTTCTTTGTCCCCCATGCTGTGTACTGGCACAGGATTTAGAATAGGATCCTATTGTTATATTCCTGATGAACAAAGAGGCAGTTTCTCCTCCTGCCTTACTAGATAGTCTTTGTATGACTTGAGGAAAACAGCACATCTGTGTGAGATGGAGCGTGACACTCCTTGGCCTGTCCTGGTGGAGACGTGGCCTCCAGCACATGCGAGGAACCCCGTGAGAGACACGCAGAGCCGAGTTTAAGAATCCATGAATTCAGATAAGCAAGTGTTGCTTTAATTTCCACTTCAGCGCTCTGCACTCTTCTGTGAGCCACTTCCAGCAATTTAAACTGAAGGGGCAGGGGGATTAGAGCAAATCTGGCAGGGTTGGAAACCTCTAAGGAAGCCAGTTCAGCAGAACCGGTACTAAGGAATGTTTCCAGTATCGCTACCAGGAAACATCCTCCCTTGTCTTATGATGAACACTGCAGCCTGGATTCACGTCACCTCACAGCACCCCTGTAATCTGCTGACCAAAGATACTCGTGGTAGGAAAAAAACTGAAGAGATGGAAAAATGGTTTAAATATTGCTATTAGTAAATGGGAGCATCATGTTACTGGGGATGGAAACATGAAAGAGCTCTTAAATTTGTGCTTCAGGACACTTGCTGCTGGATCTATCAGGAAACACCTTTCTGGGAATGGTAACTGATAAGCAGGAACCTTTTCTGAGGTTTCCTCTGCCTTTTGGCTTAAGCAGCGTGCAGTGCTAGGCACAGAGGCTGAACTGGATGAGCATGGGGAGCTCTGCCCTTCGGGTGGGGAGAGCCCAGGGCTCGAGGGCTCATGGGCACGTGGCAGCACACCGCACACAGCACTGCTGTCCGGGGAGTAAAACTCTGCCTTACATGAGAAAAGCATCACCTCCAGTGGGCAACATTACCTTTTTTCTCCACTTAAGCTCTCCCCTCCATCAAAGTTACTTTTTAATGAATAAACCTTGGAAAAATAAATTTTCTTTGCCAAAAATAAAAAAGTGTGAGCTTCCACCAGCTCTGTCAACATCAACAGTATCTGTACACAGCAGTAAATTCTAGGTTAACCATTGTAATCAGAAAAGAAATACTCTGCACACAGACAGAAGTGATAAAGTAATTGGTATCATCATCCTTTCAGTGATGCTTTGTTAGTTATTTCTCATTTTGTATTCGTACATTCGATTTTTCCTGCCTAAGCATGGTATTTTGCATTTGTCCTCATTGAGTTTCATCTTACAGATTTCACCCCATTCTCTAGATCAATTTGAATTCAGATCCTGTCCTCTGTATTGTTTACAATACCTCCCAGCTTATAAAACTATTATCTTTGCTATCATACACATCAGTTATTAATGGATGTGAGGAACAAACCAGGCTCCTCTGTCCCCACTTGAAATGGTCTGTTCGGGAAGTGGGTTTTTTCTCCTGCTTATGCACCCAAATTATGGTGATTTTGTTTCTGTTCCTATTTTGCTCACATGCCCCTAATTTGCTCATGAGAATGTCATGTAATACTGAGTACAGAGTCTTTTTACAGTCAGGCTATATCACATCTGCTTCTCCCCTGTCCACCAGGCCTGTTATTCTCAGAGGAGGAAATTAGATTGATTTGATGTGATTTGTTCTTGAGAAATCCATGCTGGCCCTTTCGTGTCATTTTATTATCTTCTAGGTGTTTATATTGATTATTTAATAATTTGTTCCAGTATCTTTCCAAGAAATAGAGTTAGGCAGGCTAGTGGATAACTCCTGGGGCCTCTTTTCCTCCTTTTTAAAGCTAGGACACTGCTCGTTTCTCCTGTCCCTTGGGGCCTGCCACCATCGCTTCTCAGATATATTCACTAATGCTTTAGAAATGTCATTGGCTGGTTCGCAAGAGCTCCGGGATGAATCCCATTAGCTCTGCTGACTTCAGGACATCCACACATTTCCACATGCGTTCTTCCCTTATTCCTGCATGCGCAGCGCCTTGCTAGCCCGTGCACCAGGTGAGGCTTTGTGTGAGGGGGGATGTCATGATGGAGCAAAGCAGCATCTTCCCAAAATGGAGCCCAGGTGCAGACAGACGAGTGCCTGGGCAGAGAGCTGGGAAGTCCTGGTCTCCACAGCACAGGCTGGGTCTGGCCGATCATAACGAACCTCTGAGCTGCTTTACCCACACCTGCTCATTTCAATACATGGTGCCTCTCATGCAGATCTGCAGGAAAAATAAGACCATGGTTTTGCAGCAATTATCTGTAAAACTCATGGTGCTGAACAGGCATTATTTCATGATCACGTTTGCTCATCTGAGCTGCAGAACGCTATTGTAAGGCTACTGAATTACAAGATGGATTGTGAACTCTCTGAAATGTTGGTTATACACCCAAACTGGTCTGTGAGAACATCTATGACCTATGAAGGATGATGGCTCACGTCCTTGGGCTGCTGTTTTGCCATGTCATGACCTGCAAGAAGGACCAGGAATTTTCTGCATCTTTATTTGGGTGCATTTTTCCCCAGGTCTGAACCCAGCAAACTCTCACGAGCGCAGCTTTACCAATACGAGAGAAGCCACTGGTGCCAAAGGCACAGGCACAGCAATGATAATCTGAACGCATGGGACACTCCACATCTTTATTTGGGTAGTGCAACTGGTGACGCTGGACCACAGAGGCATCGGGACATCTGACTTAAACATGAAAGTGTTAATTATCATTGGCCAGGCAGGTGGGGAGAGCATGGGGTAAGCTTGAAATTTCCAAGTAATTTATTTAATTTATTAATTATTAACTCCCAGACTGTTAGGAATACATTTACAAGGTCTAGGAATAAGAGTGGGCAAGATTAGATCGTGCTCATACATTTCACAACAATTCAGCTTTTTATTAAATTTCCGTCCAGGAGGAGGCTTTATGCTGACGAAATTATTTGAGGAACTATTAAAAAGAACCATAAAAATCCAAATTACATTTGGTGCAGCAGAAAGAGAAGGTTTTATGAGATTTGTTAAAAAGCATTTATCACCTGGAAACACACTGTAGTTAGCAAAATCCAGTTTGCTTTTAATTTAACTGCTCAAAAGTGACTGGATGAGGTTTTGTTAATACTTAAATCACCCAAAGCAATTACAGAGCATTACATACATCTCATTAAGCTTCAGACCACTAGGGTGAGCCAGACTATAGCCAATGCCAACTGTTCTGTAGCGTGAAATGGAAATGACGTATCAGATCATGAAATTCAGAAAAATAAGTCAAAATGTGTGATTAGAGCTCATGCCCCTCATCTCAGGACTGAGGTACTTCACCTTCCCCCTTGCCCTACGGGCCAAGGAGCAGCGTGCCTCCCTTGAGAGGTTGGCTCCATCTGCGATGAATGGTTGAAATGGCTCCTGCAAGTGCTTTGGAAATTCTGCCCTCTTTGTGCATAAGGCACGTTGGCTGCCCACCATCACCCATTTCTTGTCCTGGGGCTCTCAAGGTGCTAAATTTCATTCTGTGTCTAGGGAGCTCTCTAATCTCATATGCAACTGCACCAGAAAAAAAAGCTTTTAAAAGGTTTTAACACAGCTCTTAACTTAGCAAAGTTAATGTTGCCTAACTTGTGCAAGGACAAAAATTCTACCCACCAAAGTATCCCCTT
Source organism: Egretta garzetta (assembly GCF_000687185.1). Taxonomy (NCBI): domain Eukaryota; kingdom Metazoa; phylum Chordata; class Aves; order Pelecaniformes; family Ardeidae; genus Egretta; species Egretta garzetta. The sequence continues at coordinate 3,583,908 of NW_009260839.1, read as the reverse complement.
TGTCACCTCAGTCTGGGGGGGATACGAAGTGCTGTGCTAGAGGGGTTCATGTGAAGAGGAACATTTCAGTTTAGATTTGCAGTCAACTGCCCCGTGTAAGGGCATGTTTTTGTGGCTGGTGTAAGGAGCCTGGTTTGGCTGTGATTTAAGCCACCCAGCTGTAAGCCAGCTCCAATTTTGGACTCACATTATGGCACTGAGCTGACACTGAGCCAGAACATATATAGCCTGCCTTTGGCCAGTACGAGCACATGGCTGGCAGTCTGCTCATAAAGAATCAGCCTTGTCCACTGGTGGGATAAACTGTGCTAAATCAAGTTTGGGAAATAAAAGGAGAAACTCAGTGGTACTAAAAAAGTCAAGGCATGAAAGCGTAGTAGTAAAGTCTGTAAAAGTAACACTGAAGGTCTGAGGGTATGAGTGAGACAAAGTTGGCAGAGAAAAATAACTATTAGATTGATATCACAGGGAAAGAAAGGCGGATGAACTCTCGGATGCACAGCATAAGCCTGGAAGAGACAGAGTCACCAATGCTTTATACAGGTTGAGATCAGTGGCTCTAAGTTTAACTTAATCAGCAGAACAACTGGAGAGAAAGGGTGGGCCATGGACCTCACCTCTGCCTTCCCGGCAGCTCAGCAGGGCCACAGCTCCTCCCTGGACCTTGTGGAGCTGCTGGAAAGAGCCTTGTGGGCTGCACACGCAGGTAAACGAGAGAGAGACGTTCTCCCCCTTGGGCACCTCCTGGCCCCGACGCTGTGTGATGTGATGGTGTGCATGGTGTGAGCGTGTGCTCCCGGGGGGCTGTCCCCTCTTTTGTGACCCAGCACAGTGTGTGACTTACTGTGGCAGTGAGCGTTGGGGACTTTGTCCCCTGCTGCCGTTTAGGGCTGCATCTGACCAGCTGCTTATGAAAGATGGCTACCTCCCCTTAGACAGCTGCCTGCCTGATTTCATGGGAAAAGGTGGCAGCAACAAATACGAAGCAATAAAAATATGTAAAGTAAAATAGTGCCCCTTCCTCCTCATTTTTCCATGCTGTGTGTCTGGGTGATTTGTGATAACCTTCAGTGGAGAAACTCTATGAATTCTTGCAATAGCGAACATTGCAAAGGACAGCGAGGCTCTCTTATTTAAGGAAAAACTTCTTGAAGCAGTTTGAAAAAAGCCTGCCAAATACTTGTCTATAGCATCACCGGATAAACAAACAGGGCTCCGCGGGCTAGCACAGTCAGCTGGGCATCATTTAGGTTAAATGGTCACATAATTCTCTCTGTCCGTGTTCTTCCAACGCCAGAAAACAAAGCTGCAGTTTGCTATTATTTATCCCCTGCATTCATTGATGTCAGTCACTGAATAGCCCTTCAGGGGGTTTTACTGCCCTGAACAAACTGCAAGAAATGTGGTCTATTATCTCCGAGCAGGTTGAGTCCATGGATGCTGTGGGACAGTACCTCAGCTCTTGAAGATCTCCCCTGGCAGTGGCATGTCCTTGTTAACGGGTTTTTTGTACAGATCCCGGGGTGGCTGAACTGGTTCGGTGATTGCCTTTCTTTCCTGAAGCGTGACTCAGGAATCTCTGCCTTGCTGTAGTCAAACAGGACTTGGAGACTCCTTTCCATGCAGGCGCTGGCTCCCGTTAGGGTGAGAAATGATGCTGGAAGCCTGTGGTTTAGGCAGGTACATGGTGGACCGCATGCTGCAGCACATTTTCTCTGCTTGACTCATCTCCTGTGCTGTAAGCAGCCAATTCATAGCTGAACAGTAGAGCTCTTAGGTTTGCAAAGTGAGAGATATCAAGCAATTTTGGGAGTTTGGATTCCAAACCCTTTTCTGCTATTTTGTGACAGTGGGAATTGAAGGGACTGAGACCCTCTGTCACATTGAAATAAACCTTAAGGGAATCCTGCCTCACAGCCACATTTTCCATCTGTGTCGCATGTGTGTTCAGAGCACACTGCAACCCAGGATGGAGATTAGCAAACTCATTCTAAAGAAGTTTGCTTGTCCAAGGGGCTATGGAGCTACATTAACAGAGCCAGAATTAACTCATCTGTCCCATGACACCCTGCTCAGAAGATATTTCCTGCTCATGTACCTACACGCAGCAAATGAGCTGTGGAGGGGAGATGTGCACTAAGAGCAAAACGAGCTCTTTATGCTGGCTTTGCGTTTAAGCTGGGGCTGGGGCTGTGGAAGGCAGTGACTGCCTCCCCGCAGCCTGGCCATTCGCTACAGCCACCGTGCCACCCCCTCTGCTCTGCTGCTGCGAACTGGCCCGGGTAGCCCAGCGTGAAGGAAAGGTAAACAGCCAGCTGGGTGAATCACTGTAAACCTCGGCTGAGGAAACCTCATTGCGATTCTTTCCATGGGTACCTGGCTATTCGTGCCTGCAGAGTACAGGAGGCATCACTGGTGGGTGCCTGCAAGCGAATGAATCCAGGATGAAGAATGCTGGGACTTTGATGGTGGTGCCAATTTAAATGTATATCAAAGTACGGCCTGATATTGATTCCTCTGCTTATGTTGATTCTTATTCCCTTGCTTCCCATGGTAGAGGATGTTTGACATACTTTGACCATGTGTACAACATCTTTGCACAGGGGGAACAGTCATCTTCTCTGTATCTTTCCAGTCTGCCTGCCTGGACTGACGCAGGTCCCACCAGTGAGGCTGATGTCCTCTGAGGTGTTTGCTCAGTCAGTTGTACCCGCTCCATCACTGTGTCTGTGAGCAATGCCCTCTGCTGCTTTCAGCAGCCCCCTCTCCTGGAGTGCTCTGGCACATCCTTCTTAACAGTTTAATTGTGTTGCTTCTTTTCAAAGGAAAATATTGGGGGAAATGAACACATTTTCCTCCACACCTAACACCCCACAGATCCACCAACTACCAAATGAGATAAAGCAAAAATCTGCACTAATCTCCTCACATGGCCATCTCCAAGTCCAGCTTGTGGTGGTCCTGGAAGCTGCAAATGGATAAACCTCAGCAGAGAGCAGCTGGTACAACTTTATTCTTGTTACACTTTTTGGTGTTCCTGACAAGACCCACAGTTCAGTTTAAACACCTGAAGTGTTTTAAACCTTCCTGTCAGTGCAATGGTGCACAATTTTCTTGCTAGCTTGATTTATGCAGAAAACTCACCCCAGGAAAAAAACCAGCAATAACGGCAGGGCCATACAGGTTTTTCACTTGCAAACCAATACTTACACATAATTGCTGGCTGACAACTCCAGGAAAGCGCAATCAGAAACAACTTTTCTTCAGCAGAGCCATTTCATTCTGTTTTACGGTCCTGGCTTTGACCAGCTCCATCATTGTCAAGGAAGTGATGCTTGGCGCAGGATGACAAACACGGGACACGTTAAATACCAGTACACGCTTGGACCAGTGAGCTTTTGGGGAGCCTGTTTTCAAGAGCAAGCCATCTGATTTCCTTCCCAAGGGAGGGAAACACACACCAGAAGAGCAGACACCCATAAAATCATCAGTGGTTGGCTTTCTTGGACAAGAGGCCACAGGGCCATTCTGCAGGTCCTGGATGATGAGCAGATGATGACAGGTACAAATTGCCCTCTGTAAAGCACTTCTCTCGGATTGCTGTTACACAGCAGTAAAAGCCATTGAAAAGGTCTTTCCTTCTCTCTGTGCTCCCCACCTCCATTCCTCGGTCCTGTTTGCTCCCCATCCCAGATGCTTTCAGTGCTCTCAGAACAGCCTCCATGTTGCATCCGCAGCATTGAGGTGACAGCAAAGTGGACCAAGTGGGGACGTGGACAAGTACCTCCACAGCTGCCTTCACTGCTGAAATTTATGTCATGACATCCTTGATCTCCTTAGGCCTCTTTTTCCTATTTTTCAGTGTAATTTTGTGTCCTTCTTTCCAGTTCTCACCCCACAAAGTCCTCTTGCATTTCTTCTCTCCTTCCATTCATTATAAATATCAGCACAGAAATAATTTTGACAAAAACTGTTTCATTAGACTCTGGAGTGAATTCTTCAGGGAGCTTGAAAAAACAGACAATTTGTAATTTGGAGCCACTCTTCAAGGCTGGCCTGAGACTGAATCATAGAATCATAGAATGGTTTGGGTTGGAAGGAACCCCAGCGCTGCTCTCAATCCGTTCTCCACCCAGCCTGTATTTGTGCTTGGGATTGCCCCGATCCACATGAAAGACCTTGCACCTGGCCTTGCTGAACTTCGAGTTTTGCACGGGCCCACCTCTCAAGCCTGTCAAGGTCCCTCTGGATGGCATCCCTCCAGTGTATTGACTGCACCACACAGCTTGGTGTTGTCAGCAAACTTGTTGAGGGTGCACTCAACCCCACTGTCCATGTCATCAACAAAGATGTTAAACAGCACCGGTCCCAATACCAACCCCTGAGGAACACCACTCATCACTGGTTTCCACTTGGACATCGAGCTGTTGACCACAACTCTTTGAGTGCGACCATCCAGCCAATTCCTCATCCACCAAATCCATGCCTCTCCAATTTAGACACAAGGATGTTGTGTGGGACAGTGTCAAATGCTTTGCACAATTCCAGGTAGATGATGTCAGCTGCTTTTTCCTTATCCACCAACGCTGTAACCCCATTGTAGAAGGCCACCAAATTTGTCAGGCATGATTTGCCCTTAGTAAAGTCATGTTGGCTGTCACAAACCACTTCCTTATTTTCCATGTGCCTTAGCACAGTTTCCAGGAGGATCTGCTCCATTATCTTGCCGGGCACAGAGGTGAGACTCAAGGAAGGACTGAGGCTGCCCTGCTCTCTGATGGAGTCGCTTCCATCTCCCAGTTCCTCGATCACATTGTGTGGAGATGGTTAAATGCCCAGGCTGATAAACAGACTGCTGAAGAATGTTTTTTCCACTTTGCCAGGCAGCGGAGAAAAGGCTCTCCTGACACTCCTGGTGCCATGCAGCACTGTGCTGTGCCGCTCTGTCAATGCACTTAGTGGGCTTTTGGGAACAAAGCATAAATATTTCAGAAGGGTGATTTAATAAGTGTTTGTTTGCTCAAAAGCTGTTGATTCCTTCTTTGGTAGTTGCTATGGTAAAACACGTTGATTCCAACAGGAATAATGAATACAGACTGGAGAGATTCACTCCTCATGTCTGTATATATGTTAGCTCCTGAAACCCATCTCACCAGAGAGAAGGACAGCTCTGAGGAGGTGGTGATGCAGCGCTGAACGTGGTTTCAGCCAGGCAGTCTATTCAGTGGTTCATCCCCAGCAAAATATTGCTTTAGCCCACAAATTGTGTTCATCCCACTTTGAAAGTGAGGTTTGCTGAGTGGCCTGAAGAGTGGTGTGATCTCTCTCACGTACCTGCCATCTCCACTGCTTCTCCCCTGCTGCTGGAGAAGGACCTCCCTGGCCACAGCAGAATGGCTGGGCATGAGCATGGCCTTGGGGATGCTCCTTGCAGATAATGAAGACAACCGCAGTGTTTACCATCATTAAAAACATTCACATACTCCTTTTTGGCCTAAAGAATAGGGCTAAAGTGGAAGGGGATCCTTTTGGGACAGTCTGGACAAAGAATTCTGCTACATTTGCCGCAATATGAACAATAAACCACAACGAGTTTCCACTGTTTCCCTGCTGTGGAGTAGCAAAACAAGCACAAACCCCCAGCAAAGTGCGACACGCTGCAGGCTTGCCAAGGCCGACAGCATCCTTCCAGCCACACGCAGCAAATAAACAATGAATGCAACTGAGGCAAGAAGAACACAGAGAAGGGAGAAAGCCACCACGGCTCCCTGTAGCCCTCTGACCCATGCCCCTGCTGCGAGGGTGGGAAGGTGGGTTTTGATCAGAGAGTGATTCTTCTTCCCCAGGCGTGGAGGGCGAGAAAGCTGCGAGCTGACCGTCAGCGTTCCCGGGGGGCTTCTCGTGCAGCTCCTGGAAAAAGGCCACTGCAGAGCTCTGCTCTGGCAGCTCCCATTCCCCACTGGGAGAGGGCCCTACAGTTCTCATTGGTTTTGCAATACTTTGCAAGTGGTGCTCAAGGTCAGAGCCGCTGGGCTGGGAGGAGGCTGGACTCCTGTCTGATGGGGTGCTCCACGTCCTTCCTCATGCGGGACCCAAGCTCCACACAGATTTAGGTTTTCCAAGTTCAAACGATGAATGAAACACCCGCCTCCCCTCCTCGCAGCCCATGCAGCGGGGCTGGGCTGAGCGTGCAGGGCTGGGATTTGAAGTTTGGTTACTGTGTACTCGCCCTGTGCTCAGACCATGAAGTGATTTGAGAGGACACGTGGTTGTCTCTGTCTCCAAGACTTTAAATATCACAGTTTTAAACCTCTGAAGTAAATCGGTTCCTCCACCCTTCTGGCTCAAGAGGCTTACCGTTAAGAGCCCCAACTTTTAAGTACTGAGTCTCTGCTAGCACCTTCCTATTCACTATTCTCCCCGTTCACCCTGCGGTTTTCACGGCAGTGACCCATGTGGGGCCCAGCTGGCATGCCCAGGTAAAAAGGAGGCATGAAAGTTCATAAACCAGTCTTCTGCCTATCTGAATGTAAATGGCCTCTGCACACCCAGACTACCCCAGGAGCCCGAGAGACAAGCAGCGTTCTTCTGCACACTTGCCCGTGATGTAGACGATGTGCTATTTCAGCTCAGAGTTAATACTACAATTAGACTGATTGGGGCTTTAATAGCATTGCTGGACTATGAACTTTTGAAGCACACTGTGGGCACTAAGACATCAGGGTTACAAAACCAGCTATTATCGTTGTTGTTATTACTACATTGCCAAGAGGGCCTCGTGAGACCCAGACTCCTCCGGGGGGGCACTATGCCGACGCAAGGTAAACCTGGTGCTGCTGCCGGCCTACGTGCAGGCAGCCAGGGCAGAGCACAACCAAGAGAGAAGCAGCAGAACATGGCAGGGACTGAATATATTGCCCTCCACCCTGGCCCATGGCTCTTCATCTGATGGGCTTTTTTTGTTGGGGAAAGACGAGGAAAGCTTTGCAGCAGCCTTGGACCCAGAACAGCAGCGTGGCTGTGCTTAGCGCAGAAAAGCTTCACGGGGCACTTTGGAAAGGTCCTGTAAGGACAGACCCTGTCTAATTCTCTGATTCTCTAATTCTCACTTACGGTGCTGCCTGTCCCAGCCCTTGTGTCAGAGAAGAACTAAGGCATCAAAACTCCCCACTGTCTCCCTTTCTGCAGGCGAGTGTCCAGGGCACAGGACTTTGAATCTCACCCTCCCGATGTTACTTTTGGAGGTAAGGAAGACTCATTGCTGTGAGCCGCTCAGGCTGCAGCGATGAGGGCCATCATCTCCCGGTGTGTTAAAGCACCTTTAGGAAGGGAGATGGAGTTGAAGCTGGAGAACTACCACCAAAAAGTACAACACAACTAAAGAAAACAGGCTACAGCAAAGAAACAAAAATAGAAAGGCTAACTTAGATAAGGCCCTGACAGGAAGCTAGATGGACTGTGCCACTTCAGCTGTGCTTATTTAAACCCGTCTTTCTGTATTTATTTAATAGATTCCAGCATCTCTCACTTGGAATCTGCTTCAGAAGTGCTGGCTGATTTCTGTTCAGCGGTAGCACACAACCCCATGTCTTCACCACCACCAACCGTGCTTAGCAAAGCAGTGTTAAGAAGTGTGACCTGGGCAGGAGAGGAAGTGTCCTTTCTGATGCTTTTGGGTTGTTGACATGGGAACGGTAGCTCACCATACGGCATGTTCCTTCTTTTAAACCAGCAGGGAGCTTTAATTATTCAGACTGGGAAACAGGCTGAAGGAACTGCTCAAAATGCCTTGTGCTGAGGCCAGTCTGTTCCCCTTGGTGATCAGATGTTTAGCATCTCTCTTCTCCATTTGTATTCCTGCTCTGTGCCAGAGAAGAACGGGGGCTGGCACATGCAGCCTCAGCAGGGTAGATGCTTGCTGAGATCTTTTTGTGTGCTACAGAAAACCCAGCCTCGTGCTCCCCCCGACTCCTCTCTGCTGCTCTGCGATGCTTGTGCCCATGGGATCCATCTAGTGAGCTGCTGGCTAGCTTACAGGCGATAAAAGGTCTTCAAACATATTTGGTCCAAAAACTTTAACACCAGGAATCAGCATCGTGCAGTGTCTTGGGGATCCTGTGAAGCCACAGAACCAGGCGGTGCTCACTGCACACCTGTACTCGCAGCCTGCCTTGCGAACGGTCGTGCTTCTGGAGAAATGATCATTTTCGACATTTCATCTTCACAGCCAGTTCTCTCTCCAATATATGTTAAAGCCCTATTAGCAATAATGTGACACCTACAAGATTCTAATAAAACCCCCAAAAGTTTAGATCAATAGTTAATTAGCTGGGGACCTCTGGCAGATGGTACCGTCGGGTGGAGTTGTCAGAGCAGAGCAGTCTCCTGTATTGAGTCTTGTCATCTCCACATTACTGAAAACCTGAGAAGGAGATGGCACTGTGAGCTTGCTGTACACACAGGAATCCCATCCAGACACCTGTACATGGATACAAGGGACTTTTAGGTGGTCTCGGAGCTGAGATAACGCATTTGTTACATCTCTGCATCTCCTTAATTTTAGCTTTGCAGAATAGCATCTGTGTGCTTTAAAGCAAATTATAAAATTCATGTGGGTCTGCCTTGCAACTGCTAAGATTTTATCAAATTATATTTTCAGAAGCGAAAACAACCAAACCCAGTGAACACCCCACAGAAAGATGCAATAATCCTTTTACTGAAACTCTTTTTGTCATACATACAATAGAAAACATACGTTGTATTTTCAGTGATTTCTTTCTCTCTTTATGTGGGTTGCAAATTAACTCAGAAATAAACACTGCAAAAATCAATACATACTTCATCCTTTGGCCTTTGGGCTTATTTATTCACCAATAATTTACACTGTATAGCCAAAGAAAAACAACTCTCCCTTCATTATTTTCTGGTTGAACAACTCTGAAGGAGCAGAGGAGGACATGCTCAGCTATTGTCTGCCTCTGCTGCAGTAGCCAAAATTGCCCCTGACCTGTTCGAGGCAGAGCTGGGCAAACAATTTGCAAGTGATGCCAGGAACATAACACAGTAAGATGTCCTCAGGGCTTTCAACTTGTACAGGTTATTGTCAGCTGAGACAACGCAGAATTTTCTTAAATTCTTCTTCAGAAACAGCTTTTTTTTTTGCCAGAAAATACTAATTTACTCAAACAGGAACATTTTGTGGGAAAGGTTCTGAAGGGGATACTAGAAGCATTGCTAAACCTCAGGTTTTGAGCTGGGAATGGTGAGAGAGAAGATCCTCTAAGGGATTTGCTGATAACATCCATCCCATGTAGACATTCATGGATTTTAGCCTTCCCTGGTGCGTGTCCTGCTGCCCACCAGCCTCCTCCTTTCCCGCACTGCCCTGACAGCGAGCAAAAAGGACCACTGGGAAACCTGGAAGTGTTTTCCATAATGCAAAAAAACTCCTTCCCACCTCTATTCCTGAGAATGGCCACCTGGCTTTAATCTGAAAACAGCACAGAAAATGGGGTCACCAAGGAGCCTCTGGGGCAAAGCAGGGATGGGAGGGGGCTTTTGGGGGGAGATCCTGGGACTGGCCTTGAGAGCAGGAACTTTGCTGAGGACTCGGCGCTTCCTCAGCACCTCTGCTGTTAGGGGCATTTTGGCAATGCGGACAGGAGCTCAATTTACCAGGAAATCTATTTTTGCGATTTCCTCCCTGCAGCGGGAGATCAGGCTCAGGTGGAATTTTGTTCAGTATTTCATACCCTGAGATGGCCAGGGACAGTCCCCACTTCCTTCAGTAGAGTTTGGAACTGGCTTGGGAAATCAAATAAAGCACGAAAACCACCCCTGCCATGCAACTTGGCCAGGAGCTGGGCTTGGCTGCTGACTTTGCAGGCACTATTTTTACAGCTGAAGTGTTACCAAGCTCCCAAGGGCTAACCGAGCAGGTCCGGGGGAGACGTTCCACCAGGAAGGGCTCTGCTGACCAGAAGAGGTTTCTTCCTGTTTTTTAGCTGGAAACATTCTGTCTAAAGGCAGGAGGCAGTGACTTTGTCTCTCTGACTGCTGCATGAGGAAGCCCTGGGTGCAGAGCATTACTGGCCAGTGAAAACAACTGCAAAAAAAACCCCAACCCCCCAAAAAATCCCAAAAGTGGAGATTCCTGCCCTTGGGGCCATATACTGGGTTTGGTTGGGGGACGGGGAAAGATGTGCATTCGGTCCCAAGGTGGGTCCCATCACAGTCCTGCCTGAGGGCTCCTCTCACTGGAGATGGTGTTCCTCATGACTTGCGTAGACTGCCCGTGGTAAGCCCATCTCTCTGGCAGCCCAGCCTGTGTATCCCGCTGAGTAAACCCCACCTATTGCTCACGGGAGCCCTCTCCAGTCCAGGTGTCAAGTCCACGTCACAAAATATCCATGTGGTCTGAATCGTCACACGCAGTCGCTTGGGCCACAGAAAGGTTATTTTGAGTGATATGAAGACCATGATCAATGCTCAAGCAGTTTTAATTCTAGCCGGCAGATTGTCACCGATCCTCAAAAACCAGGTGACAAGCCACCAACTGCTGGGTGCCCGGTGAGAAATACCCAAGCGATTCCAGCCGGACCCAGCACAAGACAGCGCTGCACAGCCAGCGGGGCTGGGCTGCACCCTGGGGGTGTTTGCCAAGTCGTTCTGGAGGGAAGTCAGTGATGAGAAACCTCCACGGCCCACCGGGGCTACGTCTATCTCGTTACAGGGGCCGAGGGAAAACCGCATGAAGTGATCGATAGGAAACAGGGTATGAGTTGACAGAGAGCCCTGTAGCCTGCACTTAGGAGAGTTGTGCTGGGAGCCCGGTATCCGCGACTGATCCCCCTGCGCGTACTTACTGATACAGCAAAGAGCTCATCTTGGAAAAGGAGTTTGCGATTCACTTTATCAATCACAGTCTAAGCAAATATGAAAAGGTTGCCAAGTGGGAATGTTTACAAACTTTGTAGCTTCCATTGTAAGCTCTGAAATACCAAGAAGAGAGAAGCCTTCCTAATCCCAGTGGCTGGGAAGGCTGTTCCCACTCCAGGACACTGCTGTTGTTTCCCATTAACTCTTCCAGGGAAAAATATTTTGTTGGGTATCATAGTATTAAAAAGCACATGCTATAAACACAGCATTAAAGAAAAAAAAAGGAAGAACATTTTCAGGGCTTAATGAGCATGAGGCTTAATGAACTGGCTGCAATGGTAACCCATGGGATCCTCTTCATTGCCTCCCCTTTTTGAGAGATATTTGGCCCAGAAGCTCCTGTGGTATATACAGAAATAGTCAGAAAGAACCAGAGGTAAAGGAAGGGGTTGTCTGTGTGGTTTTGCTTGTTGTATGGCCAGATTTGTCCGAGTGTCTATTTGTGAGCAGCACCATGGCCACTGGGTACCTGCAGCACGTACCTTCCCCCGGTGTAGTTGAAACTGCCCAAATACAAGCCATAACCCTGTGCAGCTAGGAGAGTTTTAACTCACACATCTAAAGGCCAACGATATACATAGGTATATTTTTATATTTGTGTGTGCATCTGTGCACCCCCTTGGGTATACCTCTCTGTATTGGAACAGCCTGGAAAAGCGCTGAGTGGTTTTGGTGTAGCTACCACAGGGCCAGGTATCACCCCATCAACTCTCCACAAAAAGGGCCAGTGCTCACTGAGAGCAGGCTGGGATGCAGACGCAGCCTGATGTACATGCAAAGGGATGTGCTAGGGTGAAGGACCAGCCTGCGACGATGGGGAGCTGCAGGGGGGCACGGGAGAGACAAAACAGGGGAGAGGTGTGAAAGTCTCCACTGCCCCCATGACCAGCAGGGATGAGCTGACGGGACAGTGAAGAGCCCAACCACATGGCAAGAGCAATCAAGTGCAGTAGAGACCCCTCCACACGGCAGCTTTCCTCTGCTTTTCTCCCCACAAAGCAGGTGGCCATCATTCCCCCTTCCCTGCTGAGTTGGAACTGCAGCCTTACAGAGCCAAGTGGTGATTTAGAGCATTAAAAAATAATGCACTCTTTCTTTTCTCCAAATGCAAAACCATCTGAGGGTCAATCAGCTCGTTCTGTTCCTTTCCCAGAAGCCACGGAGGAGTTCCTGAAGCGCTCCCAAACTCATTGAGATGATGCCTCGACAAAGTGCTCCATCTCTGTAATTGTTCAGGGCCTGGTATGAGCAGCCCGAAACGAGCAGAACAAAAACCTCCTCAGCGGAGGGCTACAGCCTTGCGCCACTGATGCTGCCGCACATCATGCATCTGGTCACCCGGCAGGGGGTTGGCGGAAAAGTTTTCTTCTCTCACCAGCTGCAAAATAATTTCCCCCCAGTCCAAAGCCAGAAAAAGTAAAGAAGGAGATACCTTTTTCTGGCTCCAAAATGTTCCACATTTCTGTTCACTCTAATCCTTCCAGTGGAGAAGGACAGGGTGTGTATGTCTGCAGTTGCATCCTTCTTGCCCCTCTCACGTGCTATGTTCTCTGTTTTCCAGCCAAAGCTGGGGCGGACACAGCTGGGAGGTGAACATGGGGATGTGCAGCCTCATGGATGCTCTCCTGGTACCTGCTGGCTGCCAGGCACTGCTGACGGGTAGCCCACAGCCTCCTCTGCTGAGCTCTTAAATCCGCAGCTGGCCACCACGCACTGAAATCAAGCAGTCTGGAGGCATCACTGCTTCTCCTGGAGCACCTCCCCTGGAGCACCAGGCTCTCCCAGCAGGGTGGTGCTGTATAAATGCACACGCTATTCCTGATAGCACTGCACCACTGCATCCTTCAGGGATGGAAAGCACGGGGAAAGTTTGGATTTGCTTTGGATAATGTGCACAAGTGCCACAGGGCAGAGCATGGGCTTTCTGCTGCACCACCCACAGGCATTGCAGCTCAGAGGTCCTTCTGAGGGAGTGGGGAGGGGGCTTCAGAGCACTCCACATGTGCATTAGCTTTTCAGGTTTGGGACACTGCAAATGAGGAGGGAATAACTCAGCTCAGCTCTCCATCTGGCTTTTGGAGAGCTTCAGAATGGCTTCAGCCCAGGCAGCCTGCTGGAGCGAGCAGAGGGCCAGCAGCTCCTTCAACACAAGGAAGCCAACCCAAAGATGCAGAGGGGTGCTCTGCAAGTGCACAGCAATGTGCAGCATCCTGAAGGCTGCAGGGCAATGGTCCATCTTCTGTACGTGCTGGCTCGCCCATTTGGTGTCCTTTCGCCGAGCTTGCAAAGGATCGTGGAGGTAGCGCTGGCCAAACCCCACCCAGGGATGGTCTGCGGCGAAGCATGGCCAGGATTGCAGCCTGGGACCCCAGAGTGCAGGGCACCTCGGGACCACCAGGAGCGCGTCTGTGTACGCATGTGTGCGTGTTAGCGTGTGCACACGCAGGGGTGCTGACCGAGTATCTTGGTAAAAGGCTGAAGGCTCATTTGCTCACACTCAGATTTTGGTGGGGTGCAGGAAATTAAATCTGAGAAGGAATTTTGCTCTCCCTCCCCACTCTCAGGGGAGACTGTATCGCCCTCTACAACTACCTGACGGGAGAGGGGAGCCAGGTGGGTGTTGGTCTCTTCTCCCAAGTAACAAGCAACAGGACGAGAAGAAACAGCCTCAAGTTGTGCCAAGGGAGATTTAGATTGGATACTGGGAAAAATTTCTTCATCAAAAGAGTTGTCAAGCATTGGAACGGGCTGCCCAGGGATGTGGTTGAGTCCCCATCCCTGGAATTATTTAAAAGACATTTAGATGTGGTGCTTAGGGACATGGTTTAGTGGTGGCCTTGGCAGTGCTAGGTTAATGGTTGGACTCAATGATCTTAAAGGTCTTTGCCAACCTAAATGATTCTCCCCCAGGCAAATGCTTCACCTGGGAAAGAGCTCTGTTATCCTGCTATTTCCCAGTTTTCCTCAGCAAACTCAGTTTTCAGTTAGGGAAATTTAGGTAGGTAAAGCAATGGAGAAAAAGTAATACCCAAAAAGGGCTCCATGAAATGACCGGCATGGTGTTGTGTTATCAGCCCTAAGTGCTTGCACTGCTTTGCACTGGCATTGCTGGGCTGCAGTGGGAAGGTAAATAAATGGGAGTTGGTTCTAGCCTTAAACTCTTCCTGCATTTTTCCCTGCATTCCTTTCCTTTGCTCGTCTGGACTGATAAACTGCTAATCCAGACTGCCCTTTATGCTGCGAGGCTTTATTACTGCTTACAGAGCTGATAGGAAGTATAATTCTGCTCCAATAACCGAGCGCCAGGAGTCTGCAGAGCAGACTCACTCTGTGCAGTTTGCCACCTAAATAACAGACAGGCTTTGCAGGCACAGCTGGAAGATCTTGTGCCAGTCCCACCACCGTGTAAGGCCCTCCCGACCTTGCGAGGGATGGAGGGCACTGCTGGCATGCGCCGAGGAATGAGGGATGGGTGCAGCCAAAAGTCCAGAGCAGGGCAGGATTGTGCATTGCTCTGCACTGCTCCAGCGGCCAGGGCAGCGAGGAAGGGCCCCATCTCAGCCAGGGTCTCTGTACCTGGCTCAGGAGCTTTTCCATCCCTTCTAGAGGAAACCTTTCAAAACATGAGAGAGGAGACCAGGAAAAAAATAAATCTTTTTTTCCTTCCAGGCAGCCAAGCAAAATTGCTACCACAGGACGCCTCCTGTTTCAGAAGTGGGTCCTGTGAAAGGAACGACACCGGTACATCGAGGCCTGTCCAAACCCCCACCTGAGGAGGGGGAAGATGTCAGGAAACGTTCAGATGTCTCCTGCAATGTTACGTAGCACTGGGCTGCCGGGAATGGAGCAGCACAGCAGCCCTGGGAACCTGCAGAGTAGCAAGGAGGCTAAGGAAGGGAAAAATCAGGGTGTGCTAATGCAGGAAGGCTGATAAAGAAGATGAAAGGAAAACACAGGCAGTGATGGGCCAGAGCAGAGTAAACTCTAAATAAAGCAGAGAGGTGAATCTCTGAGCGATGCTTGATCCAGACAAGGTTGTCGGTCACTGCAAGACAAGGGCCAGCTCCGGGACCTGGCAGTGTGTTTATAACAGAACAGGGGCACTGATGCTTAAGGGAGAACTCCCCAGCCTGGGAAGGAGCCACGCAAGTGCTACAGGGCATTCCCCCCATTTGCCTCCCCACCAGCCTGGGTCCCCCCTTTCTGCTGCAGAGGAAGGACGTAATCCTGATACTGGTTGCTCCCCATTTTTCCAGGGCTGAGGAATTCTCCAGCCCATTTACCGGACACACCACAAAGGACTTCATCTGCCTGCCCAGGAAGAGGGACAAGATGTCCTGGTTCTGGAAGCCTTCTTTCTGCAGGGATCTGTTACCACCAGGAATAAGAGACATCCTATTGTCCTCTTACAGCCATGTCCATCACCCCTCCCGTGAAGCCCTGTGACTGCCTCCACCCTGGCGTGGAAACCCAACCCGCTGCCCCAAACAAGGTGTTCTTTCACCGTGTGGTGAGAAAGCCGGGTGGCCTCACACGCTACGTGACCCGGGTGGCTGGCAGAGGGGTTGTCTGCTCGGGCAGAGACCTTCTTTGCAGAGACAGGCAGTGAGCTGTAAGAATTAATATATAGGCAAACAAAGTGGAAACAATCAGGAGGGAACATGATATCTGGAGTGCGTCATAAGCAAATATGCTTTCCAATTAAATGACTAGAAAGAAATGGAGGGGACTATGAGAGGCGGGGAGGGGGGAAGGGAGGGCTGCCTTCCTCATTGCTTTTTCCACGTGGGTCATCTTTTATACCCACGGAAAATGGCTGCAAGGAGCAAATGCATCAAAACCTTTCAACCCTCATTCCAAACAAGTGAGATGCTGACTCTGGGAGCAAGGAGATTGCAGCTTGGCTGGTTTCACCTTGGAGGCCCCATCTTCAGCCTAGTCCCGCTCCTTGGTCTTAACCTCTTGCAGGAGAGAATACTGCATTAAACCTGTGGTGTTGGAGGGCTAGCTGGTGCTTTGGACTGAGAGTTAAGTTTACACTTGGTCGCAGGATTATTTTGCAGACTAGAACCCTCTTCTGTTTAAATGTTTGTGTTTGAGGTTGTTTTGGAAAATCCTGTTACTAAGAGGAACAAGGATAAGTTTCAAAACAGTTCACGCCAACAGTTACTGGTGTCAGGGAAGACTGCTTCTTTAACGAGCTGACGGGGTGTGGGGGTGGGGGTGTGTGTCAAGAACGCTTCTGAGATACCGTCAGTGTAAAACACCCAGTGTTTCCAAGAGAAAAAGAGCATCTGTGTCCTGCAGGATTCACTCCGTACTACACACTCCACCTTCTGCCCTCCAGATTTGCCACTCCAGAGTAACACGACAGCCCCTCACTCCCTCTGTGTTTGTACCCCTCCTTCACTCCAGCTCATGCTCCCATGTCTAAATTATTCTGTGTCAGTGTTGTATTATTTGGGGCATTTAAAACAAGTTTCACGTTACAGACAGAAAGACTTAAACCTGAAGGCTCCCATGGGAGCTAAGAGCTGAACTCTGTGTGCCTGCAGCATCACCCATGTGGGAATGTCTGCTTCATTTATCCATTTGTCCATTCATCTTCCTGGCAATGTGAACAAGAAAATCCTCTGCAAGGAATAAGCCCATCTCTATTTGTCATCTGGAAGGCTTTGTTTGTAATGCTTGCTGGCCTTTTCCAAGCTGGAGGATTATGGAGCTGAACGTATCCCTAAAATATATCCCCAAATCAGTACAGAAATGCCAATGAGTTAAAATTAATGCAGTATAAGAGAGGGGAAAACAGCCCTATTTGCTGCTCGCCTCTGTACAGGGCGGGAGACCTTTGCGTGCAGCATCCCTGTGTCCTCACCAGCGTCTTGGCTCCGCTGCCCTGGTCCTCGCTTGCCCACGCTGCTCTGTCAAAGCGCTGCTTCCTTGGCCCTCCTGCACCAACCCAGTTTCCTCTGGGAGGAACATGCTAAACATGCCAAGTTATGGTTTGGTTACGTGGAAAGATTATGTACGACACGATGAAGCACAAATGGAAAGCTGGTTCTCAGGGCTATACCCTCTCTGCTCTGCCTCCTGCCAAAAATGGCCTTAATTAGCACAGAGGCAGAAAGAGGGCTTTTTTGATTGATGATTGAATAGAAAAACCTAACAAAAATTTTAGCCCGCACTGAATCAAAACGTTTTTATTTCCATCTGAAATTAAAAAAAGAAGAAAAATATTATTCTGGCTCAACTCAAAACCTTTCATTTTGTTTCATTTTTGGATAATTTAACACTTTCAAACCTCTGATTTTGCGTTACATTTTTCAAAGGTCGACTTTGAAAACAAAGGATATTTCAAAATCAAAATCTGACCACTTTGGGTTTAGCCCCTAAACAGACCATCTGATTTTAAAAACGTTGAAACAATGTGTTTTGACTTTATCAAATTGCTTTTTTCTTCCACCTCAACTTTTGTGTCTGAAAGGATTCAAAGAATTCAGCCTTTTGGGGGGCAGAGGGTTGTAAATCTGCTGTTCCCTGAGAAACAATTCCCACAGCATTACCCTCAAGTTTCTTAATCTTTAGCTAGTCTTAGCTGACTCACTCTCAAATGCTACTGTAATCACATGCTTTTCACACAATAATTGTTTACAGCCAACTTCTCCCCATTTCCATCTGTGCTTTATCAGTAGCCACTGCTTAAACAGTATTTTCTGTCAATAGCTGTCACGAGTTCCCAGGATACGAATGTGTCGGGGCCACGCGGATGCTGAGAAGCTCACAAACTGGTGGGAGAAAACTCAACCATCCAAAAGTTCCTTCCAAGGGGAAAAAAAGGCCCCAAAAAGAAGATTCAAAGGTCAGAGGAGGGGCAGTGTCACCAAAGAAGCAGGGGCAGCCCACCCTGCTGTTGGCCCTTCGCACCATCAGAGATCCTGCTTCCCAGCCTTGAGCACCCGCCGCTGCCCAGGGTCCCTCCAGGGTGCAGGGGCAATGGGGCAGCTTCGCCAGGAGCAGATGGGGAGGAAGAAGGAAGAGTTACAGTAATCCCAGCCGTTGTGGCCATATCCAGGTTAGGGTTAGCCATACAGGCACCCTGGTCCCGGGAAACGGGGGGAGCACAGGGACCTGCTCCCATCCTGAATCCTCTGCTAGCTTGGCACAAAGATGAAGGCAATCCCCCAACCTCCGCCCGCTGCGTGAGGTTGAACAAGTCGCTTCCCTTCCTTCTGAACCGGGGAGCCCGAGCCCAGCTCCTCGCGGGGCCGAGGATGAGAAGCGGGATGGCCGGGGAAAGCACCAGGGTTCGTTCAAGCCCTCCCGAGGGCAGCCGGCTGCCTCTGAATCTCCTAACTCAATAACTGCGGTGCCCTGCAAATCCTCTTCAGGCAATGAATCCCCTTTTACTCAAGAGCTTTATTCAGTTACTCTCTGCTATTTTCAGTAGGGAAGGCATTTTTATTGCGGTAATTCAATAAATTAGCAGGGATTGGTGTCAGTAACCTCCTTGCAACGTCAGAAGTGCAAAGCTTCATGTGCCACCAATCCCATTATGGGCCTAATCTCATCTACTGCTCTCCAGATAACGGTGTGATAAGGGGTCAGATTTCTTTGGCTGTCTTTGTGAGTGTGCTAAGCTTATTATCCTCTCCTCATCCCCTACAGGAGACAGGCTTTCACCTCCTAACCCCTCCCGTAATTATTCACTCTCTGCTGCTCGAGCATGGCAGGTCTGGCTCTTGAATTCTGCCTAATATGATATTATTTCTCTAGTCAATATGCTCCTCTCAGTGGGTTCCCACTGATGGCTTTCTCTCTCTGCCGCTTCCCCCCCAGTTCTTCCCGCTGCGTAGTTTGACCTTTTAAAGTATTTCAAAGGCCATAAGGATCCTCCTGAAGAAACGAGACTTACAAGGAAAGAGGACAAGAGAGGAGCCCTCTTTGCCAGGTTGTGTTGATTCTGGGGACATGAGTGACTCCCTGTGCAGCCCAGGCTGAGTTACTGCTAGTTGACTCCCTCTTCACGTCCCCTGCCGGTGATAAATATTTGCTTTCTCTTCTTGAGGCTGGATCATGTCAGGTTTCATTTTCAGAAAGCTCTTTTATAAAAAAAATAAAAAACCCCTCTCTGTTCAGCAAGAAGACTTCCAGTTTCTGCCTTCAGCTATATTTAGTTTATAGGGAATTTATGGGATGAATACACTTTTGTTAGTGCAGGGGTAGTTACAAATGGCATTGGCTGGCAAAAATGGTAACTCTCCTGTCGGAGTGGTTTGCAGGACGGGGAGGGGAGGCATGCTTTGGCAGACTCCTATTAATTGTGATAAGAAATGCATTAGGAGCACCCTTCCGCAGAAGGGAGCGCAGCAGCGGGTTTATAGGGAATTTATGGGATGAATACACTTTTGTTAGTGCAGGGGTAGTTACAAATGGCATTGGCTGGCAAAAATGGTAACTCTCCTGTCGGAGTGGTTTGCAGGACGGGGAGGGGAGGCATGCTTTGGCAGACTCCTATTAATTGTGATAAGAAATGCATTAGGAGCACCCTTCCGCAGAAGGGAGCGCAGCAGCGGGTCCCAATTACACGGTGAAGTACACAGGCTGTTTTGTAGCAGCTCACTGGCCTCGCTGCTGTCAGCTGAGGAGCGCTGCTTTCTTCCGAGAGGTGCAGATTAACACCATCACCATCACGTGTCTGCAAGGCAAAGGTATCGATGGGCACCGCCTGCAGAGTACAAGCCCGCACTTTCCCTGCTTACATCCTCTCCTTTCATCCATGCGTGCGTTAGTTTTCACCACAGCTCTCCTGATACCATTATTTTCATCACCTGAACTGGTGGGGGAGAAAGTCGGGATGCTCAGTTTGGCCACCTGGACATAGGATGTGTACGGGTGGGAAAGCAACTGGCCACAGAAGAAGCGTGCCTAAAGGTCCCTGCTGGTGCTTCAGATGCCAAAGTGCCGGCTCAGGCTGGGGTGATCTGACACAACAGCCAAGCAGAGGGGCAACTCCCAAAGCTCCTTTTCCCAAGGCTGAGCCTTGGGGCCTATGTCAGTGAGCATTTCCCCTTTTCAGATAAATGCTTAGCTAAAATACAGATGTAGTGGCTGTTCTAGCTCTCACGGCCCTGATCTGAAGGCATCCGGTAACAAAATGACGATGCCTGGGACATTTCACTATTTCTGAGAGTGGGGTTCCCACCTTTTCCTGATGGATCCCTGAGAGCCGGACCCTTCCTCTCCAAAGAGGAGCCTGGGGACAGAGCTGAGCTGCCCTCTGGGAGAAGCCCCCAGCCTTCCATTGATGGTGGAGGGAACCGATGCCTGACTTCCAGCCAGCTAACGCTCGCTGAGTCCCCCTTCACATCTTCCCACCTGCAGCACTTCACACTCCAAGGCAGACTTGACATAAAGCTACTGCTGACTCCAGCGCCCCTTGTCTTCTCTTCTTCTAGCCGGGAGGTGTCTCGCAGGTTTGCCTTTGCCTTCCCATCCTCATCCCAGAGGCAGCCAGGGCTGACTGCACCCCCAGCGG
>NW_009260839.1:3520790-3563355 GCF_000687185.1 Egretta garzetta | reverse complement strand
TCCCTATGAATTGGGAAATGCACCAGGAATAAAACCCTCCATCCTTTGTTCCATTGCTGCTCTCCTTGGCACAGAGGAGCTGGCCGAGGGAGCAGAGCAAAGGAACAGAGGACAAATCCATTTCTTAGCAGGCACCTCAAATCCGCAGTGTGCTCTGAAATCACTGCTGCAGCTCTTCTGGGTCCATAAACAAGAATTAAAAATGGATCTCAAAATGGCCTACAAATATTAACAAACAACTCCTTAGTGCTCCATGCCGTTGTGCTGCTGTTACTGGCAGGAAAATGGATAGAGAGCAGTCAAGAAACCTGCCCAAGCCTGCATATTAGTGTCAAATTAATAGTAGAGCTAAGCCTAACTTAAGACAGTCTTGACGTGCAGTGCCTGAATCTAACCACAGCATAGCACAGCTTAGTATTTTCCTATCTGCATCTACTTTTATAAAATTAGGTTTTATTTCTCTACCTTTATTTCATTTTGGAGCCCAGCTATATTCTCAATGCAGGGGCAGTAAGGGGGAGAATGTCATCTCCACGGAGACTCTTACGGTGCCTTAAACACACCTCAAACAGAGAGCGAGGGATCAAAGCATCGCACCTCCGCAGCCCTTCATGTGCCTCTGAACACGACCTGCCCTGCAGAAAGCGGGAGCAGGAGACTTCACTGGCGACTGCCAAAGCTACAAAATAAATGATCCCAAGAGCCTGATATTTAATTTTCATTCAGTGCAGAGGCTGGCTCCTGTGAAAACGAGAGACCTCTCACCCCAGTGACACCGAGGGAATGAGCAGGCTGGCTCCTTACCCTTCTGCTCATTTTTTGATGAAGTGTGATGGCATGTTGGGGGAACCTGGAGGCCGTACGACATCCTCAGCCCTCAGCAACCCCAAAACGGGGCTGTTTACAAAAGTGGGATGAAATTAAAGGAAAACAGCATGGCCATGCCAATAAATGAATGTTCTGTCCTGCACACACTTCCTGCGGGACACGGGGAGGAGGAAGATTGCTCATCGACCAGCTGTTTCTCACCGTACATGACTTGCGGTTGCAGGACTGCTCATTTAAAGTCTCTGTGCGTGCAGACGGTTTGGAGTGGAATTTGGCTGAGGAGGTAGAGCATTATCAAGAGCTGTCTCTTTTAAAGCTTTTGAAACAACAGATCGGAAGGGCTGCTCCTACCCAGTTAGTCTCAAAGTCCCTTTGAGGCTCCACGGTGTGTATTCCTCTGCTCTGGAGGCTACACGGACTGTGTAAAATAAACTCCTATGGTTTGAAAAAGGATCATTAAGCTCCTATCATTGCAGCTCACCAGGAGGAGAGGAGGGTGACTGTAGAAATTAACACCGCAGGGGTTTTTTGTTCATTCTCTAACCAACGGCAGATAATCTTTTTCTCCAACTACAAATTAAAAGCTGATTCTCCTATTTACTCTTACCCCAGACTCAGCCTTGGGATGTGGAGCCTTATAGATCATGCCTGCCTCTTCATGGCCACCCCAATGAGATGTCTCCCCAGGTCTGGGTTTAGCCAGTGGTGTCACAG
Organism: Egretta garzetta; assembly: GCF_000687185.1. Lineage (NCBI taxonomy): Eukaryota > Metazoa > Chordata > Aves > Pelecaniformes > Ardeidae > Egretta > Egretta garzetta. Next base: position 3,561,813 of record NW_009260839.1, on the reverse strand, counting down.
GGCAGACTGGCCCTGCTCACCCTCCTGGGGCTTTGCTGGCTGTGCAGCGTTAGGCAGATGGAGGACTGGAGACACAAATCTGCATTTGCGGAGCCATTGCATTAGCGCTGCGGACGTGGCTGCCTCCTGCCGATCACTGCTACCTCCCTACCATGGGTGAGCGCTGCAGCAGAGGGACAGAGGATTTGCCTGGACCTGGGATGCTCCGTTTCACTGTCCAACCCCTTTCAGTGGCTTTGGGTGGGATGCTGGGCTCAGAGCTGAGGGAGGCCCTGGCAAGGGGTCTGTTCTGCAGACCATGCGGCACGGGTGGAAACCTCCCGTGGTGCTGCACGAAAGGCAACCTGCGGCTGCTGTTTCTGAAACATCGCGTCAGAGCTCACGTGGTGCACATCCTCTGCTCCACACGTTCTTCAGCATTGCCCTGTAAACCCCTCTACACCCAACACCCCCCCTTTTCAGCCAGGTACTGCCAAAACTGTTCAGCCCAGTGGAGGAGGCAGCAGGACGGTGGCTTGAGGGATGTCAGCAGGGCAAAGAAATCACCAGTTTTGCAGCTTTGGCTCCTGAGTCACTTCCCCAGGTGCAGCCTGTGCAGGTAGGCAGGCCAGAGCAGCAGGACAGGCGTTTTGCTCTTGGGTAGTAAAAAAAGTGGTGTGCAGGCAAACACAGGTGAGCAGCATTTTTTTCTCCAAAGCAGAAAAGGCAAAGGCAGCACCCCAGCCTGCGCCCGGGCCAGCTGCGCTGGAGTGCATTGCCTGCAAGCGATGGATTCCCTCCGTCCTGGGGCTGGAGTTAGGTCCAGCCATGCACCAGCTGGAACAACCAAGATACAGGCAGGGCTGAAGTGTTTAAAGAACTGTGCAGTCAACTACTGTATTCTCCTGTCTTTCTGACACTGACAGCAGTGAGCGAAGGTATCAAAATAAACACAGATTCTTAAGGAAAGCCTGATTTCTTGGTGCAATTCTGATAGCCAAGTATGGACCTTTGGCAAGTTGTTTGTTGCCCTTTTTTTTGTTCATTAGGTCCATCAAGAGTAACAGAGAAATGCTTGTGAAGTGCTTTCAACACAAGTATCTCTGGGGTAAATAAATCTTGTTAGCAAGTGCTGCTGAGATAGCTGCCCTCGTCAGGTGCTGCAGAGGGGAAGGGCAGCATGGCAGAGCTGGGACAGAAACCTTCCTATCAGAAAACACGGACAAGGATAGTCTGTAATTCAGGGGGAGATGACACAGGGTGTAAGGGTGCTGCAGCACCTGGCTGTTTGCCATCTCCTTACTTTTTGGTGACCACTTGGTGTCCTTGGATTGGACAAGAAGCCAAGAGCATGGCAGGCGCAGGAGCTTGGAAAGTTGGTGTTGGGGCCAAGCACATTAACCAAGCTCTGGGCACGGGACAGACAGACCCTGACTGTGGCTGTATTTTATCTTTCAGGGTTTTGAGCTGTGTGCCAGATGCTGCAGTCAATGTAAGCAGCAGGGTGAGGACAAGCCAGGCTGGGCCCACGGAGAATAGCGTGGCATTTAATTTACTGCCATTATTAATTCATTACAGCACCTGAATGTGAAACGAGAGAGGGATTCAACTTGCAAGCAACCCAGAGCTGGTCCCTGGGTCTAAGCAAGGGCCTTTCATTAGGGAAGGGTACCCCAGACACTATCTCTGTGATGGATGCTGGGGCAGAGCCTCTTGTGCCACAGTGATTATCCAACTATCTCAACAAAACCTGCCTCCTGCGGGGCCAGGTCTTGCCAGGCGACAGGCAGGCAGGGTTTCTCACTCTTGTACCCCAAATACCCATGGCAAGCAGCTGGGGAACCAGGCTCCTGATGACTGTGTGGCTATTCACTCTCCTGCTGTCCATGCTGGGCATTAAACAAACCACCCAGTGTACCAGGGCTGGATGTTTGCCACCAGGACTGGGGACTGGAAAGCTCTTTCGTTCCACGTTGACCTTCCTGCTTTTCCATCCATCACAGGAAGGACTCCTTGTCTTGTTGCCAGGATTTGTGCTGGCGTCTGTCCTGCTTTGGTCTGAATGCCCTCCTCTGAGAGGGGATCGCTCCTTTCCAGGAAGGACGCACGTGGAGACACTCATACTTTTTATTTTATCGCTAAGAGGACAGAGTGTATGGCCAGGTACATCTCACCAGTCAGGCGAGTGCCTGGAAAGGGCCTGGCATCACCTTTCTGGGTACCCAGGAGAGGTTCAGGACCCAGCCGTGAGAGGCCAGAGTGACACTCAGCCTGGCCTCAGGCTATTCCTCATCGTCAGCTGAATGCAGCTGTAATAAATATAGCCAGTAATTACAGACCAGGCAATAAACAACACAGAAAGGGCTTTTTTGTCTGGTGTTTCAAGGGAACAAGGCTTATGTGGTTTTTCGCTGTCTCTCCTCACCCCCCTAGTAAATTTGAACTTGTTGGTTAAATTCCACCAAACTTAACAGAGGGACACAGGTGCCAAAGAGAATGAAAATCCTAAAAATATTGTGAAAAATTATGTCTGAGCAGCAGAAAGCAAATCTATCAATATCCTTTCTGAGGCAGAGGTTGCACCATCAGCACAACTTTTCTGAGGTCGTGGAGGACTGGCATGGGCTTGAGATATAGGACAGTCTCCAGCAGTGGAGTTGCTGGTAGGAGCTTGTGTCTCACTAGCCATCAGCAATTCCAGTCCTCCAGCAAGGCTGGTCTCCCAGGCGTGCTCCGTGGTGCCCCGTGCAGGGAGTCTCAGCCCCAGTGACACAAAGGCAGGGCAAGCCGAGGTGCTGCTGGCTTTCTGCACCTCGGTCTTTGCTGACAGCCCCTTTCCCTGCCTGTCCTTCAGGCCGACAGCAGTCCCGCTCCAGGAGACCCCTCCTTTGACCAACTATGCCATGCTTATCCATCTCTCCACTTCTTATCAGAGCCATCTGGCTTGCTGCACGCTGGAGGCTTTCTTGGAGGCAATTGCCTGTGTGCACACCTCGGGGAGCAGGACACGTGCTAGCAGGCACTTAGCTTATGAAGGCAGCGAATCTCTGCTCTCCCTGGTGACCCTTGGCAGATTAACATGCCAGCTTAATGGGAGTGGAACTCCATTAATCACCAGCAACCTGACACATCTATCCCTGGGCTGGAAATGCTTCACCCCAAGTAGGTGAATAAGAACAAAATGTTGTCAGAGGATGCAAAGCTACAACAGGCAGGTTGTGGATGCTGGCAGAGCTCTGGAAACCCTCTGGAAGTGATTGAGGACTTGGGAGAATATGGGTAATTTTGGTCAAGATTTACCTGAGTTTGACTTTTAGGACTGTGTTTAGAGCAAACATGACCAGGGGATGTTCAAGGTCAGGCTTGGAGTCTGGGACACACTGTACACCCAGTTCTGTGGTCCAGCTCTGGTTCAGTGTTTCCAAAGCTCCAGAAATCAAGCTGTAGACTAAAATTCTAAGTAAGCAAAAGACTTTTACAGAACAGATGTGCTAAGACACATTTTGGACCTTGAGAACACCTTAAGGTGTCTGTTAGAATGCAGGCTTTGTAACTCACTGTGCGTCACTGAGCAGGTTCCCCTCTCTGAATTCATCAAACAGATTGAAACTAAAAGGTCTGATCCTCAGTTCGTTGCACAAAGTGAATTGCTTGGGAAAACCTATCTGTTTAGGGCCGTATATATTCTATGGACAAGCTGCCTTCAGCAGTCTCTGGAAGCCAGGAGCGAGCATATACAGGGTCCCTCCACCCGTGCCGCGTACAGAGGGCAGTGTGAGAGCGGCTACGGAGCTGGCAGCGCCAAAGAGGCAGAGCTGACATGCTTCGGAAGCAAACAAGCCATCCCAGAAACCAGGCACAACTGTAAAGGTGTGGGTTTACGTGGCCAGTGATGCCCAATGTACTGAAACTTATTTCCCATGCTGTTTGCCAACAGCACAGCTGAGTTTCTACCTCTGTTCCTCTTTTGCAGTGTTGTTCGATTTCATGGATGCATTTTATATCGCTTAGCCTCAGCTCCACAGTGCTACAGATCTGCAATGCCTTTTCACTGCCTTTAAAGCAGAATGATAACAAGAATGGTCCCCGTATTTCTTTGTGCCTCTGGTGATCAATAGATATGTTTTTATCTGTGGCACCCAGGAGACTTGTGTGGGCAGGTCCTACCTTTTGGTTAGAACTGATGGAGTTTTAAAGATCTTTCTCTATATTGGTGTTGATGCTGTCTGGCTTTCAGGGCAACACTGCTGCTCCTTGATTTTTACAGGGTTGCTCACACAGCAAACCCGCGGGCACTGCCTGCCTGCCCTAAGGCAATCAAGGTCTCTGCACTTTGGCATCCAGACCCAGCAGTTACCTGCCAGGCTCCCAGGTCCCCGCACACATCTTATTTAAAACTGCACCACAGGGATTCTGGAAACCTTAGACAAGATTGTTGCTTCTTTTCTAAGAGGTTTCATGTTCTGAGTGAAACACTTTGTGATTATATAGACCATTAAGAATCACATGGTGTTTCCAAATCAAGAGGGGGTAAAAAATCACTGGATCTTATTTCTTGCCTTTCTTCACTGTCTTAGACCAGGTGTCCTCTGTCCCATCCTGCTGCCCCAGCCAGCTTGGCCTGCTGTGCCCGTAAAGCCAGTCAGTAAACAGAGATATACTGACAGGAGAGAGCTTTTGCTGGCTCAGCACCCGTGGCATGGACAACATCTGCGGCCGTGCAAGGGCTCTTCCTGTGCTGTGCTGAGGGAGGGTCTGCAGCACAGACCTGCTCAAGTGCAGATCCTGCGTGTCCCTGGCTCCTGTCCCCCCCTCTGACTCACAGGAGGCTAAAAATATAACCTGGTTCATAGACGCTATTTCGGGGGCTCTGTGTTTTTCCTTGCTTTAGCTCCCCAAGCATGTGCTGCTATTTTTTTCCAGTAATACCCTATGCATTTCTCTTTAGAATATATAATTGTAGACCTGATTATGCAATTATTACCACTTTAAATTGTTTGCTATGTGAATTGTTTTTCTTAATTAGAAACAATAACAAATTTGGCTTCATTTATAGCACTGCTAAGCGGTTAGCCCCAGGATTAGAGTGAGCTTCTGCAGGGACTGTATGTTTCCCAACACACAGCACTCCTATCAATGTGTTTCAGCTCCGTGTTCTCTGCAGAAAATCACCAAACTGTGCCAGCTTTCATGCTCTTGTGCAAGGTGGACAAATGTTTCTAGGAAAGGAGAAGACCATTTGTAACTGTAGGTGCAATTACAATAGTATTGCCAATCGGGGGGGTTGAAAACAGATCACGAGAAGCAAAATAACTTCATTGTCTTCATAAGTTGTGATCTTGTAAAAGCACCATGGGGCAAGTTTTTCTACGTGAGGGAATGAGAATATCAGAGATGCACTGGAAGCACTAAAATGTTCAGTACTAATAAAGGAAATGTTACAAGTTATTAATATTTTTGTCCCAGGGCTGGCAGGTCCCAAATTCTCTGACTGACGAGATCATTCTCAGCTCTTCTCAGAGAGAAGCAAAATGAAGGCTAATGAACATAAAAGAGCAAGACACCCTGCAAACCCCTTTTCCCCCTTTAAGTGAGGCAGCAAAGTGCACCAGGAGCTTCAGGTGAGGCCCTTTGCCATCCTCATGCCTTTATCCCCTCTGTGCCTCCCTCTTAGAGGAGCAATCCTGGGCCAACCTCAAATTCAGCATTTTTAATTGTGCTTCTGTGCTCACATGGAGGTGGCTTAGTTCGGATGTTGGTGCCCTGGGGGGAGGCTGTGACGAGCTGGGAGGGGTGGCTGGGGAGCCTGGGCAGCAAGCATCCCTTGGGACTTTTTCAGGAAAAACTGGACCTGCTTTGGAGCAGGGGAAAAGCCCAGCTGGCCTCCCACAGTCTCTTCCAGCTCTATTTTTTATGATGTTCTTTATTCCTTGCAGATCTCTTTTTGTCCCCTTCCTCTGATTCCAGCTGTAATCTCCAATTTGCTGCTATTAGTGTGAAAATGGTTCTCATCTTCACTGCATGCTTGTGCAATCCACCCACCCTTAGCAAAGGCATAAATTGAAACTGGAACAAGTGAGGGTATGTGGCATCCTACAAGGTTCAGAGAACAAACCCTCCATGTGGGTTAACCTCTTCCTCTCCATGCCAGTGTCAAGCAATACACTTAGGTAAGTCAGTCTTGTTTACTGGCAGAGCTGCTACTCTCTGCAAAGCCTCTAACCTACAGACAGCCTGGATCCGGAGAGCTCACAATACACTTTTCTTTAATAGATAAAGTCTGTGGCACCTTTTTTGGTGCTATTTCTCCTTCTGCAGTTTTTAACATTCAGCCTTTTTCCATGCGATACGAGCTCCCCTTTGCCTCCGCTCTCATCAGCTCTGCAGCAAGTCCATCCGGGCAGCGCTGGCAGAAGAAGAGGACGTGCTAGGTCACTTCTGTCCCTTTACTATCACATGAGGTGGTATCACCTGAAGGACAGGAGGCTGCGACCCTGCTTTTGTGCAGAGCAGCACCTATTTCTCTGGCTTCAGGGTAAAAGGGGTGCAAGACCATGCAAGTGCTGCCATGAGCTCTGATGCTTTGATTTGTGCCACGTTGGAGTTTGCTGCATCGGGATTGTGTGGGTTACATCCATGTGGGGGTTGTTTGGCTTTATGCTCCACTGACACAAGGTGAAGGGAAATGCTTCCTGGGAACTCCAGTGCCTCGTGGACTCTGGAGACCCAGAGATAGGAGCAAGCTTTGGGTATAAAGGCCAGGAGCCCTGTGCAGAACAATGCAGCCAATTTCTGCACGTGGTCAGTGTTTTTCTCAGTGCTGGAACCCAGATTGGCAGCTGTCCTCCTAAAAAAGGAGTAAAACACAGCCAGGGAGTGTGTCTGTGGCCCTGTCTACCAGTTGCCATCTCAGTTTCTTTTCCCTTGAGATGCCCGTTCAGCAGCGTGGGGCTCTCTGGGCTGGCTGGGCTTGGTGCCGGGGCTGGGCTGCAGCCATGCCTGCCTGCAGGGCTGCCTAGGGGCACCCTCACGCCCCGTGGGAAGCAGGGGCATCCCAGCACGCTGCCTACACCCCACTTTGGCTCCAGCCCTTATCCCAAATCAGGCTTTTAACCACTTTTCCCCACTTGGCTGCAGAGAATGATGGAAAATAAAAATCTCCTAAAAATCCCCTAGAAGTCCTATACAGTGAGAGCTGGCCAGAGGGGAACAATCTGTGGGTGTTTTGGAGATGCCTAAAAGAAAATAAGCGAAAGCTCCCAGGGTTATCTTCATTTCAGCTGATGCTTCTGGGGTGCTTTTTTGGTCTCTGCCCCTTGTGCACTGCAGGACCAGAGCTCCCAGGCACTGGCCATAGCACCAGCACCTCTGCGAGCCAGGAGCTCAGCAGCTCACCAGGCGTGTGTCCAACCTGAGACACCACGGCCTCCCACAGTCCAGCAGCTTGTCAGTTTGGCTTCTCCGCTCTCCTCCAGCTGACAGTTCCCAAGCACTTCCCAAGTGTCCTTCCAACTCCAAACACCAACATCAACAGCTGGTCTCCCATCCCAGCCCCTGGGAGGAATGAGCTTTGCGGGCCCCGCTGGATGGCGTCACACTTGCTGGTGGGAGCGGTGCTGTGCTGAGCTTGCACGCACCCGCACGCACATGTTTATGTGAGGAACACGCCAAACCAAGGCTGACATGATGCAGGCAGGCCTTGCTGTCTCTTATGGGGGGCAACTGCACCCCAGCTGTGCGCTCTCCCATTTTGGTTGGGATCAGCAGCTTTGTGGTTCCAGGTCTGTGGCTGCTGCCACACATTTGAGGTGGACCCAGAGGGACAGAGTCTGTTTGGGCTTGTTGTAGGGGAGGAAGAGCCTCCAAGCCCTGTGTGGCTTTGGTCAGAGTGGCAGAAGCTGAGCCACTTGGAACACTTTCATTGGTACCTACAGCCCCGTGGAGACAGATCCAGGGGCACTGCTGCTACTGGTACAATGTGGGGAGGGGATGTGAACTTGGGCATAGTCACCAGCTGGTGGATTGGATGTCTCTGAGGAGACTGACCATGATCATGATCAGCAGCTGGCACATGGTCCTGAATGGAGGGCTCTCCTTCTCCTCCCTCCTGGGGATCGGAGGACAAGGGGGAAAGCGAGGGCAGAAGGGTGCTTGTGCATCGATATCACCCAGGATAGAAGTCAACGTGTGCCATTGACGTCAAATCTGACCCCTGTCAAAGCCGAGTGTCCTGTTACAGACAAGTAGCATTTAGCTTCAGGAAAATGCCTCAGTGCTGAAGCTGTTACTAATGTGATAAATGCCGGAGCTCCCAGGAGACTGAATAATTACAAAGTCCTCAAAGGAAAACAGCACAGACCTCCTTTAAAGTAAAGACAAGATAAAACTTCAAAGCTGGGAGAAGTGAACTGGCTCTCAATATGTTGTAAACTCTGGAGTTAAATCTTCCTCCCCATCCTCCCTGGTCTCACATAACCACTGTGTTAAGAGGCTCAGAAATTAGCGCTAAGAAATCCAAAGGACTATTTATCCAGAACTGGAAATGATGATACTGCCCCATGAAAGATGGTTTTGCACTCAGAGGTTTGTGGAACAAGGCCGGCAGCCCCAGCCCCAGTGTATCTGCTGCAGCACAGGGTTTGCTCCTCAGACACAAGCACTTTGCTCTGGTACCCGGATGGAGCTGAGCCAACAGGAGAGGAGATGGAGCTCAAAGCCTGAGTGATTACACAGCCAGGCCTTTGCATCCCAATTTGTGGCTGTCTATACATCTTAAAGCTTGATGTCAGGCCAGGGGGAAATGCAGAAGTTTTTGTGTAGGGCTGAGATTGGGCTGTGATACTCAGGACCAGCAGTGCTTGCACAAGGATGCTCACCAGATGAGCCGGTCCTCTTGCAGCCAGACCTGGAGGTGAGCAGCCAGGGCTGTGCTCTCTCTCTGGACATGCCTGGTGTTGTGGAAGGGCTCTTAAGGCAAAAGAAAAGAAAATACACTTCAGGCTGTCCAAGCAATAGCACGAGGATGTCTGGGAGAGCTGCTTGGAGGCACCCCTAGCTCCCATGCACTCTCTTGGTGCCAATGGGCGACATCCACTGTAAAAGAAGGAAAGCACATTTGACGTGCACCAAACTGCACCTTCCTTCCTTTTCTCTTACTGTCTCTTGCCTTTGCACCAGAATGCACTTTCAGCCCTTTGAAGACTCTCTTCTGGGAGAGGGGTGATGTGCCAGGGAGGTGCTGGGTACCGTCCACCCCACCCTGGCTGCCAGAAAATTCAGCATGGTTATATATAGGCTCTGAGCTGAGGCCTTCAAAGCAGCAGTTGGACCTGAGTTCCTCGAACACGGCTGGAAAAATTCCACTTGGCATCAGGCAATTCACCATATGCTGCTGTTCCCTTCTACTTTTATCCAGATAGTACCTCCATGCTCTATGCTGTGGAATAGCTGCTATTTTGGGGGGTGCATTTGATATCTTTCTGTTCCCTAACCATTCTTGAAGGGGCTGTCTCCCCTCCTCCAGGCTGGGACACAAGCTTCCCAACTTGCTGCACCAGCCCAATGTCACCGGACTGCAATGGTGCATGACCAGCAGGCGGACTGGGGGGGGCTCTGAGAGGGCTGACAGTCTGTCATCTGCCTACATGTTGGAAGGCTGAGGCTGGCAGGTACCAGAATATTCACCACCTGCATGGGGTTTTCTCAGATACAACCTGTAGGACCAGTAACTTTCATACACAACTTCCACGTTCAAAGAGCAAGACTTCTGCATTTCTATTTTAGCTGCTGGTCTTCTGCGAAGTTGCCTAGGCAGGAATTCTTGTACCTTCTATTTCCACCCAATGTCTATGGCTTTTTAAAAAATTTTTGCTCTTTGAAGGAGAAAGTGCTTTGAACATCTATTCTATCCACACAGCAAATCACACACCAAATTGCACACAAAGTCAACACCTAAATCACCAAAATATGTTTGTACCAACCGGGGAGTTTGGCCTGGGTTTACTAAGTGGAGAACATGGGTTTCATAGAAGGGCTGATGGTGTAGGTAGCCTGCCACAAATCTTGGGGGACCCTTTAGCTGGGTCTTCACTATAAACCTTTCCTTGCCCATGACTGCCAGGTAGCTGCAAGGCAGGCAGTGCAAAAGCCCTTGATTCAGAAGCAGTAGGACAACTCTGCTTGGCAAGTCTGGAATACACCTCCCCAACAAATACAGCTTTCTCAAAGGAGAAGAGAAAGGTGCCTCCCTGCAGAAGAGTGGGAGGTGCCTGAATGTTTCTTTTGGTGACCTGTACACCACTCTGACACCTGGTTTGATACGCTTGCAAAGACCCTGATGCTTTTGTCTGAGCTGGCTCCCAACCCCAGACTTGATCCTCATTGCTATTAACTCACACTCCTATAACCATGAGTGAGAGTGAGGAGATGGAGATGACCTAGCAAACACCAGCTGACTTTCTTAGGAGATTTATATAAGTGAGTTTGTGTGTTGTAAAGCTGTCAGGAGGGAGGAACATGCAGATCTGAGGAGTTCGGGATTGCTCCACCACACTAGCCAAGCTCCTGTACCGTATTAGTGTCACTGGCAGTTTTGGAGGCAGGGTCTGGCTGGGATCTCCCATGCTCTTCTGTTTATCTGCCTGGATGCCTGACACTTCCCCAGCTGACTGTGCAGAAAAGGTCTGTCTGTTCCTCAAACACTTTTCTGAACTCATCATTGCAGGGGCTGCATCCAAGAAGAAACTCCCTTTATCCAGACTTGCCACCCCTTGCTCCCCAAATGAGGATAAGCTAGTACACCTCTCATTCATGCCTGCGTAGCATCCCTCCCCTCTTGCTTACACGGAAAATAGTACCAGGAGAGCATTTGTGTATTTTTAGCTATTTTTAATTGAAGTAGCAGCTGGAAACAAGGAGGAAAGCCAGCACCATGTTGCCAGCCAGCTCTTCACGGCGTCCAGCAGCTGCTGCGCAGCTCTGCACCCGCAGTCACTTGGCAACTCAAGAGAGGTCCATGGGTATGTTTCGGACAGCTCTGAGAAATTACACAGAAGCCAGGAGCTGTAAACACTGCATGTCCTCCCATACGCGAACCTGAGCTACCGGTAGTTCAGGTTATTGCCCCTGCAATCATCAGCCTCAGCAGCACCGGTCTCCCATGCTGCTGGAGGCTTCATGAGTTTGCAGCAATGAGTGTCAATATTTACTGCAGCTTGTGTTTTTTGGTGTTAAGAAAGCATCTCACCCAGAGATGCTTCCTTGACTAATCCATGTAAATGCTTCTCTCTTAATGAGGGAGAGCGATAAATAAGTGGCAGGGAGAAGGTAACAAAAGAGCAACGGGTGTTACCCATGGCAAGAAAAAAGAAGAGAAACTGCACGGCTGTCAAGAGATCCACAAATACAGTGGGTTTGGAGAAGCAAAAGAAGAAGAGTTGGTGAGCAAGACATCCAAATGACTTCGATACCCTAGGAGCAGTTCAGCTGCCAAATTCTTAATGGACAACGTGTCATTCTCCTTCACTGGTGGTTTCAGCAAGCACAGTGCATAACTCCTTGTGGATGAAATGCCGCCTAATGTACAGGCATTTGTGCGCATGCTATATGGACTGGAAACCAGCCAGGGCCATCTCTCCTGTTTGCAGCCCACCCAAGGAGGGTTAGCAGGGCAGGACATGGAGGGCAGGGCCCAGGCTACTGGTGGGTGCCCTGCGCAGGGTTCTGCTGGCTGCCTCACAGCCCTCGCGGGGTGAGACGGGGTGGGTCTGTGGGGATGGATTTCTGCTGCAGCCTGCTTCACTCATCTTTGCATTTCCAAAAGCAAGACATGCTTCTGTTCACATAGCAAAGCAACATGTGGACTCCATTGTTTCTTCTTTGGCTTGATGTCAGGAATTTAGCCCAGAATCCACATTATGATAATTTGATTTTTATGCAGAAAGGCAGCTAGGCTAAAGGAAACAGACCCTAAAGCACTTCCATGCCCCCCGTTGCAAGAAGTCTCCTAGCACAATAAAAATTGCTCAACTTTCATTAAAGACATTAAAATCTTAGAAATCCTTCCTTTGCTTGAACTGCTTCCCCACACAGCTCTGCCTCCAGAGTAAGTAGGGCTGGAGCCGCAGCAGTGAGCCCGTACCCCTTCCCCAGGTGCTGCTGGGCTTTTGGGCTCTCTCCACCACAGCCCCTCAGCCCAGGGTGAGTAACAGCTGAGACCATGAAATCTGCACTTGACATTGGGCTAAATTCACGCTTAACAGCCACTGCAAAGAAAAAGAAGCCCAGCTAACTTTCAGTTCACCACCTGGAGGGCTGGTTCTCATCGCAACCTTCTTCATCTTCCCCTGTTTCAGTGCGAAAGGTCCGTGAGAGGAACCTTTGTCCCCGGGGATTTGCCAGCCTGCCATTTTTATTCCCACATAAACGCCTCCTACAACCATCGGATGTAGCAGCTGGCAGGAATAAATAATTTCTGAAAGGCTGGAACACAGAGCAGGCTGGTAATTAGGAAAATCCAACCCCAGCTGAGGAAACATGCTCTGCAGGTAAAACATGTGGCAGCACAGGAGGGGGCTGCACATCTGGTGAAGGCAGGCAGCAGGCTGGCCAGCATACAGCTCCAGGAAACATCTGGGTGAGTGCAGCCTGCAGATGGGATTTGGTCTGTATCTTTGAGTAAAGTAGATACTAGGCAATTTGCACTCCTTAGTCTATGTGCACTGGAAAATCCACAAAGAAATTCCTATACATTCATGCGCCTTTTTTCCCCCCTTTGCAGAGGCCTTTCTTTCTCTGCATTTCTGCTGTGATTCCCTGCGCTGCTGTGGATTGTTTGGGGACACCCGCAGCAGCTGCAATGAGGGAACAATCAACACTTTGCGATCCTTTCTTGCCATCAAAGGATACCAGGTTTGTTTTTCTCCTTGCTCTGCCCAAGTCGGTCTTGCATGTGTCCTTAGGAATGGCCTGCAAGTGCAGCAGCTCAGAGTCACCCCGTTCAGCCACAGGCAGGCAGGGCAGAGAGGAGACTTGTGAGGAGGTGGTGGGATGTATGGTTGTCCTTGGAAGTGGGGTGGCCTTTCAACACCATATAAGCCAGCCAGCAATGAGAGTTCTGCCCAGTGCAGCTCTGCTGTTCTTCCAAAACCCCAACCATGTAGGCATCCACTAATTTGCCCTGTGGAGGAAGAGCATCGCTGCAGAGCTGCTGTCCCCCTGATGGGAGGTGCCAGCAATGGCTCCCTTTCACACCCAGAGGGCCGGTGGCAGCTCTGGTTCTTGCCTATGTCACCCATCTGAAAAGGGTCTGGCAAATTGTTCAGGGATTTGGTACACTTCCCCAAACATGTTCTTGGGACCAGGTACCCACCCCACCCCCAAAGTCCTGGTGAGAACATGCGTAATCATTCCTGACTGCTCTTTGGGCGACCACCTATTTCTGTGCTGGGCTCAGCGCCGTTCTCTGCTGTGACATTAAAGGTAGCAGAGCTTTTATTGCTGGTAGGGATGTGATGAGCATGAAGCATCCAGCTGGACCCCTTATGTCTGCAAAATGAGTAGGCTCAATCTGGAAACAATTTGGAAGAAAACAAATGGGAATCATTGCAACGGCTTGTATCTGATTTTACCTTGAAGGGGAAAATGCCCTTTCCCAGTTTTGCATGGTACAGGGGAAGTATTCCCAGACACACCTCTGAAATAGGGTGGTAAACATGGCAATCTAAGGACTAAGAGCCACAATTAAGTCTCTCTGCAATTTCTAGTTGCTGGAGAGGCTTTAATCTAGCAGGATATATCCATTTCAAGGCAATTTCCTTTATTATTCAAGCTTGCAAATTGCCTGTTCCTATTGGTCTCCAATGCAAGTCTTTCAAAGTTTAACACATCTGCAATTTTATAAAGTCATTAGTTTTAATTAATAGATAAAGATCCTCCATTATTCTCAGAATTAACTCCAACTGAGAAGAAGACACAGAGCCAATAAGTGGTTGTGTGTATCCACCAGGAAATTCTTTTGAAATGCTGTGATTAAAGGTAGAGAAAGGGATTTGGGCTTTATTTGGCAGATAAATGGAAACGCAGAGCAAAGTGTTCTCCACAAATTCCATAGGGCTTAAGGAATCTCAGATGGGCTGTGATTTGCTGCCAAAATGTTTTGTGTTCTCCTCTTCATGCACATCCAGAAAGAATGGCCAGTGGGTTCCATCTGTGTGTCTGTGGGAGGTGGAGGGGATGCAGGCTGGGGGTCAGCATTGGCGGCAGAGCCTCCAGCGTCAGCCGGCAGCGAGGCACACGGTGCCGTCCTGCCGGGCTCCCAACGGACCGAGTGGGTGACACGTCAGATGTTCCCTCTGCGGGAAGGTGTCCTGGGAACGGCAGTGACCTTTCTCTTGGGAGCACGGGTGAGCTGCTTCTCTCCTGCTCCCCACCTCCAGACCCTCGCCACCAGGCTGAGCTTGATCTGGGTACAGAGCAGCTTCGCCTCTGAGGTCTGAAGATGCACACAAAGGCTTGAAAGAAGGAGGAGGTGGAGTAAGGATAGATTTACTGAAGGTAAATCCAGGTGGTGAAACACATCATCCTCAGCCCCAAGACCTGGAGATGTTCTCATCACTGAGTATCTAAGCTGGGATGTGTGGGAGTCCTTCCATTTGGTGGTACACCCAGGACAGGAGCTGGCTGTATTTAACCCTGAGAAGCCAGACCACAGTTACAGCTCAGCAGCAAATAGCTTTCCCATCCTATAAAAGGTCCTGAGCTGTCAAGAATTCAACCCTGCTCTTAAAAGGGGACATACAAGACTGTTTATCACTGTGGAATGACAGACTGGGGCTTGCTTCACGTCTGTTGAACCTTTCCGTGAAAAGCTATGCTTTTTAACAACAGCAGCATTTCACTACATGCAGAGCTGATCACCAGGAATCCTTCCTCCTTCCTGATCCCAGCCGGATTCATCCTTTTCAAGCCTGAACCCCAGGGTGCAGCATGACCTGAGGCCCTGAAGGGTCATGCAGAGGGGACGCCTGCACAGAGCAGAACAAGAAATTTTGGCACTTTCTAGAACAGCCAGCAGCTACCACCAAGCAGGTCACCTCAGCCAAAGTCTGCTGATTTGCTCCTTTGTTCAGCGTAAGCCAAAAATATAAGAATGGCCTGAACATAGTCGGATCAGCTGTTTCCCCTGTGGGATGAGGCTGGAAAACTCAAGCAGTGCAGGAAGGTTGGGGCAGACCTACAAGAGTGGCTGTGGAGCCAGGGGACCATCTCCACTCCCGTACCGGTACAAGGTCCCGTGTGACGTCCACATTCAGGACACAGGCTGACCTTGCCGCACTAGTGTATGAATTCATGGGCAAAGAATACAGGAAAACAAATAAATGCCACAAGGCTTAAGTGGGAATTAATTCTGCTGAGCAAAAGGCAACATGGTGATGACAACTCAGCTGACAGGGCTGAATTGTGAGTGGCAGCGTCGTATCGCTTTGGGCGGGATGCGGCAGTTCCAGTTTGAAGCAGAAGTCAGTGAAGCTGTCAGCAGCTTTCGGTGGGATAAAAAATGGTGCTCTGCAGTTTTTATGCTCCATTAAATGAAAACAAAGAAGCACCTGGGCTATGGTAAGTCAAGGTAAGAGCAGTGTAAGAAATGGGCCTCTGTGGCACAGCAGGGAGAGGATGCAAGGAGGTAGTTTGCAAATGTCTGAATTTCCTCTGAACTGAAGTTGCTGTCAGCTCCCCGGGTCTTTCTCATTTCTACAGTGGCAAAATTCAAGGGCAGTTGAAAGGGACCGTATTAGTCAGAAATGACTGGCTCAGAAAGAAGCTGCCTCTTCTCAGCAGCTTGCAGAGTCCCTGGCACTACTCAAAAGCCATAAAACCATGGTTCTGCCCCAGCAAGCGAGGTGTGAGTTGCCCAAGCCATGCTCCCAGCAGGCAGCACCGGGCAGTGCTTCGTGGGGCTTGGCTCATGAGGCTTTCAGATGCAAACTAGAGCTGCTGTCTGGAACATGCTCTTCCCTGCCTCTCCGGGGGTGGAAAAGGGCAGTGGAAGGTGCACAGGAGTAGAATTTCTTCACTGCAGTGCCTCATCCTGCGAGTCACTGCCACCCTTCAACTCCCACTGGCTTTAGTGAGTGTGACTAAAAGCCACTTACACGGACATGGGGCAATGCAAGGGCAAAGGAGTTTCCCAGGCCCTACGAAACCCAAAATATGCAATTCCCAAGGGGATGGCTTTGCCTAGAGTTTGCTGATAGAGGTGCAGAGGGCTGGGGGCTTGCCCGAGTGTGACACCCCCTGCTTTTGTTAAGATAGTTTCTGAGAAGGGTGGGCCACTAGCTCTGTGGGGTTTGCAGGACGTAACAAGCACCTGCAATTATATACAAAAATTAGAGCTGCTTGGTGTGCTCCCTGGGTTAGCAGGAGGTGTGGAGGGAAGCTCGAGCTGGCACTGGGAGCCATGTCTCACCTGACGTGGAGGCAGGACATCTCATAGCAACTGCACGCCCCAAAGGAACAAGGAATGAGGAGGGTTAAGGCTTTCCACAGGTCAGTTTGTCAGCACTCAGAGAGGTTTTTGCTGTACTCGTGTTGGATATGGACACTTATGCAATGCTTCATTGCTCTCTGTTCCTGTGCTGTCCCATTGCTCCTCAAATACTAACCAGAGATATCTGGGACATAGCAGCGCCCTGGGATATATGGGAAATAGTGCACAGTCCAAGGTCTTCTGTAGAACTGTAAGAGCTTATGTGTAAGATCGGGCAAGTGTAATCTGACCTCTTAGGAGACAGGGGAGCCTCTGGCCTGGCTCTTAAGAGGCTGCGAGTGCCTTCCATCACTGTTCTGAGCCATTTGAGCTCATGGAAGGCGTTCACCCAGTGCTGAATACTATTAACCTGGGCTGTTTCCTTGCTGTGCCCTCATTTCCAGAACATCAAAAGCTCAATCAAGTCCTGCGGTGCGGGTTGCATTCATTGGCTATTTCAGATGAGTTTGCCAGAGCCCAGCAGCTCCCCAAGTCGCCCTGAGTGATGAGTGCCAAGAGGAGGGCTAGTCGTGCAGAACAGACAGGGAGGACGTGCAATCTGCAAGGAGCCAGGGGTGGCCAAGGAGCTTTGGGGCTCCAAAAGCACACACAAGAAAAATGCAGGAATATCAAATCACAGCTCCACAAGGTGCTGCCAGCCACCAAGGAACAGAGGCAGCTGTAATGAGGGTGTTGCCCATCACAATTAGAGAGCTGGAAATGGCTTTTAGCCTGTAACTGCC
This sequence comes from Egretta garzetta, assembly GCF_000687185.1. Lineage (NCBI taxonomy): Eukaryota > Metazoa > Chordata > Aves > Pelecaniformes > Ardeidae > Egretta > Egretta garzetta. The sequence goes on along the minus strand of NW_009260839.1, from coordinate 3,544,566 downwards.
AGGACCTGTGTGTGAGCTCGGATGGGCCAAATCAGAGATATTATAGCCCTGTGGTCCCACAAACAGCTTCCACTCGGTAAGCACCCACGAGACTGATTTCAGCTGAACCCCTATGGCACTGGGGATGCACCATACTGCTCCTCCTGCTACCAGACTCAGGGTTCAGAGCAACTCTTAGTCTGTATTATGTAGAGGATACAGAAGGCATCTGGCACGGAGAAAATTAAGACCAAAATCTCCAGCCATAAATAAGTGTGAAAATTTGAAAATCAGCCAGTCTGCAGCAGGTGTAAGGTGACATCAGCAAACCTGAGGCAGCAGCGCTGTAATGCTTTACACCACTGAGGATCTGGACCCAGGGGCGATGATCTCTGAATTCACAGCACTGGGGAGGTTTGCACAGGACTGATAAATAGCACCAACAGGAAGGAAATGTGGTTAATCTTTGGGTTCTCAGAACTCAAACCCCACCGCTTTTATTTTTAACTTTGTTGATAAAGAATGGTCCATGGTGATTTGCTCTGCTGACATTCAGCCTCTGCTGCCATGTTACCTCTCCCACCCCACTGCTGAACACTTAAGAGCCCAAAGCTTGTTGTGAAACAAGCTCCTGCACGTCAGGGACAAAACTGTCATGCTCAGAGCTCTCAGCTGGAGAGAACCAAGGCTGGGGAAAGGAGGCCAAGATACACAAGTGTGGGGAAAAAAAAGGATGAGAATTGGAGAAATAGAGGATGAGGATGTAGAAGCCCTCAGACAAGTGTGGGACGGGGCAGAGAGGCATCTCTCCTTGGACTGCTTTCCCATATCAGTAACCCCAAGTATCCAGATTCACAGGTCTGTTTCTGTTCTTCCTTCTTTCTTCTTGCAAGAAAGGATTTTTTCAGAGGTATTGGGGCTCACTTCATGCCTGATTTTTAGCATTTGCACGCTTTGCATTTTTAAGCCTTGCAAATGCCTAGAACCTTATTTTCCCCCAAGAAAGCTGAGGTCCTGATGCAACTTTTCTATCACTGTAACTGAGGCCATAATCCCCAAACAGCAAGGCAATCACAGGCAGGTGAACAGTGTCTTTAAATCTGTCCAGTGCCTCTCAAAGCAGTCTGATTATTCCCGTTACCTTTTTAGCTAGGCAGCTTTTCTCAACACTTGGCATACACCTTCTTGGCTAGAAACCATGGCTGGGAATGGCTGTGCCTCTGCAGTTGCTGTAGTTGAATGATAGCTGTTGCCTGTTTGTTGTCACTGCCCTGCTGGTTGCTCACACCCTTGTGGGGGCCTCAAAAGGAGCAGATGAGCACCCTGTCCTCTCTGGAGGGCTAAACCAGCTTCCCAGGCTGGTTTAAAACAGCCCTGCATGGCAGCACCTGCACGGCCCATTCTGCAGGCTCTGTGGAGGGGCACGTGCAGCACAGCCAGCCACCGCTGCAAACAGCGGTGCTTTGAAGGGCATAAAGCGCTGGTAAAGCCAGTCTGTATCTCAGCCTAAATCCAATTCCTTTGACTGCCCTGGAGGTCTGTTCCACTCAACTGCTAAGGGGCTACTTCAGCAGCAAAGTGCAAAAGCAAAGCGAAGCAACCTCAACCCGCTGTTGGACAGTATCAGATGCAGCTCCCGGTGGCTAATCACTCTGGTGAGCGCTGTTCGCGCAGATTTAAAGGCATTTTGGACTTTCTGCGCTATCGTTGTCACAATCCCCTTCTTTCTGGAGTTCTAGATCATAGATCCAGTTGATATTCCTGCTCTGAAACTCCCATTACATGTGGCTGACCGAACTGCCGCAGGTGCTAGGCAGGCAAGCGGCCTGCAGGCTTGCTGGGGGCCCCGTAAGCACTGTCGAAGCGCAACAGCAAGGGCTCGCAAAATTAGGGGAACTTTTGTGGGGCTGATGGCCGGATTAACCGGCCTGTTCAGGGCACAGGCCGAAGGAGAAAGCACAGGACGAGCACCACAGGCCGCCCGCCCGGCTGCGCGCTTTTATAGGCAGAGCCGCGGCGCGTGCTCTGACGCGTCCCTGCTCCGCGACGTCTGCCATCCTGATTGGCCCGGGAGCGCGGGGCCCCTTTAAAGGGGAAGTGCGTACGTGACGGCCTCGCCCGCAGCTAATGGCAGCCTGCCCCACAAGATGGCGTCCCGGGGTGGGGGGCACTGGAGTCAGGCTGATCAGCCGTTCCCCCTCCACCCCGCGCTGGGGGCCGGGGGTTATGGCGGAGGCGGGCAGTGTGTTAGCTACAGCGCTAGAAAGCAGAGGCGTGCCCTGAAGCCTAGGTGACCGGTTACCTAGGGACAGCAAGCTGCCATGTGGTGCGCTATGTCCGGGTGTGTGAGGGAGGTCTGTGAGGCGTCGCTGAGAGGGTTTCAGAGGGTCTGTGAAGAGATGAGTCGCAGAAGCTGACCCTTTCTAAGACCTCTGTTTTTTCTGAAGCCCTTCATCATCATTTTGACCCTCAGATGCTCAGGCTGTATAGCTCAGGCTATACTTGTTGTACAGGTCTCCAGGCGTGCAGGCCTCCCAGCATGTTGGCTTTGCAGATGCTCTTAAGGAGAGTAGTTTGGAAGTGGGGCACTCGCCATTGTGCTGTTTGTTCCTGGAGGGCTCTGGAAGATTGTTCTGACTCCTTGAGAACTCTTGTTGCGATTACAGAAAACCCCTTCACCTAGCAGACTTGTCAGTGGTGGAAAGAAGATCAAATTTAGGATAAAGACATTTACACAATTATGTGTCTAATCAGTGGGACAGAAGCTGAAAAGTAATAGAGTCCCTGCATATTCACCTTAGAGCGCTCTACTAAGTACGTTATTGAAGCAAAATAATTTCTGGGTCTTCCTATGCCCTGTGTTAGCTTTACAGCTTGCTCTCTTCCTTGTTGCCAGTCCCTAACCTTACCTGGCCAAAGATTTCTCTTATACCTCAAAACAGCTTCACTTTCCCCATTGGTAAAGCAAGCAAGGGGACTTGCTGTGACCCTGGGAAGGGCAGACCACAGCCTGGCATTTTGGGAAGCCCCTGGACTCTCACCCACACATACCCCAGCAGCTACAGCTTCTTTTGTGGGCTGGGGCCAGCTTGATGTGCACATTCCTCACGCATTTGCAGCATTTTTGCTCTCCTTCACCCAGCACCTTGTGGCCACAGTTATTTTTCTAAGTAATAGCAAGTGGTTTCCTTCACTCTTCTCAGCCATAGAGGCAATGGGGAGAGTAAGGAAGCATTTTGGCATGAGGAAGACCTCTGGGAAACCCAACAGTAGACTGAGCCCTGAACACTCTGCTCTGCTGCAACTCATTGCACCTTGCCTGGCTGCAGCCTTGTGGGCACTTCTGCGTTGACCTGTGGCTGAGGCACAATGTGACACACGTGCAGCCTAGTCATGCCAGCTCTTTGGAAACCCCCACCCTGAAGTCCCTGTCCCCCATCTAGGCCCAGATGACCTCCAGCTTTCAGCCCCAGGGAATGGATTCCAGGTGGAGTCCTTGCAGATGTGATGTTCTGGGCACCTACTCACTGGAGACAGCCCTGGGCAAGGAATGGCCTGCGCTGCAGTCTGGATTTGCTCTCCCCCTGTTTGGGGTTGTGTGTGCTTGCCAAGCTGCAGCTAGGACTGTGGACCAAAGCTGAGCTCCTTGGGAGCCATATATCAGAGCCTCTTTTCAAAGGATCTCTGGAGACAATCTCATCTTATGTATGTTTTCCCTGCTATCTAGCAGGCCTGGTGGAAAACAAGACGGTTAAAGTAGCTTTGACACAAGTGAGGCAAAAACACCATGCCAGAGCATTTTCCTCTAGCTTCCTGAGACTACTGGCTGCTAGGAAACTGTAAGCCTTGGGCCAGGCTTGCAGTCTGTCTGTCCCCTTTGAATGGCTCTGGTGAGAAAGAAATAGCTAAATCCCGACATAAGCCCCAGCTGGGTCTCGTCCTTTGTGTGTGAGAGGCATTAGTAGGACTGGTCTAAACAGCAGAATGTAGCCAGGGTTGCTCAAGCAAGGGGCAAAAACACGGGTAAATAAGAAAAAGGTTACTATGTGAGGAGGGATCCAGGAATAGGAAATGTGAGCCTTTCTATACATGCAGCAGCATGCCAAGAGGCTCTGCCCGTTGAAGGGAGGCAAACTGCCTGATAAAGCTGCCCAGCAAAGCCCTTTCCTAGCGTAAATATAAATTCAATCTTACCTTTCCTTAATAACTGAAAAGTTTGTCAGTCTTTTCAGTGTCTTACTGGCTCCTGACAATGAGAAATGGTTGTGCAGTTTGATATAGCTGAGCTGTTCATAGCAGCACATGATGAAATTCAGCATCTTCAAAGAAAGGGTTGTTCCAGGAACAATGCTGTGTCCTGGCTTCAAAAGGAGAGATCACAGAGATGAAGGGATAGGGGAGAAGCTCCTGAAAGTCCAAGTGCAGAAGACAGGGTGTTGGCAGGCACTGTAGCACCTTGTAACATTCAGTCTCATAGGGAAATAGGAGGCAAGAGGGAAAAACTAAAAAAAAAAAGTGATAAGCTGGCAAAGTTTAAGAATCTATTAAAGTCAAATAAGTATCACTGAAAACATGAAAATCCAGCCCAAGCACAGCCAACTCTAAGGAAATCACATTGGCAACTCAAATATAAGACAAAAATGAGATTGTTTACTTGGCACCAAATTGTACCTTTCAGGATATTCTTTTCAAGTAATAAAGATGAAGAAATTGTCTAAAATTGAAGTGACTAAAGAAAGAAGTGTTATTTACAGTTCATGTCTTGGTTTAGCAAAGGAGTCCAAGCAATGTGAGAGCTCCCATGGACTGAACAAGCTGGATTACTCGTATGAGCAGAGACCGTTTCCCCAGATGTTCATGGAGTGTTACATCAGCTCACAATTTTACAGATTTTAAAGCCAGAAAAAAACATGATTATCATTTGGTTTTCAATGTAAGGCGTGAAGTTTCACATGACACTTCCAGTGTTGTTCCCTTATGCTCTGGTTACATTGCAGAAGTTTCCAGGCTGAGGTCTGCAGATAACTGGCACCCACAAAAGGTTACTAAGGAAGGCAGCTTCACACATTCCTCACAGCAAACCACATATGTGAAATTGGTAAAAAAGTCTTTATCTTCACTGGGAAATTTTTAGCTGTCCATAAATGAAAACGGTCAAAAAGCACTTGGAAAGACATCAAAGCTGAAGGCCAAAAATGGATAGTTTTCTTTGTAGCTATAAAGGGTGAAGTAGCCAAAGCACAGACAAGGAAGGACCATCACTAAACTATCTCAGCAGACCACATGGTGGCAAAGCGCCTGTTGTTGGCCCTACGAGTTGCCTGTGATGAAGCTGGGGATTAGACCTATGAATGCTTTTTGGTGTTCTGAAGTTAATACGTGTTGCTTTTATGAAGTTATATATTTTTATGTATTTTTGATTTGATGAAGTTCTATAACCCCTAAATAGATAGGGCACGAGAAGGCAAAAAACCGATTTTGATTTCTATAAAGGAAATTCATGCTTCTCTAATCTACTGTAATTACTTGACTGTGATGATAAAAGTATAGATACTGGAAAAAGATAAATCCTTTGGATTTCAAAAATTAATTTCAATGAGTTAGACCAGGGAAGATACTGATAAATTTCTAGAGGAAGTCAGACACACAGACGAGTAAGCAGCACAATGTCACATCTTATGCCAAATACTAGGTCACATTGGAAGGAATGGATTGAACACCTCGTTAGAGCATTGCTGAACTCCAAATTAACGGTACCCATAAAGGGAATGGATCTGGGCATATGCACACAGCTAAATAAAGAGCAAGGTTCCCTGTACAGCACTAGTCTGAAGAGTAAATAAAACGTTAGCATGCCTGAAGGTTGAGGTAGGAAATATTGGGCTGCTACTGTATAACCTGATGGATCTCTCTAACCTTGCTTAGCTCTTGTCCTTTCCCAGAAAGGCACACACCATGAAAATGTTCAGAGGAAACCTTTGTGAAAACAAGCTGAGAAGATTGGGACAGTGTCAGGGCCCTGAATGCACTAATAGGCCTTGGATTTAGGCAAATAAAGAGCTACGAAAGAATGCAATGGAGATGTACTGGGAAACAAGCTAATTTATCTTTTCCATAAATATAAAGCAAGAGAGGAATCAACAGAATCAGAGCAATGTATTTTAAATTGATAATAGGCTTTTTATATGGCACTTCACAGTTAATCTGTGGAACTTGCAAGATCTTTATGTAACACGTCTGTAGATGAATGCTGAGGCAGCTCAAGAGCAAAGCACCGTTCCGGGGCAGGACAAATCCAGCTCTGTGGCTGTAAAGAGCTTGTTGTGAACATGCTATAGGCATGAAGTCTGAGAAGAAATTTACGGTGTACAGGTATATGGTGTATGGATCTGGTGTTTAAAGGAGCTGTTGCATTAGCATCCCTGGGTCTCTGCAGGATGTACCTGAATTCTGAGGCCATCTCCTGGGTTTGGAGCAATTTGTCATGTGCCCTTGGGGGAAATTCAGGGAAGGGGTGGCAAATGGACTCAACCCTGAAGAAGAGCAACTGTGAAAGCTTGGAGAGAGGACAGGAGTTGCTGAAGTGCTGGAGTTCATTCACAGCACACTGCTCAGAGTTTCACTTCAATGCACTCACCTCCAGATGTTTGTCTATAAAAGGTTCATTCAAGCTTCATTTCTTAGCTAAAAGGGTTGATAGCAAAGCTCTTTATCCTCCGTTTGGCTGCTGTTCTGATGAGCAAAATAGACAAGCGCTGCCAGAGAAGAGCCTGTTCTGTGTGCTATATTTGTAGCTGTGAGAACACAAAAAGATATGCCTTTGGAATATAATTGCCTGATTTCTCAGATATCCTTCTGGATCCTGGCCTGGCAGCTAATTTTCCTATCTCCAGTTTTAATCTCCATGTTCTTCCAGTTGGCTACCTTGAGTTTTTGAATACAGGCACTGACACTATAAGTTCTTACTGCTCTGAGGAAACGTATTCTCGGTATTATTAATCACTGAAGTTATTATCCTGCATTTGGGGGAAGGGATGGAGGAGGCTGAATGGCTTCTTGTACCTGGTGCAGAACCTGAGTGACCCAGGGAGCCTGGACTGAGCTCCACTCTTTAAAGTGGAGATAGGGCTCCACAGAGACAAAGCTCTTACCAGTGTGCAGTTGAGATCCTGCACATAGCACATGCCAGAGGCTCTGTAGCCTGAGGAGCATGGATCAGACCTACCCATGGGACACTGTTCTGTCCCCAGGCACTGCTTTTTGGGGGGAGATGGATGTGTAGCCCTCTTCAGAAAAGAACAGGAGTGACCCCATTTGAGCCCCAGCACATGCTGGGTGTGCTCTTTCTCTTCCTACCTTGTTGTACTGTAATTCCCCAGCAGCCAGCCCAGCCCTCATTTCCCCATCAGGCAACCAGCACCCACAGATCTGGGCAACCCTCAAAACAACTCCTCCTTCCTATCAGCTTGAACACTTTGTTATTCAATGTCCCAAAGCCCCAGACCAGCAGACCAAGAGAGACCTTCTGGATTTGGCTTTTTTCTTGCCTCAGCAGAACACAAAGCATTCTGCCCTCTTTTGTCACCTTCTCATTGTGAGAAAAACAATAACTGAAGGAAACCGAAGAAATCAAGCTGATGACACAGATGCAGCGATGGGAATGGGGCAGTGTGCCGGGGCTCTGCATGCGAAGAGCTGAGGCAGCACTTTCCCCAGCCCAGAGCACTGAAGAGGGGCCAGAGTAAATGCAACTTGTGGGCTGAAAAATGATGCTGAGAAGACTAGTTAGCTGTCTGCATTACATGGTGCTGGGTCACAGGGGGTGATCACGCGCTGGGCAGGTGGCGAGGAAGCCTCTCCCTCCTGCAGACAGATTAGATGTCTGCTACTGATCCAGTGGTTTTCCACTTTGCATGTACCCAGCTCCCAGCTGTAAGCGTGAGGGAGTAGATGGCTGCTGCTGGCCCCAGCCAGAGGTAGGCAGACAGGGACAACCTCTGTCCATAGGGGGTGGTTCGGGGCACCGAGCTCAGGCCACTGCGTTCACTCTCCCTCTGCAGCTCCCAGCTAGAACTTGTTCTCCTGGGATGAGCCAGGAATGAAGATACAGGGAAGACAGGTACAGTGATGACAGGAGAAAAAAGACATTAAATACTGGCAACTTGCAGGAATGGGCCAGGGAACCCAGCAATGCAGGAGCCTGCAGAGGAAAAGCAGCTGGAGGAGAGGGGCCCCAAGGTGGACATCTCGGGAAGAGCTGGAGGAGCATTGCCTGGAGTGTGTCCCTCTTTCTGCACAGAGATCATGTGTGCCCATCACCAGGGAATGGTCACAGAGGAAGTACCAGAAGATGGCACTCCTGGATGTGGAGCCACGCTGGAGATGCACTAGACTGACATGCTTGGGATGTGCTCCAGACTGGTTATTCTGGGAATGAGCACTATGAATCCCACTGAGACTGCCACCAAATGTAACTCCTGCCCAGTCCCCAGGGAATACATATTCTCAGGGCTGTGTAGGGTCTGGTCCTGAGGCAGCGGAAGCCATGGTGGCAAATCCACAGCCGTGCTTCTCCTAACTGTGCCCAACTCTGACGCATCCACCCCAGGAGTGGGGCCATATCTCGGCACTCTCTGTGGCTCTGCTGTAGAGTTTAACCCAAGGAATGAGACTCTCTGCCATCCTGAATTGCATATCAGGCCTAGACAGTTGAAGGAGCGTTTAAGGCTCTGAGCCTCTTGTGAGTTGCTGGCTCCCATTGCCAGGGCTTGCTCAGTGGGAGCTGACCTTTGAGGCTTCGAGGTTTATGCTCTGGTGGCTCAGACTCACCATGCCACTCCATACAGGACAAGAAAAGAGGGAGAAAAACGGGGGGGAAACAGAAATGAACAATAAAATGTCAGCAGAGGAAGAAAAGGGAAAAAATCTCCAGTGAATAAACATGGAGAACAGGGCAAAGTGAAAAACAGTGCCAAAGAAAATCTGAAAAATGGAGCAGAGAGAGAATTTCCATGAAAACTGTTTTGTATACAGGGCAAACTGTAGGCAAGCTGCATTGGGCCACATAACTTAGCCTTTCTTCTAGCTAGAAAAACAATTGCAAACCAAATACTGACTCACTCTTGGAAAAACAAAATCCACAAAACTTTCATTTACAGGAGCGGAAGGTGTCTGAGCTTTGGTGAGATCTGCAGATGTCAGAAAAATACCTCACAGGGTTCAAGTGAAGCTTGTCCCAGCGTGGCCAGGTCCAGGCTTTGTAGGAGTGGGAACCAGGCTCAGGAAGGAGGAGGAGGAGGGTTTGCAGGAGCCCAGGCAGGCAAAGCTAGAGCGCAGCAGCCTCAGGAAGGCCGTGTGCCTCTCCCCTCTAGGGGTCATGGTGACTTCACTGAACGAGCCTTGCTGGGCCAAGCCTTGGTGTTGAGCTGCTTGTTCCTGAGGGTCAGCTTTGCAAAGCTCTTGAGACAGCAGCTGCCAAAAGAGAGGTGGGTTTGCCCTCCCTGAGGACATGCTCAAAGAGGAGATGTCATTCTGTGGCCTCCCAGCATCTTTAGTTCAGCAAACAGCACAGCAAGGAGCTCTCGGGCTTTGCTGCACCGCTGCTGGAATCCTGCACTGCTTCACTTTGCATTGCATGAGCTGCGGGGCGGTGCTGAGCTGCTGCCAGCCATACCCAGTGAGGATCCCGCAGGTTCATCTAAAGGGATGCTCTGAAACAAAAGAGGGGCCTGAGCTCTCGTTTCAGCCTGACAGACCCTGGGATACATTCACAGTGAGGGCACAAAGGCAGGTGATACAGAAATAAAGAACCTCTGCTGAGTTTGGGCGGTGATGTGGGGAAAATCTGTTCTGGAAGAACGAAACAAGTTTTAATCAACACACCATCCTTGCTGGGAGTGCCAGGCTGAGGAGCAGCAGAAATCCCTTGTGTTTGATTCCAGCATAGTGAGACCTCTCAAAGCCCGGGGACCTATTGCCAATATTTTCAGGGTCACAAGTGCCCCCCTTTGTGGGTGACAGCTGCTCTTGCTGGCCAGCAGAGAGTGGCTGGAGGAAGCTATTAATTTGTTCTTCCATTGAAGTTTAAAAAAAAAATGTTTTCTTACAACCATGACCAAGAAAGGAGGCAACAGAACAAGGCAAATAAACAGTCATTAAAGTGCCTCAGAGACATGTTTATGCTTCGTTCCTGAAAAACACAGCCTCTCGGTAGTGCAATGCTCTCGGCTAAAATTGGGGAAAGGGTGAGAGCTGGGGAAGACAGCCTGGGCAGAGCGGGGGGGCTGCCTGTCACTGCCTGCCCATGCCAGGGGACAGCCCCTGTGAGCGAGCGTGGGGTCACATCCAGCCGGGGAGAGGGTGGTGGTCAGACGCGGGGTTGCACTTCTCCTTTCCCTTCGATTTGATGGTGGGGCTTTGCATGGGGCTCGTGCACAGCCCTGGCATCCCCTGCCAGAGAGATAAACCCGTATGGTTTGCCCTGAACAGCCATCCTCATGAGAGAGGAATCTGTCATCTTCAGAGGAATGAAGTCCAAGCGTGGAAAGGCCTACAATGTTTTGCCAACATTTGATCCTGCTTCCCACTCCCACTCAGAGCCTGGATGCCTCTGGCCTCTGCCACAGCAGCAGAGAGCTCGCCCCACAGGCAGGACACGTGCAGTCCCAGCTCGGTGGCCTGAGAGCAGGTGTGAATTGGCCAAGCCACCCCCCAGCATGTCACTCTCCATGTCCCCAAACGGCGAATGCATCAGGGAAAGACAGTGAGTGCCAACCCAGGCTGGGCTGAGAGGCAGGGCCGAGGCCAGGGCCACATGCATGGAGCGAGTCCTGTTTGCAGGGAAATGCTCTGCTCTGCACACCCTTATTCCGTGCGCTGGGGCCCAGTCAGACAGTATTTTTCCCCTTGGAGATTAAGTGATAAATGGTGACATCTGTAGCTCTGGTCTATGTAACCTGAGTCATATAAAACCCACCCCAAAAATCTGGGCTGAGATTCCTTCCCGGGCTTTGTTTGTTTGCAGCTCTTGCCTGGTTCTAGCGGCTGCCTGGAGCACAGCACGGGCAGGTGCTGGGCATCTCTGCGCAGGCTTGGAGCTCTCCTGGCTGGCTTCAAGTTTCTCTTCCATGGCCTGAGTGCAGAGTACACATGAAGAAGATCATTTTGCTGAACTGTGGGACAGTCAGTCACTGCACTCGACCATTTCTGAGCAACAGCATTCCCGACGACTGCGTTTCTAACCCCCCAAGGGGGATTTACAGAGAGATTTGGAGAGGACAGTGCTGGATTGTTTTGGAAGAGCTGTGACGATTTGTCAGAGAGGCAAAAATCATGGTTCAAACCAGCAGCATCAATCAAACAGCTCTGCATTTCTCATAAGAGACACTGGACCCCATGCTGCTTGAATTCCCCTTAGGCCAAATATATTCTTCTTCCCCCAGACTGTAATGTCCCCTCTCTGGACACAAAACCTCCCACTTCCTGACCTAAACCTGCAAAGTGCTCTTTCCATACCCTGCTCCTTCTCACTCACAAAGTTGTTGTGTTTCAGTGATGAGTAAAGTAATCCCCACTTACAAATTATTTTTATAGCATATTTTTGGATCTTACGGGATGAAAAATACTGAAACAATGTCAGTTGATATTTCTCCCATCAGTTCAGAGCAGTGAGTTCAGTCCCCTTTAGGAAACTCTTCTCCATAATTAGGAAAATGCCACGGTAACTGTTCATCTTAATCAGTGGGTCTAGAACTGCGAACACTGGGAACGCTGCAAGCTCCCCCCCAGACAGGCTGAGCTTTTCTGAGATCCCTGATGAGATTTAGCAGTGAGCAGGGGACCGAGGGAGGGTTGTGTAGGACAGCAACCAAGTCCTCAGCTCAGCTGCTGTTTGTGGAAGAAGGCAGAGGCAGATGAAACTGGTTTGATGCCACTGGCCTTGCAAGGATGGTGCTTTGCCAGTCCCAAGGGTAAAACTCAGGCTCAAGCACTATGGCTCCTTGTCCCTGATAAGCAGCCAAACTCAAGAGCTTTGTGCCATAGTAGACGTGATTTTGTAGGTCACATATTCAGGAAAGCAACTGAGAACAAAGTAAAAAACGTGCTATATAAATGTGGGGGGTGCTCTGTGCAGGCCTGGGGCACCCCACCTCCAGTACAGGCCCAAGGTGCAAGTGGCTTCAACGGGGACATAGAGAAAATCATGACAAAACTCAACTACTGGTTATTAAATGTGAAGATTCGAAGTTCACCTCCTTCAGCTCAGGAAGCTCCTGAACTACGGGTTGCTGAAGGCTGGATGGGATATTAGGGGAATGACCCATGTGTTGCATGGCAAATTTCTTGCTCTCTGTCCCTCTTTTTGCTTGCTGGCCGTTGGAGACAGGGGCAGATGTGCAGCGCACCTTCGTACAGCCATTCTCCTGCTCTTAAACAGTTGGTGGAGGATGTAGCACGGATGAGGCCCAAAATAGGCTCCAGTCCTGGAACTTGCACAACCAAGAACTATCCATGTGGCGTCTGCTGCCGCCTGCTTTCTGCATTGTGCTGTTGGTGGGTGAGTGGGTGTTTGGGGCCATTCCCACTGGTCATTGCAGTGAATTTTTCAGGGGGGAGCTGATTCTCTTGCACACAGGGTCAGAGGTGCAGTGAGTCCCAGCCTTGATGAGCTGGGGGTGTCCTACAGCCATGGCCACTGCTGTCTGAACACTCAGGCGTGGTTTGGGTCACCTCTGTGCCCCCTGTTGATTACATAGCAACCGGACAGGCACACAGGGTAGGGGCAAAGATGCAGGTAGCACAGTAAGTCTGCAATAATTGATAAAACATAAAGAAAATGCATCAGGTAGCAAAGGGATCACTAGAGGCCGTGGTTACTGTTTGAGTGTCACTTTAGTTGGGGAATGTGCCAGACTTACTATTTGCATTCCCAGTAACTGCAGTTTTGGTTTCGGGGAGCTTTCATTAAAGCAATTAAGGGCCAAGAGCTGCACCACTTTGGAGTCTTCAACCCTTCCTTCCCCCTGCAGAGCACAAGTCACCCTCACAGACACCACTGGGCAGTGACAGGCAGTGGCTGAAGAAAGATGGAAATATCCCAAGCAGATGGGATCACACTTCCTTTTTTTTTTTCCCCTGGCATCACAAATGGCTCCTGGAAGCAAAAGGTGGAAAAACAAGCCTGCAGAGTACGAACGCAAGAAGCAAACGCAGGGATGCTTGGTTTCTAGCGATGGGAGGTTGGTGCTGCTGATGGGCTGAGTCATTGCCCCGGCCGGCAAGGCACGCGTGGTGGGAGGTGGCAGATGGCCTTGCTGGACCAGCTGGCAAATGGCCTGGCAGGGAAGGTGAGGCCTTTCCGGTTCAAGTTTGTGTGAAAAAGACTTCAGGATGTAGCTCAGGGAATGGCGTGACCATGGCCACCTCAGGGACCCAGTGATGGTTGTGTCGTGCCAGTCACCAAGCCCAGTGGCTCCATGAGCTGGTTCCACATGCTACAGCACCCCAGTGGCTCCTATTTAAAGCTGTCCTGTGCCTCTATGCCAGCAACATGCTCCAGGATTGCTCTTTGGAGAGCCATTCCAAGGAGCAATCCCACCTCCGGGACATATGAGTCCTTGCTTGGCTGACGCAGATGTATTCAAACATGGCGCTTTTTATTTTATTGCTATTTGTCAGACCAGGATAACCACCTCATTAAATCCAACCCTGCCTTGACAAAGCATTGGCAGGAAGACTGCAGAGATCAGCTATGTCCCTGGGACAACTTAATCTGCCTTCAGGCTGTAGCTGTTACGGAATAATAAAGCTCCCCTGCTCGGATGTGCTCTACAAAAGGTCACATCCTTTCCCAACACCCTCTACAGTAGCCCTGGGCTGTTGTGGGAGGGGAAGGGAGTTCCTCTCCTCACTAAGAGATGTGCTTCCAGTCCCCTGCTCCCATTTCAGCATGTTCCCCCAGCCCTGCCCTGCAAGCTTTCAGGCTGATACAGTTTTGGACTGGCTCCACTGCTGGATGAGTGTCAGCCCAAGCTGAACGCCCGCAGCGTCGCTGAGGCTGGGTTGTTGTTGCTGGCCATTTTGTATGAGTTCCTTGGGTGTTGCTTCTCCCCATCGTGTGCATCCGTGCACTCCCTGGAAGATGCTGCTGGTGTACGGTGCTGCTGTGGGCACTTATTTGCCAAACTGAAAGTTATTGATCAAAAATGCTAATATGTTTTTTTTTTCCCCAATCTTGTGTAAATATTTCCAATACATAAAAATGCACCTTTCCCTTTGGAAAGCTGACATTTATTTTAGCCAAATATCCATTATTTTAGTGGAAAATATTTCAGCAAGTGCGTGCACTTTTCATTGCACATTGAGATTTCATGCACTTGTTGAAGTGCTTTCCATTGTGATAGCCAGTTGCTGATCTGATAAAAAGTGGACTCCAAAGGAACTACAAGCTATGGCATGACCGTTGCTGAACACGATGAAGCTGCTGCTGCTATGACCCAGACCCACTTGCTTTGTCTCTGTTTTTGATAAGCAGCTTCTAAGAGCTGGGCTAACTTCTACACTGCTCTTCGCATGGCCTTGATTTGTTTCTCAGCTCTGCAACACATCTACCACCTTTGCAATGCTACTACTTCTGCTTTGATCTAGCTGCCTTTGCACAGTTTAATTGCCCAGAGAATAATTACTTTGAGCTTCTCTCCCTGTTGCGTAACAGAAAGGCTTGTAAGACCAGCCTGGGCTCTGGCACTGGGTTTCGTTACAGTCCTATCCCTACACCGCACCTGCAGTGGCGTTGCAGCTCAGGGTTCCTGGCGCTGGTCCCTTCTTCCCAAAGGACACCTTTCACTCCTCACTATTAGGGCAGGAATGACTGCAAAACTGCAGCTCCAGAAAGACTTCACATGACACTTCCACACCCTGGTGGTCAATACTGAATTTGAGGGGGGGAAAGACCTTCTTCTGACCCTGTTTCTGAGAAATGTGCCGTGAGCCACCTTGAGGTGGATCACCATCCCTTGCCGGTGAGGTCCTTTCTGTGTAAACCACCAAAAAACCTCTGTCAACCTGTGGGACAGCTGGGGAGGGGCCTGTTCACTGGTCACAGCCCTTGAGGTGACTTGCACTTTGGTCTTACAGTGGCATGATGGAGCAGATGAAATTTTTTAAAAGTAGGGGGCAACGGACCTGCATCAGGATCCTCCCACAGCTCTATGCCAGAGAAGTGTTTTGTTTGCCCTCTGATTTATTTCTCCCTTTCTTTTCTTTAACTTTGCCAGGGCTGAGAGAGGGATCTGGAGGCTGTCCTGGGCTCCTCCTGACAGCCGGTGCTACCTAGCCATTAATTACCAGCGACGACTGTGCTGGGAACTTCACCTGGCATGGTACAAAACCCCTGCTTGTTGGCAGTGTGGCCAGCTGCGGGTGAAGCCTGAATGGGTAAAGAGTATCCCCAGTAATGAGAAGTCCACGTAGCTGAAACCTGGCCAACCCAGTGGAAAAAACACTGACAGACTGGCTAGGACATGAAGGGCCTGACAGCCTTGGGCCACAGCAGGCAAACCCTGATGCTGCTGATTAGATGGGTATTGCTGCAGGAATTAGGACCAACTGACCTTCTCGATGGAGGAAATGGTCAGACCAAGATTTTTCCTTCAATGTATTGCATAGTAATTTTTGTTTGAGAACCCTTAAGTTCTACACCATATTTAAGGCGCTTGCTCCAAAGCAGCCACTGTGTCAGCAAGGAGAGAAGGCTGTAGAAAGGCAATCACCATTTTTCAGCTTTGAAACACTGTCCCCAGCTTTGATGGATTTCTGGTAATATCTGTGACTTAGGAACTCTGAGTGCCTTCCTGCCAGAAAATAGAACGGTTACTGGGAAAGCATGAAGACTTGGGGGATGTTGGGTATGAGGGAAATGAGGACATGAGAGGTTCTTTCTTCAGCCTGAGTGAAGAACAAGAGCTAGCTAACAGCAATACTTCTGGAGAACTGAGTCATCTGTTTTATAAAGTTTCTTGGAGGATGGCAGGGCACTTCTGCTTTAAAACATTATTTCATTGTGAAGAACCCTGCCTTTTCTCTGCAAAGTTGGTATTTCCATGAATATTTAATATTTAATGTGAGCCAGAAGAAGCAGCAATGTACAGTCAGCTTGTGATTTCATCCATAGGAAATGTGATCGTATTAGAAAACACATGTAACACGTGTCACTTCTTATTAATTATGCAGTACCTAATAAATTGCAAGATACAAGCTGAGCTCAATTGTTTCATTTTTCCCATGCACAAGAGTGGAACTAAACCCTGCCAGATTTGGGTTTCTTATGTTTTAATTCCTCTGGGGGGAGCATGTGAACATTTCTTATCAGAAACTTAGAAGCAGAGTGAGAAATAACCCTCCACGCTTATCGCTGACTCCTGGACCCTGATCAAAGGGTATTCGCTGCGGCATAAAGCTCAGTAATGCCTGACTTAGACGGAAACTCGTTTCTTGCCATGAGATCTTCCATGCCTTGTTCTTGGATGCACTCTTTATCCCTGCATCTCCATGTCTTTATATCAAGAGCTTTCTCCACTGTTCAGATTTATCCCTTTCTCCAGGGTGGTGCTGCGAAGGAGACTTAACTGTGAAATTGGGTGTTTGTCCTCGGTGGATTGCAAATATTGGCAATAATGCAGCTCATGGGAGAAGGAAGCTATTTACACATTTTGGGTCAAGTTTTGTGAAAAATCTCCCCCCTCCAGGACTTCCCTTCCCCCAAAGGTGCTGAAGTTTTTCATTTTGGCATTTTGAAAGAATCCTTTCAGCCCGATCTTTCAGAATCACTGCTTTTTTTTTTCTTTTGAAACATGACCCATTTTTTGAGAAAAAGAGTGAAAAAGAAGAACCAATGGTCCCCAGACAAAATAAGTCTCTTGTTTTGGGTCTCGTTCACCTTCTCTGTCATTGTTGTTTTGCAAAGCAGCTGCGGGGAAAATGCAGTTCTGCTTGGGCTCAGCTAATTCATTTTTCTCTGATTTCTTTGTTCACCAACCAAACTGAAAAATCGGTTGTTCCTACAGATCTATTTGCAAATGAGCTGGAAAAGCTGCTTATTCAAACAGTAAGACTGTAAGAAATATCCAAGGGATCTCAGGAGTAATAGCACCCGGGGACAGCATTTTGTTTAGAAGCATTTCTCTTGTTCTTGAGTGTGAAATTCCACCTTTTGCAAAAGAGAAATACAATGACCGTGATTTAGAAATGGCAAAGACTGCTTTTTAAGAAGCAAGCTTGAGGAGGGCAATGTAACCCATCCAATGTGCCAAAGATGGTTCCTGTGGTCCTGGTAATATCGTCATGCTCGTGGGTGCAAAAGAAGTAATGGACTGTGCAGGCAAGGCGGAAGGGAGGGACCTTGCGTTGAGGGACTCCATGACAGGGCTTTGGCTCTGTTTTTACAGAGTTATTTTTACTCCTAATGAACCCTTGGTCCTGGTGGAAATGAGCTCAGTAGTACAATGCTTCCTGTGGTTACCTGCCAAACCAGAGGCACCCGCCCCATCCCATCCCAGCCGGCCCCGCTAACCCCAGGGTGCTGCGGGACCCTGCCTAGGGACGGCAGCCACTGCAGGACCCACTGCGCTTCCCCGCTGGTGCCTGTGATGGAGTGTGCCCGCAGGCCGGGCCGGGGGACGTGCTGCAGATGGAGGGCAGACAGAGGGGACAGCCTCCCCCCATCTAGCTCGGAGGACCAGTGCCAGAAGGCAGGCTCTGCACTGCAGCCCAGTGCAGCAGCTGCTGCCCCATCTCCCAAGCCACAGCCAGTATCCGGCTCTTGGACAGGACCACACGTCTCTTCCCATACTGCTTGTACTGCTAAGGGCTCTGCCAGCCTCCCCAAAAACGCAGTGAGCATGTCTATGCATCCTGCCAGAGGACATTCACACTCCCAAACCATTTCCCAAGGGGGCACTTTTCTTTTTCCTAAATCACTGAGTGGATTTGAGAGCAATTTCACAGAAAGCCTGGAATAACCAAGTCCTTTCCACTTTTATTTGGACTCAGCCATGACTTCATTTGGCTGTTGGGACATTGAACTCGTGGAAAGTTTCAGTTATTTGCAACTGGTGATGCCTTGGAGGGCCTTGGTAAGTGAAGATGGCTTAGCGAGCCATGCCCTACCTTCCCTGTGGATAACATGTAAGCAGGTGCTGGAAATGGATGTGTTACTGGGAATAGACCAGCAAAGGTGGAGAACAGGTCCCTCTCACCTATGCGGTGTCCTCCTCTTCCTCCCCACCAGCTCACAGTTTCGGCTCCCACCCTTGGGAACATGCCCAGTAGGTCTCTCCAGGGACAAGATGAACGCAGTGTCTTATCACTGGCCTGGGGATTTCTGCCTATTTCTGTCTAGGGATGGGAAAATGAGGAGGGAACTGTTCGTTATCTTAATCTTTCCCAATGAACCTGTAAAGTGCTGGGTGTGGGAGTGCAGAGGAATTAGGTCAGTGCTTTTGAGCCACAGAAAAATTCCTCTGTAATTCCTCAGGTCCCAGGAACATCGCAGTCCCTATCCTGGAGCACCATTTCCAGCAGGGACAGCATGAACAAGTCAGCCTTAATCTCATTAGTTCAATGATGCTCTTTATTAGCCTAAATCAGGCTGGCATCCTTTTGATGTCTGTCCAAGATGGACTGTATCTCGCTCTCGTTGGAAAGGCCATCAAGAACTCTATTCCTGGGCTGTAAATAGAAAGAAAAAAAAAATCCCTTGTTGATGAACTGGTTTATAGGCAAGCCAGCAGCCAGCACAAGGGAAGCAGCTGAGAAAGCGCAATAATCAGAGGTCAAACTTTCTGCAAACTGAGGCTGACTTTGGGGAGGACAAAGCCCCTGCACCCAGCGATGAAATCCCATTACCTCTGCCAAACATCCAGTCCTGGGTGAGCCTGGTGTTATGGGCTGGGACCGGCTGAGCAACCTGGCTGCTGTCACCTCTGTTTTGTGTCTGCCCATGGGTGGCTTTCTTGCCAGCCACCTTGGAGCAGAAGAGGATGCAAGGCAAGGAGAAAGGAGCAGAAAAATCAGGAGAGGAGGGGGGCAATGGAATTAAGGCAAGGCAGGAAAGGACTGGATGCCAGGTATCATTATCCTGGGTTTGTCTACTGGTCCATTCCATCCACTATCCTCATTATCCTGTCCCTGGCCAGATGCACTAAGGAAATGTTGTTAGGGATGGCACCCCAAAGTGGGAGTTTCTTCACCCCCAACACTGCATGTCCTGTTGAATGCAGCTTTGTGCGTGTGTGGGGTTACTTAGAAGAATGAAGGAGCTAGTGCCACCGCCATGTCCTACATGGTGGAGAACTTCCCAGGCATCTCCTTCCCTCTTCTCTCCCAGTACAATCCCAGCTGCATCTAAGCCTGGCCAGGAGACTTTGCTCACAAAAATGCACGTGGCAGAACGGTACTACAAATGCCTTTTTTCTTCTCATGTGCAGGAAGGATGGAGAAGGAAATTAATGTGTATTCATATATTAATGACAGGCCTATTGGTTTTGTAATGGCTGAGTGGTAAACAAGCTGTTGTTCAGAGGAGTCCATACCTTCAGCCTGAGACATCCATGATGATAGGTAGCAGCTTTTCTCTTTCTTCTTCCAAAAAAAGTAGAAAAAAAGACCTGCATTATTCCAGGGTGTGGTGGGTGACATCATGCATGATATCACCATGCTGCCAGTGCCAGTGCCTTGGTCTCATGGCATAGCCCAGTGTCTTTCCAGGTGTGGCATCAGGAGATGGTATCTCCCCCGCCTTGCCGTGTCCTGCCTGAACATCACAACGTGGCACCGACTCTTTGCCCAGACCTCGGTTATTATGGGGAGAGGAACTAGTCTTGGCTTCAGCTCCACATTTTAAACTGATGTCAGCAGTGCCGTTGTATAAGTCTTTTTTATTTTTTCAAAGGCACTCATTTGATACGGTTATTTTAATCAGCCTTTTCCCTGTTATGTTTGCTGTCTCCACAAAGCTTGAGCCAAAAAGGGAGGTGGACCAGAAAGCAGAGGGAACCTGCCCAGTCTCACTGCTCAGGTCACAGAACTAAAAGTAAGCAGAGAGAGGGAACAGGAGAAGGTGAATTAGATTTTCAGCAGTCTTCCCATGTCGTGAGCACTGCTATTAATGGACACTGGTAAAGGAAATACAGTTATTTTCGCAATCAGGATTTCTATCTTGAGCACATCCCTTTAAGGCTGATTTTCCTTCGCCAAGGCAAGACGCTCATGCTTTGGCTGAGAAGACCCCTTTGTAAGAGGGACTCTGTTCCCATGGGGTTACATCTGGCTTCCCAGCCCTAAACATGGGTGCTGGGGTTGGGGCTGCTCAGACCCCTGGGTCTGCGTTTCCATTCAGGGCTATGGGTGAGCAGAGAAGCCTTGCAGGAAATGAAAAATAGGCAGGGCAATCCGGGCTGTATTCTTGTACATCTGGTGGCTGACAGCTGGTAGAAACTCCAGCCGACATAAGCCAGCTCCCTCTCCTGGGGTGCAGCCAGACATCGTATTTACTACATAGGCTGTGTAGGAAGAGCTAAGCCCAGCCTGTAGCAGGCCTGGTGGATGGTGCATGCACTGCTCCTGGGCTTGCTTAGGTAGCCAGCAGCTATCGCCTTTCTGTGCACCTCAGTTTCCCAATCTGAAAAATGGGGATAATGAAACTAATCTCCTTTGTAAAATGGGTTGAGATTTACTGGTGCAAAACGCTGGGCAAGACCCCCTTGCACTTCTGGGGAAAGCTGCAATGCTCGCGTGAAGTGTGAGCTTTGAGACAAGTGCTGTTAAATCTAACTCCGACAGTCCCTTCCATAGTCGCAGGGAAGATACCATGCAGCTGCCTTAAATTAGAACTTAATGGGATTGTTCTATTGCATAGAAATGAGTTGCTTCCAGGGAGCCAAGATTTCTCACGTGCCAGTGCTGAAAAGGTTGAGTCCCTTCATTGCAGCCTGGGAAAAGGCGGTGTGAAAGAAGCAGAGACCGTTTCACTCTTACATCCCCACATCCAGAGGAGGTGAGGGGCTTGTCCCGGGTTTCACCCCAGAGCCTATGAGTAGGGTGTAATTTGGCTCTTTGCAAGGGGAATAGATTTCCAGGAATTCTAGGCTTTAGGGCAAGATGATAATTTTCTTGTTTTGCTATAGACTCGTATCTCTGAGCGTCCTCAAAAAGTTTTGGTGCTGTGAACGCTGCCTGCGGGCCTCTGTCTCAGAGCTTGCCTCTATTTGTTGTAATTAACTCAGTGATGGCTAATGACGGCACACAACTGCCTCGGAACCCGGAGAGCTGGCAGTAGGCTGTCCACAGAGGGAAAAGGGAAATGCTGGCACAGGCCATCTCACAGGACCAGGTCCATTTGCTATCAGTTGTCAGCTTTGCTGGGGCACCAATGTGCCATAAATTCAGGAGCCCACTGGGCTCCACAGTGGGCAAAGCTCCGTGGCACCGGAGAAGCTTTATCCCTCAAGTGTGAAATTACTGCATGGGGGAAATGAAGAAGGAACATTAATTCATGAGCTAGCTTTGCTGTGGAAAGTTAATTCATGTTTCCCCTATGCAGAATGCTCCAGGCATACCAACGGCTCTCAAGGGTAGGTACTGCTGTTAGAGTTGCGTTTTGTTATTGGAATGAAAGTGATGGACTGAACTTACCCTGGACACAAGCTGGTGGCCAGCAATGAGACTACCAGGAGCAGGAAATTGTCCCTGTTATTTCAAGAAAAATATTCTGAATCTGACTTTTCTCATGTTTTAGTAGAAATGAAATTTTAAATTTTTTTTTAAATTAAAAATTAAATAAATTAATAAAAAATTAAATTTAAAATTTCTAACAGGTGAAGAGGCTCACTTGCATAGCACGTATTAATCTCTCAAGTACTTTTGTCTGGGCAGAAAAGGAAAAATAAGCTGATGCAAAGGCACCTTTTTTTTTTTTACTTTTCCTACATTGCATTAGATACAGACTAAATAGAGAGCTTGTTCCTCCTCTGCTCCCACCATTCTGCCTCATTAAATACCAGGAAAGTGAAAAATGCCACCACATTAAGAGCATTTTCCATCAGTTAAGAAACAATCGCAATCAAAGCAGGAACAGAGGTGTCGGCAAAGAAGAAACACTTCACCAAAGGCAGCAAAGTCTCAGTGCCCTTTGGGGCTTTGAGGAAAGTTGAGAGAAAAGCCAGCTCACCACCTTACCTGATCAGTAGTGCTGAGTGATGTTTGAATTACAAGGAAATAATGCAGTAAATTAGTCTTTTGCACAAAATCATTACCTGAATTCTAGTTTGCTGCCCTTACTGCTCTGGGTTGGTTAGAAAGCTGGAATAACTCAGGTTTGAAGGGACTTCTGGAGGGAGGTTGTCTTGCCCAACCCCATACTCAAGACGAAGAAACTGAAGGTCTTTTACTACCCAGATTCCTGCAAGACAAGTTGGTGGTTACAGTTTGATTTGGAACGATTTGGGTGAGAATGCCTTCAGCATTATTGCTCCTCCTTGGAGGTGCTGTTGCATGAAAACCTCTGCTGTCACTCTGTAAGAAAAAATTATCCAGCAGCCAGGACTAATCTGAAGAGTTAAACACCTGCAATGGCCACTAATCTCTTGTCTGCAGGCAGGAGAAGTTTTATGAGCTTACCATCTACTAAGGAGAGGTCATAGGAGTCTTGTAAATAAAATTATGGAAAACTGATACGGGAATTTTCTATGCTATAAAAAATTACAGAGTAATCTTAAGTAAGGGGAGCATGTGGAAATCTTATAACAATCCAAAGTTTCAACTCACTCAGTGGGGAATAGCCTAGGGAAAAAAGGATTGGGACTTCACTTGTAATCAGCTTGCACTGAAGTTTAACTTGAAATCCTGGAGCTGAAATAAGGAATTGTATCAAATACAGGATGATTTTTTTTTTTTTTAAGAAAAAGGAATGCTCACGGGTTCATATCACACTGGAGACATGTATATTTGTCCTGATAGCTATTCGACGGTCACTAAAGATAAAGTTCGGAAGGAACAATATTTTCAAAGCAAACACCATACTAGCAGGTCTGGTAGAAAGACAAAAACCTTCAGGAACTTGTAAAATGGTTGAGTAGTGCTGTTAAATTGGCAGATAGTGATATTTTGATGTGAACAGTGGGTAGAATGAATATATGTATGTATGGCCCAAGTTATTTAAGGTCTTAGATTATCCATGAGTTGTTTGATATTTTATATATAGCACATGGTATTAAAAAAAAAATCAACATCCGCCAGTAGAGCCCACACAATTGTATCTGGAAATAGCCCATTTTCCAGCATATACATAAAGAGCACCTGGATGGTAGTGGTCAGCAAATAGTGCCTTATTTATGACAATTGTCAACATTAACATAAGTAGATGGAATAATGAAACATTCATGCTGATATTATCAGACACAAAATGTGCAGCCTGCATTTGACCACCCCTTGACTGACAAACTAAATTGGCTACAACCTGAACAAAATTTTTAGAGAAAAATTATCTGGTGACAACATGCCAAAATTCACATTATTCTCTTGGTGAGTATAATCCACCACTGCACTACTGCACTATTATGTTATTGCATATGTTACTGGCAGAAGATGCTTTTTTAATGTTATCATAGAATCATAGAATCATAGAATGTTTGGGGTTGGAAGGGACCCCTGGAGGTCATCTAGTCCAACCCCCCTGCAGGAGCAGGGACACCATTAACTAGATCAGGTTGCTTAGAGCCCCGTCCAACCTGGCCTTCAATGT
>NW_009260839.1:3511876-3520635 GCF_000687185.1 Egretta garzetta | reverse complement strand
TTTGGGTTGGAAGGGACCCCTAGAGGTCATCTAGTCCAACCCCCCTGCAGTGAGCAGGGACACCGCTAACTAGATCAGGTTGCTCAGAGCCCCGTCCAACCTGCCCTTCAATGTTTCCAGGGACGGGGCCTCCACTACCTCTCTGGGCAACCTGTTCCAGTGTTTTACCACCCTCATTGTAAAGAATTTCTTCCTTATATCCAGTCTAAACCTACCCTGGTTTAGTTTAAAACTATTACCCCTTGTCCTGATACAGCTGGCCCATCATGTTATTATTGTATTTAAGTATATTGTATTTTGTTCTAAAAAATAAAAATAGATAAAAAAAGCAATAGGGGCCAATATCGTCTTCCACTATAAATGTTTCCAAGTCATAAAGAAGTCTCAAGAGACCCATCACAAATATATGACATAACAAAGACCTAATTACTGGTCCATCTGAACCGAGACCCACACCCCTATGGACATGGGAGGATGAGCCTTTTCCCTAAGCAATTTATAGAAGAGTTGCTGTTATGTACACTGTGGCTGGAGGGGAAAGGAAACCGGGAATAAATGCTATTTTTTTCAACCAGCCTTTCTCCCACGGTATTGTTCTCAGAGGTGGTTGATTTGAGCTGGGTGAAATATGCCAAAATGCCATGGTTTCTCCCTTTATACACTATGGGAATTTGGTTCCTGTTGACAAGTTGCAAGTCATTAGCATAGACAGTCCGCTTAGGAAACAAAAACATCCTGGCCCCAGATAATTGTTCTGGAAGTTCTTGGTGTTCTGAAAAAAAAAAAAAGAAGGTCATTAAAATAATTGGGCTCCTAATTTGCTTGGTCAGAAGCAGCAGCGTGTATTTTATTCCCAAGGAAAGCATCCTGCTTTGGAGAGGAGGGGACGCTCCTAGTCCCAGTCCAGCACAAGCTCCAGAGCAGCAGAAGGGGTCAGTTTGGCTCGGGATCAACAACACGTCCTGCCCGTAAAGGTGCTGGTTATTTGTCCATAACCAATGCCAAGGCTTGTTTAATGCCAACAGCCAAGCTGAAGAACAGTCATGGAAATGCATCTTCTTGGCCTCGGGTATTTGTAAGACAAAAAAAGCAGGTGCTTTTGTTACGGCTTTTGGGCAATGGGCCTTGCTGGTCCTTCAGGGTGTTTTTTTCTCTGCAGACAAGACTGGGTGCTCGCAGTTACCCTGCCGGCCTCACGAGCTGGGATGTTGGCTTTCATATCAAGTAACCGGTCTCCAGCCAGAAACGCTCTTTTCTACAGTTCAGAAACAATCTGGAATTAGGAGAAAGGAGGAAAATTAAAAATAGGAACTCCCAGATCTCAGATAGCTAAAAGAAATGAACAACCTTCACAGTTTTGCTAACGGCAATCTCCAAATCATCCTTAACTGACTGTGGTATTGCTGTGATAGGAACTCTGCTGGCTGCAGGCTTGCGTTTCGTAGTGACTCTGCAGAAGTACCCAAGCCTTTCAGTCACCTGAATGCCAAGTTTGGAAAACCAAGCTACTGTATTGCAACTGTATATTGCAACTGTAGTGCATAAAAAAAACCCCAAAGCCACAAGTGGAAAAAAAAACCAAACCAAACAGCATGATGGTGTCTGTACAACTGCCCAGCCTGGCTGGGGCTTGCAGAGTTCTCACCTGAGTCTCAGCCCAGTCTGCCCAGTCTGCAAACCCAGAGGGTCCAGCTGCTTGCCTTGGATCCCACCTCACACCAGCTCCCAGAGCTGCCTCTGAACCATGGCAGGAATCGGTGCCTATTTGCAGGGCCTCTACCTTGGCATTTATCAGAGCTTCAGGGTTCCCACCAGACACACACCCTGTTTGAAGAGGGAAGAAGTATTTCACCGTGTGCTGTTAGAAGGATGTGCTCCGATCCTTTTCCAGGGATGAGCTGCGGGGCTGCCTGGCCAGCAGCAGCCAGTCCCTTGGGAAGCAGCCGGCTGCGGGGCCCCCGTGAGGGCGCGGCACTAAGCCCACCACCACTGCCCGTGCTGCTTTTACATCAGGAGCTTCAAATCCCAGGCTCCCAGCTCGGCTCTCCTTTTCTGGAGGCTTGTTGCCCAGGTTCTGTAAGCCTTGCTGCAGGGTAGGATCCATGCAATAAACAGCGGTTTGAGGTTGAGTTAATGCTTTACCATCACGCCAGTTATTAATCTATTTGTGGTGGAGATTTATGGCTGTGTATACCACAGACCAATAAAGATTATCACTGATTTAATTCACAGCTAGTGTGTTCTTAGGCTTGAAGCCAAATGCTCTGTGTTATCAGTGTGAATTAATACGCAGAGTAATTCCTCAATGAGGCTATCTTAAGTGGATTTCTAAAGCAAAACCTTTCAAAATAAACTATCTTGAAAGTAAAAAGGACAAACGCCATGATCAGGGTGGCAAAAATTCTTGCATGACATCATTGTACACATCCGACTGTTTGTTACAGGGCTCAGGGTGTCTGTGTCCCAGTAATATCACCCAGGTTCTCTGGATTGTGGCAAAGCTTCTCCCCTGGCCCCATCGTCTGCATCCTCTTGTAAGAAGGTGCATGCAGGGTGTGTGCATCCTTCCCGGTCCTTGGGCATTGACCTTCAAGGACTTTTCCCACTTTCTGTCTCGCACTTTCTCAGCGGGGCGCTGAGACTTCTCTTGCACCTTCAGTTTCTAACCACAGGCAGTGAAATTCTCTGCCTCGCTGCTGACTGTTTTGAAGGACCAGACAGTTAAAAGAGATACCAAAGCTATAGGGGCTGGTGATGAGAAAACAGTTCAAAAGAAGCCAGAAATGTTTGGGCATTGGCCAGAAGCATTTTATGTTTGTGGAAATGACAGAAAGTTTCCATCATCTGTTGAAAATGATACTAAAAATAACTTTCCCCAGAGTCGTTGCATATCCAGAGACCCTTGCGGATGACATGGATGGTGGCAGTTTGAAGGCCTTCACCTGTGAGAGGAAGGGAAATTTTTTTGAGATTCAAAAATTGGGAAAGCCCAGGACCTTTTTGATATTTCAGTGTTGTCAGCTGGATGATATTTAAGGCATATTTCATCTGAGAACAGGCAAGACAAACATGTCTCTTCCCTGTGTTGCATCTCACAGTGTTAGGGCTATATTCTTGCTCTCCAGGTCCATAGCATAAGGTGCTGTATGGCGTAGTCTTGCATTGGAGGGGAAGAAACTTTGCACCTTCCTTTAGTACAGGATATGCATGTGTTTATCTAACCCCTTTCCTTCCATAAGAGTCACTCCCCTGACACTCCAGGGTGGTACCCCAGGAGGCTGCGGTGGGGCTAGAAGCAAACCTCCATGTGATATATAGCACAGGAGCATGTTGGAGACTTGGCAGCACCTCCAGCTTCTGTTTCAGCTAGAGGCTCTTTTGTTTAAGGTGCTGGAGCACCAGGGAGCGGGTGCTATCGTGCCTGCCTGGGTGCAGCAGGGGATCCTCAATGAGCACCTGCAGGTTCGTGGAGTGGCCGTTGCGTCAAGGCACAGGGGTGCTGCTGGGTGAGGGTGCTGGGAGAGAGAAGCGTGTCCCTGGGCTAACGGTTTTCTGCAGCAGTGCTTCACAAACAGTCTTACAAGTCAGCCCATGATTTATTAGGGGAAGGGAACTTGGCCCGCTTGCCTAGCTGGGCCCAGTCCCACTGTGGAACTGGCTTCTATATCTTAAACAAACCAGTTAAAGGAAAGCAACATGTCTCGTCTTTGTGTTGGAAGACATCCCAGCGCAAGGTCTGTTTGCCTTACTTTGGAAACTGTAGCTGAAAAGGAATTTGTGAAGGGAAGCAGCAAAAAAATAAATGTTTTGCAGCAGGGCGGATCCAGCTGACACCTCCATCTGCCTGGCGGGTCAGGCCATGCTGACATGGGCCACTCTCGCCCCCCGCTCCTGCCTCAGGGCAAGCACTCGTGTGCAGGGTGAAAGCAGTGCCCAGAGCAACCTGTCCCCACATGGGACACGAAGGGTGATGGGGGCACACAGAGACAGATGAGATGTGGGATGTGGGATTCAGACCCTGGCACTGGCAGGAGAAAGGAACTTGTATTTGACCAGTGGGGTCGTCCTGGTGAGCTCAGCATTTGGAGGGGGCAAGTGTTGATCTACCTACTTACTTTTAGGGGACAGCATTAATTTGTACAAACATACACTTGGTGAATTTGGGCCTCTGAGGGAAAACTACAGGCTGCTTTGTAAGGTACCACCTTGTAAACAGCCAGCAGGGAGTGGAGCAGGAACGCGGCCAAGAGATTTGATTTTTTTTCAACCTTTCCTGGAAGAGTAGTGTTGTCCTAAAAAAAAAATATTAAACACCCTCCTCATTTCGTACCACTTTTAGTTTGGATTCAAGAGGATAAGTTCCCTTCTTGTGGCAGGGGTACTACAGACTGGTGGCTGAGGATGGGATAGCATGCTTCCTGGGACCGCAAAAAGTGATTTACTGTGGCTTGGGCCAGTAATGTGGCACCTCCATTGTGCCAATAATAACATGTCGAATAGGATCACTTCCCACTCCTGAGCACAGCAGCAGGCTCGCACGCTTGTATTAGAGATGGCAGCACGAGTTCAAGTGGATTAGTATGTTTGCAATTGTATTAGCCATAAAAATATATTCACAGTCCTTTATGGAGCTGGACAGGGCAGCCTTCGGGTTCAGTTGCCTTTTCTCGCCTCTTGCAGTAGGAATGCCAGGACAGCACAGCGGAATCGCCAGCTCTGTCTCCCATTCCCACCCAAGAGTAGCCAGCATAGGCAAAACCAGAACAGCAACACATCCACATCATTTAGAAAACAGCATTTGTCCTGGAAACACTCCCTCCCCAGGAAAGATTAACAGCTGCGGGACCTGTACGGTTCCTTACATCCTCCAGCCATCAGGATACACACACTGAATGCTTGCACAAGCAGGCTCAATGCTTAGCAGGGATGAGAAAATGGGGGGAAGGACATCATTTGAAACATGGGTGTCTAAAGCTGGCTGTTTGAATAAATGGTTGTGGAGGTGGGAGAGAAGTGGTTGGTGGCTGTGGGGGATGAGGAGGAGCTATGAGCCAGGAAAAGTTCAAGTCTCTGGAGGGAAAAGCTTTTTGGGAACTATTTTTTCTTTGCATAGACTCAGTGTTGCTAAATCTCACCAGGCTGCTCCATGGAGGGAGAATATGAACCACCCTTCTGGAGCAGGCCTACTTGGAGCAAGCTGGATTTATCCTCCATTCGGTGAGGATGGAGGTGATAAACTGAAAGTAGTAAGACTGCTGTCTACAGTGTAGTCTAAACCAGAGTTTCTCATTGAGACTATCTTCTTCACCCAGAAAATTATATTTAACAAAAGAACATCCATAGTCCATGACTACTGTGGAGGGTGGGGAGGCTGCGAAGCATCCACACCTTGTTTCTCCTGCTGCCATCTGAAATGACCTTGGAAACCCTTGCAGCCTGAAACCTCCCACACCAGTGAGGAACAGCCCTAGTCAGAGAATTTTTATTGCATGTTTCAGGCAGCAATAAAATATTATACAACTGAATGCTGGACTTGATCTTAAAAGTCTTTTCCAACCTAAATGATTCTATGATACTATGACTGACTGATGGAGAATGCCTGGCAAAGCCACTGATTAAGCCTTTAATTATGGCTATTTTGGGGAACCACTTAATGCTCTACAATAACATGCATAAGCCTCAGTTGCATCCTATGGGTGTGTCACCCTAAGCAGCAAAATTGTTATGATATCACTGTCCTAAAGTTTGCTAAGGGCACTTTAACTATTTGCAGAGGCATCCAGAAACAAAAGGGCAGGTGGCAAGTTGGCTTAACAGGTTTTGCCAAGAGAGAAAACTCCATGAAGAGAGGCAGGGTTGGTTGTGAGCCCTGCCCACATCCCCAGTGTAGTGCGGTGGCTTTCTGCGGCGGCAGAAGGCAGTGCTGCAGCTACGCTGCGGGGCTAACGGAGCGGTGGCCGGGCTCCAGCAAGCCGGGCTTTCTCCCCATCCTTTCGTTCTGATTCCCAGGCGTGTGGCAATCAGGCTGTCCCCAAGAGAAACAGGGTGTAAATCACTAATTAATGCCTCCCGTCTGCAGGCAATTCAAACCCGTTTGTGCTTGACGGAAATATGCAGCACAGGCTCCCTGGAGAGATATTCTATAATCTGTTACTAATCACTGAGGCTTCAAAACCATTTAAAAAGATGTGCCTGTGACTTGTCCCCATGCAAACATCAATTACATTCTCTCTGATGCTATGGCCTGAAAGCCCACGGCACAGGGGAGGCTTTTGAACACTTGCCCCCCAGCCCCGACACCCAGCCTGTTTGACTGTAGGTGATGGTGTAAGGTGGCTGTGCTATTCCCGGCTGTTTGGAGGGTGGTTGAGGGAATTTCACGAGAAGACACAAAGAGTTGATGGCACAGTGAGAGACAGAAAGTGTTACGTTTTTCCAGGGCATCACGTAAACAAGCGCAGCAGTTTGTGGTAGTAAGTCAAGGCTTAATGCTGCCGACACCCTGCTATGTGTGTTCAAAGCTTTGGGAGATCCTGGCCAGAACTGGGATCCATGTGTTAAGCATCAGATATAGAGGAGGTGGCACTAAAGAACTCGCCTAAGAATTTTTAAGCCAACAACCTGATGCCCAAATAAACCCAAACCCCTTCCTGGTCGGTTCTTGGGTGCTAGAGCAGTCTTTAGGCATTTAAAAACTTTAATGCTTTGGCTAATATAAAATGTCTACTATACGCACTTTTTGAAATCGAGGCAGCCAGCAAATCTCATACACTTCTGGCTTTAGCTCACCTTGGTGAGACATTCACATGGCAAGAAACACGTCCCAGCAAGTATAATCTGGGACATTGGAGGAAATCAGTTTTTTAATTACTCTTGGCGTTTCAGTGCCGCTGGTTGCCAGCTGCCAGCCTGCTGGAAAATGACATCACCAGTGATCATAGTAGAATGCCAGTCCGTAAAACCAGTTTGCCAGCCCGTTTTCCTGTCACTGGGAGGAGTTTTCTATCTGTATATTTATTTACCTTTTCAACTTTGGAACTTGAAATTTATGGACACCATTGGTCTTCTTACAAAAAATAAATAGGCTCTAATTTTATTCCTGCAATCAACTATGGGCATAAATTTTCCCCAGCAGCATTTAGCTGTAGCATTAGCATATGCAGATAACTCGCCATACATCCAGTATTTTCCCTGGTAATTGAGAATTAGAGTTTCTTCGCCAACAGTGTTTTTATGAAGGCAGCCTGACTGATCTCTTTAATTAGTTGGCAATCATGCAAATTGTATTCAAAAATGTATAAATACCAAAGATTTGAGGATTCCTGTTGAGACAGTGGCATCTTTGTGTATTTCAAATGCAGAAGTTTCGCTCACAGGGGAACTGGAGTTTTGGCTCCGTCCTTACGGACCAAGTCTAACCCTCTACAGCACAACAGGAAAATCTCTCCCTTTTCAAGGGGACATCCAGTCTGGAGCTGCAGGGCTGCTGCAGCGCATGCTGGAAGGGACCCGAGCAGGGCTATGCCCATCTCCCCTGTCTCCCGGCCACTGCACCTTGCTCCTGGTGATCCATGTTGCTGAGAATTGCCAGGGCTGGGCAGCACGGAGGAGGTGGGCTGGAGAGCCTGAACATAATCATGAATATCTTGAGCCAGGGCTAACACTCCCTCCATTTCATGAGAACCAAAGCAAGTATTTTGAAAGTTATTCTTCCCAAGAGATTAATTGCCAGCCAAAAAAATAGATTTTAAATCTGTTTCTATTGCCAATATGAAATGCTGTGTTTGTGTAGATAGTGTGATGACACCTTAACAGCCTGTTGCTTATCACTGTGATCTCCAGGACTCAGTACGCTCTGCTCTCCACTTCATTGGTGGTTTAGGGGAATCAGTCCTTAATCTGCCTCCATAAATCAGGTTTTTTTCTTATGAGTTGCATAATTTTGGATGTGATCCTCTAAGGGGTAGACATCACTTTGGACTCAGCCTAAATTCTTCAGGAGCTCTTGGAGTCCATCACTGCTTAGTGCTTCTCTGCCAGCTGTTCCTTGTGCAGGTTTGCTTTTCCTTTCTTTCATTTACTTTCATATATTCCCAGGAGAAGGGTCAGAGGTGGTATCAGCAGGTTCCTGCATTTTATCCTACTTTACTTTAGGGCTCTTCAGGTCCAAAAGTCTGAAGGAAAGCCTTAGCAGAGAATCTGCTTGGTGATTGGTGCTGTAGCCTTTTTGTAGAATTCTTCAATGAAGACAGTAAAGTAAAAAAACCTTTACTTAGATTAATAATCAACTCTAAGGGTAAATTCTAAGTGCAAACACACAGAAAAAAGAATCAGAGAGTAAAAACACACCAAGAGAGATAAGCAGCAGTTGAGGACCTCAAAAGCTGTTTCTGTCAGCTGCTGAGATAGGTGAATATGTTTTACGCTTCGCAGCTAATAACGCAATTGCAGACCTGTTCTGAGAAGCAATCCTCAGCGGTGGGCCAAGCCTTGGAGAACTGGAAATGCAGTTCAGAGAAGAACCAGAATCTGTTTGCCTTTTTTTCTCTGGCTCTTCCTCACCCATTAGCTCATTCCTCAGTTTTCTCTTCCCTCACCACTTCTGCATGCTGTCTTCTCCCTGTCCCCCTAAGAGCAGAAGGAGCCCTTTCTCAGACAGACCTTCTCTGAAGTCTCTTAGAGCAGAAGGAAAAGAAAAAGCCTTGCACAACGTGTAATCAAGTATAGGGACTATTTAATAGCAAGCGAGTGTCTATCAG
>NW_009260839.1:3505299-3511860 GCF_000687185.1 Egretta garzetta | reverse complement strand
CACAATTCCTTCCTCTCTCCCTGCTGGCTCACCCGTGCAGGAGGAAGAATAATTTTGGAAGATAATGTATTTTCCTTCACGCTGGTCCAAACATTATAAAAATGGGTCATGGCTGGGCCTGGGCATATGCAGAGTCCCAGTCTCTGAAACCCAAAGCCTGGACCGCAAGACCTGAGAGCTGTAAGCAAACCCACCCATGCAGCTTCATTGCCTGGGCCCGACCTGGCTCTGTTGTCCGCAGTCAGGTTTGCCCAGCCAACTTCTTAGGAATCATTGCTAAAGACTGAGTACTGGCTGAGGGAGGAAACTGTTTCTCTAACCAGGAATTGCCTGAAAATGCACTGTGCTCGGCACGAGTGAACCGCAGAGACGCTCGGCTCAGCAGTAGTGTCCTCTGGGAGCATTTGCAAGTCTGGCCAGAAGCATGGAGAGGAGGCAGAGACCTTGTTCAGCAGCTTCCTAGGAAGGGAAAAGAGCCCTGGCTGCTGCTCTGCCTACAGCAGGGCCTTGGAAAGCCAAACTGGCTGCTGCTGTGCCCAACAGCGGCGTGGGGCTATGTGCACGTGGCACAGAAACCCTTCCCTCCAGCAACAGCTATTTCTCCTCTCTCCCTTCCCAGGGGTGTCAGCGGGAACAGCCAGCCCATCTCCTCCAGACTTCTGCCCAGCTCTGTTCCTTCCCTTTCTCCCCTCTCTTGGGAAGGAATGGCCTAATCCTGACCAGCCCTCAACTCATCATCCTTGGGCAGCTAATACCCAGTTCTGCCTACGCTGCAGAGAAGCTGGGAGCTAGGCTCTTGTGGTATGTGTGTGTGGGAGGGTGTGTTGGTGTTGAAATGATTTCTATTCCTTCATCAGTATTCAATTTATTTAAAAAATAAATAAAAAGTCCTGGTGAGCCATAATGTATTGTTTAATCAGCAGAGAGCTAGTTAACGAATGAAAATGTGTGGCTGAGCCAGTTGCAAAATTCTTGGAAATAATTCAGTGATTGCATTGGAAAATACCCCAGGGCAGATCTTCCCAGAGGGGGAATGCAATTCTGATTCTGCTCAGTCCCCTCTGAATAAATGAGGTCTATCTGGATGGGTACCTTCAAAGAATAGCCAGAGAGGAGCTATAAATAAAGGTATCAAGCTACTTTTCACATTGGAAGCTGGCTTCACTTGGAAGCATTTTAAATGATAAGCTCCCCGGCAATGAACCTCAGAGGTAAAGGCTCCGTGTGTGTCAGGGTCTTGATGTTAGAGAATGACTTCCACTTACTCCAGCCTGTTACATCACTGACACTTAACACTTGTATCTATTAGCTCTGTTTATAGTCCATGGCAACAAATCCCAGGAGGATTCAGAGGCACGTTTGGAAGCACAAGTGCTGGAAGGAGGGAGTCCAGCTCCAGATCTCCAGTGCATCCGTGAATGCCCTCCAGATGAGGCTTCCCTTGAACCACGCCTGCAAGCACAGCTTCTGCACCACTGGGCCCCATGCTTGGGAGTTTGTTTGGTTTCAGGTAGTCCTGGAGGTAGCCCAGGGACGAGCACGGAGAACCTCTGACATTGAAGGCCACCCTCACCAAGTAGTCCAGACACTAGTGCTAGCATCAGGAGAGTCTGCTGGTGTTTAGGACCTTTGGAAATTCAGGAAGCTGTTGACAAACTGACTTTTGCGCTTGTTCATCATCATCCCTTTCACAAGCTTTGTCCTGGTGACTGCTGAAAGCTGCAGCCTGTGAAAAGAACAGAGTCAGTGTCCTGAGACCCAGTCACAAGTGGCTGCCTGGTCCCTTACCTCCAGCCAGCCCAAAAGCCTTGGGCAGCTGATGTGCAGAAAGGCAACAGAGAGGTAAAGCTGAGCCCACGTTGTTCTAGCTGATTCCCAGCATGGCCAGAAGGCAAAGCAACACGACATGTACTGGAGCTGATGCCCTGCAGGAGGGTGCAGCTGGCTGTGGGATGCAGAGTGCTCAGACTGTAATGGCAAGTTGTGTGTTGACCTGGCAGGTATGAAGGGGTCGCAGGGTACTGGTAGGCTGTGTCCATACCCCAGCCCTTCACCATGGGCAGGAGGGGAGGGTCTGACACGTGTTGTGTCAGCCCAAACCCTTGTGTCAGCCTGAGTCCCCTCTGGGCTCTGAAATCTCTGGGCAACTTAGCAGAGTGCCAGGTTGACAGAGGTCCATGAGGACCAGAGTGTCATCGGGGGCTGAAAAGCACAGGCAGAGGTGATCACCTGCGGGCAGGAGGCCAGGGATGGGACGGTTTGGCAAAGCTCTTTTGCACAGGGCCTGCATGTTCTCCACCCCAGCCAGTTTTAGGCTTGTTCAACTCTCTCCAACATCTCTGGTATTTTGCAAGAGCAAGGAACTAGATGGCAAGCTCACGGTGGCTCCTGTGGTTGCTCAGAGGGGGTCAAGGGAAAGCAACCACTCATAAAATTCCTTCATGAGGATCTTTTTTCCTAGGCTCATAGTGGAAAGCGGGAGCTGTTTTGCCAGGTGGATTGTCCGATGGGGCTGCCAGAACGGGCTGCATCACCATCTCCGTTTTTCCAGCTCTGTTGCTGGAAGAAGGGGCAGATGCTAATTTATTTGTTTCTGCACCATGAATAGGATCAGAGCAAAAGCCTGGAAACAGTGGTACAAACTGACCCTGTACGTAATGATATACGTAGAGACAGACAATTTATGTCTGAAGCAGTGGAGCAGTTCCAAACATTTTTTTCATATTCTGTATCCTGCCTTTCATGTCTTCAGCAGTAGGAAAAATGTTTTCTTTACATTTCTGCCTGGAAAAACAATTATGAATGTTAATTGTGTTGACCAGGAGGTGGAACAGGAGTTGGCCAGGAAGGGTTTTTCTTTGCTCGTAAACAGGAAGACTCAACCTTTCCCGCCATTCTCCATGTTTTGGAGATGAAGGTGTCATGAGGATTTCTAGGAGCTGGAAAATGGGACTTCAGTGGGAAAACCAGTGTAATGATGGAATGGAAAAAAGAGAACAACAGAGCAAAGGCCCCAGTGCTGTCACTCTCCAGGAGCAAACTATGCTCCATTGCTGCTGGGGGTAAAAGCTATATGAAGGGTGGAGGCACCTCATCCGCTCCTTGGAAGTTCTCCAGGATTTTCCTGTAAATTAATGGCTTCCGCTGAGAGGTGTGGAAACACCCAGCACCCTCTCCCCTCCCTAAATTGCAGAGATCACATAGGTAGAAGTCTGAGTTATATGCAGAGCTCTGTGCCTTGCTCAGCTCCACCGTTACAGACTGGTGGGTGTCCCATGAAATGGGATGTCCAGGGAGGAAACCCTTCTTCTTTGCTTAAGTACATCAAATTACCAACCTGAAGCCCAGTGTTTCTCCTTAGATCTTGGCATGTGGAGTCTGGCTTGTTAAATGCTGAGCATTTTTTTTTAAGAAACATGGCTTTTATGGTAAAAAAATTTACTTAGGTTTTCCTAATTGCATGTCTTGACCTTCGTGCCTCTGCACCACCATGCAAGACTCCTTGAGAGTGTGAACTCTGCCATTGCATTCTTTGAAAGTACCAGAGTTAGGTCTATTTAATAATTTTCACCTTTTTTATACTGCAAAATACTGTGCATTTA
Source organism: Egretta garzetta (assembly GCF_000687185.1). Lineage (NCBI taxonomy): Eukaryota > Metazoa > Chordata > Aves > Pelecaniformes > Ardeidae > Egretta > Egretta garzetta. The sequence goes on along the minus strand of NW_009260839.1, from coordinate 3,508,258 downwards.
TGTAACCTGCCACACTATTTTCCCTGCCAACAATTTCAAGTCAATTTTGCCTAAAGCTACTGAGTACCTTAAATGTCCCCTCAAAAATAATTTCAATTAAAAATTGTTCTTCTTCTTCCTTTTTTGCTATGACAACTTGCTTCATTCCAACCTGGGGCCTATTTTATCTTTCTGTTTTTCTCAGCACAGAATCACTCCCAGAGCTGCTGTCTGTTCAGGGAGCAGAGGGCCAGGGCCACCTCACCGTGCTGGGAGGGCAGTGGCAGGGGGCTGGGTCTGCTGGGCACATGGCAGTCGTCAGTCAAAGGTGTCCTCGTGGCATCATCTGAATGCAAGAACATGGTGCAGACTAGACATTCAGCCACTTCAGATGGCTATGGAATGGGTCGAAATACATGTATGCAAAAAAACAAGGCAAGGTTGCAGGTTTGAGTCTCCTTTTATGTTGCATTTCAGGGCACTTACCCTTGGCTCTTCCATGGACCCAGGGAGCTAGGACAGGGCTCTTTGACAACACCAAGCAAGTCATTTCCCCTCGCTTTGCTTCACTATTCTCATCTGGAAAAGGGGAAACCGTAATATTAGCTTCTCCTTGAGGGTATTGTGAAAATGAGCTGGTTGCTGGCTGCAGAAGGCTGCAAGATCCTGAGCTGGCAGTGGCTAGGTAGAGCATGTGTTATTATTTTATACTGGATAAACAAAGTAATTTCCCAAGGGTCTTTAAGATAACATTGCCTTTTAGTGAGTGTTAACTGACTTTTCTTTAAGGCACCCAATTTGTCCCTGTGTCCCTTAATTAAAACCATAGCCAAATGGCCCAAATGTTCTCAGGACAAGGCAAATATTTTTAAAATTAAGTTTCCATTACATCCTTTTTGCCAGAAGTGGCCTGTTGTCCTTTGTGCAGTGATTCACCACGTCCATTCCCCTTCCTCCCGCAGCAAAGTGGCAGGGCCAGCCGGCAGCTGAGCGTCCCCGCTGACGTTCGGGATGTTCTCAGAAACAGCTCCGTCCTCCAGCCTCTGCAAAACAGGAATTGCTGTCGAGGTGTCCCGCGTGGGACGTGCCAGGGACCTACATCTCGTCCAGTGACTAGGCACTTCAGCGGGGGAGGGATAGAAGATGCTGTGCCATAGCAGGGGTTTAGAGGGGAAATCTAGAGGTGGTGGGAGCCTGGAGAGGCAGATGGTGCTTGCAGGGCCTGGGGGAACAAGGTGCCACCTACCTCCACGAGCTTCCAGAGCCCACAGCCACCACTTTGAGTCATGGCCAGATTATGATGGAAACAGATTTCCAGCAGCTGAGGATATTTGGCATTTCTATCCTCCACCTCCCTGCTTGTAGTAGCCCAAAGCTTTTGGAGGACGTTCAGGAGCACACGGCACAGACAGAGTATCCAACTGCAGGGGAAGTCTCATGGCAAGGGGCTGTTTATGCAGTCAGTAGCTAAGGACATGCCCTCATTTGTGTCTTTTGAGCAAGTGCAGGCGGCTCCAAGTCCTGGGACTCCCAGGAGCACTTTCTGAATAGGGAACAGAAGTGTCCTGGCACTGACGAGAGCTGCCTGCCTGCAACTGGAAAGGAAGATCACTACTGAGCAACTGAGACTCATTGTGTGCTTCTTGGGAGCCCCTGTCAGAGACCCTTTTCATTTTATGGGGCTTTTTCTTCCCTTCCTGGCGTTCTGAACTTTCTTTGCTTGGGAAGCTCTGCAAAGACCCTGGTGCCAGCAATGCCTTCCACCGGCTTTAAATAGGGCTCAGCTGCTCCCCAGGATTGCTGTGGGAAGGAAGCGCAAACTCCTTGCCTGCAGAGTGGGTTTTCCTTGGCGCAGGCTGCAGCGGTGCTGAGAGCCCCTCCTGCCCCACAGCTCAGCACCAGCAATAGCTGGGGAGCAGCTGGCCTGTGCTCGCCCCAAATCTCTACTCTTGGTTTATCATAGAGTCATAGAATCTATGACTCTATGATTCTATGTCTTGGGTTGGAAGGGACCTCTAGAGGTCATCTAGTCCACCTCCCCTGCAGTGAGCAGGGACACCGCTAACTAGATCAGGTTGCTATATTCCTTTTTATTAAGGCACAGCAAATTACTCGGCCTTTTACTTTATCCCTTCATCCTCCAAAGCTTCCTACTGACTTCAGTGTTGGAGCAGCCTGAGGAATACCCTGGGGGGAACAGAACATGCTCCATAAGACAACTTGGGTAGCCGCGGGGCCATACAGCACTCTATCAATGAAAGTCTCCCTTGACTGAGGCATTCCCCATTCATCAAATGTTATGCATTTCTGGAGCAACAGCTACGATGAATACGCAAGTTTTGTAAGGTGTCATTTTCTACTACATTCATTTTCACCCCGAAGCCAAGGCAGGAACAGGCCTCAGGACGATTTCCTTCAGACACAGGACTGTTCCTCACAGCCAAAAATTTGCTCCATGCATGTCTTGGCAAGGTTGCTTTGCCCATATGGTTATTGCTACAACTTCCCTCAGCTTTCTGACATGGCTGGTCTTTGACGAAACACTCCTCAAATGTGATAAAAATAGCAAGAACTGGGAGTGCTAAGCTTGCCTGAGGTCCATTTCATTCACCTCCCTGTCCACCGGTAACAGCAGAACACCTTCCTCTCCCAAGCCTCCATTCCTGGGAGCACTGATCCTCTTTTCCAGATATCTCGGATTTTCTCCCATTTGTTTGCTCTATGATTTAAATTGCAAAATCTTTGGACAAGGACCGTCTCTCTCCTAACGTGTAACACCTAGAACAGCAAGACCCTGATCCTGTCTAGGGCCCCTGGGCATTATTGTGGTGCAAATAGAAAATAATAACAACAGCTCTCAGACATGTGAAGAGAGGAGAAGTCTCATGAGTCATTCTACAGCTGAGAGCTGCACAGAGGTGCTGGGGCTATGGGCCACAAACCCACGCCAGCTTTCTGGCAGACACCTGCAGTGAGTCCT
>NW_009260839.1:3475887-3505271 GCF_000687185.1 Egretta garzetta | reverse complement strand
AATATTCTGCAATATTTTGTGTGCTGTGCTTGCTTCTGTTTTCCTACCGTCCTGTATGCAGTCTGGGTCCTTGGGGTCTTGGTGGCCCTTTGGGACTGCGTGGGGAATTGCAGCCATGAGAGGTGGGGCCAAAACAATGATTTCAATACTAAACCAGGACCTTCTTTTCCTTCTTCCCACCTGTTCTCCATCCCCTTCAGAGAAAATGGGGGGGGGGAAGAAAGGTGATTTGGGGAAGAAAAAGGAAAGAGAGAAGCTAGCACACAGAACAGCCCTCTGGGCAGTCATGGACATGACTAGACAGGTCTTTGGCTTTTTAGCCTGGAGACATTTGCTCCTCTGCCCAGCTGACCGATATAGCCCCATTGCCCAGCCACATTTCACTACTGACCCCCAAGCCTCCAGAAAGGGATTTAGATCCACTTGAGTGTTCAGGTGTCTTTTTTGGAGCCGTGGGGTTAAACTGTGATTTCCAGGCTCTATGTCCATGTTGAGGGAGCCTCAGGCTCACCTTGAGACAGGAGCTGGTGGAGGAACAACCTCCAGGATGCTGCGAGAGGCCAGGGCAGAGACCAAGAGGAAGGACTGAGCCATGTCTCCATTTGCCTGGGAAAGCAGAAGCAAGAGATTGAGCCTTACACTGAGAGAAAGGGTTTTTTCTTTTGAAGTATGGAGAGCTTCAGGAAGACATATGGGCGCATGGAGAATATGTTATTTTGAGAAGACAAATGCAGAGCAGCCAGCCATGCACCAAGACAAGCCTTCCTGGGACTTCCCAGCATGGAGCACACTCTGCCCCAAACACATGTGGTCATCTGGGGCTAAGTCCTCCATGGGGATGTGATGCAAAGTGACATTGTCTGAGATGCAAATAGTGCAGAAACCTAGGCCAGGGGATGCAAAAATCTTTCCACCTGGTTTTCATGCTAGGTCAATAACAGGCAAAAAGAAAACCTTATTTAATGTCAGGTGTGTTTTTCAACCATTTGTGGTTAAAACATAGTGTTGATAAAAACACCCAACCTGCCAGCCTTGAGGCTGTGTCTCTTTTTCACCTAAGAAGTCCAGCATAAGCTGGGCCTTGCCTGTCTGGAGGAACAAAATCCAGATTCTAGTCTTCCAAATCTTCTTTTCAAAACATGGGTTCTTTCAGTCCCTGGACCTGTTGCACGGTTGGATTTGTGAGCTGACGTTGCCATCTGGGACCTGGCCCAAAACCCCCATGAGCCATTACATAGCCAACAGAAAGTCCATCAGACATGGCTGATTTTTGCCTGCTACTTTCCCCGCTGCAGCCAAACCGTGCAAGGCTCTGGCTTTCCCTATGAACTCTCTGAACCATTGGACCCTGCCAGACCATTAGTGAAACCAGCCAGGAATCATTTCACAGTCTCAACTGCTGTCCAGCAAACATCACGCTCGTTCGCAGAATATTCCACAAAAGCAGGAGGTTAGTTTGTGTCTGCCACTTGATATCTGGATTCAAGCAATTCGTGCCACTCACATCCAGGTGATTATTCATGGACTATTCACGGAACAAATACATTTACACCAAATCCACATGCCCAAGCTCAGGAGTCAAATAAATCAGTCTTGGGTGATTAGAAATGAGATTACAATCTGAACACATTTCTGTGACATCTGTGATCGATGTATAAGAGTCACCAAGGACTTGACTCTTCAGGAAGTTTCTGGAACTAGCAGTCTGCTTCCAAGGATTTTGCTAATCCTTGACAGTTTTGAAGGAAGTTAATTCATTGCTGCAGCTAAAACTTTCGGAAGAGACTCATGAGGCCGTAAAGTGCACGACTGAGTAATTTAATTGGAGCTTAGAGTTACTGCACTCTTCATCAGTAGCTGGTGGAAGAACAAGGGATTTCAGATTGGAAATACTGTGCAGGTGTTTGGAGGCTCAGTGTCAAAGCTATTTCAGCAGGCTAATTCACTTACTGCTCCTTCCAGTTCCTTTTTAGATACAGGGGTTCATACTGTAGGCTAATCTTCAGCCTTCAATTTTTTCTGTCCCTGAAAAACAAAGGTAGGTGATTTAAAAGTGTGAGACCCAGTGTACTTACTTAAAAGACTTGAGCTTGCCTGGGGAGTCAGACACATACGCAAAAGGATTCACTGTGAAATCCCTTCTAATAAGGCCTCCTACTAAGTCTATCAAAACCAGCAGGAGCTTTTACATTGACTCTAATGGGCTTTGGAAAATGCCCTGTAACACAGCAGGGAGCCCTTATCTGACGAAATATGCTCTTCTAAAGCAAACACCATGCTCTTTTTTTTGAGATTAGATATGTGGGCGATCTAGGTGGTCCTTGGTGGCCCTTAATTCATGGTGCTCACTGTTTCCCTACTCCACTGGAGGAGCAGACAGGTTCTGCTGGGAAAGGGCTGCCAGGGGGACCAGGCTAGGGTTGCTTAGATAAGAGGCTGATGCCACATGGGAAGAGGTGCTTGCTGGAAAATGGCCAGGGGAAGGAAGCTGCCCAATGTCTTCCTACTTGTCACTGCCACTTTATTTCGGTGAAATCCATTAGCTGTGCAAGGAGACAGTCAAGGCATTTTATGCCAGGCTGATGTGCATTTGGGAAATGGTGAGAACCGGTGACTCCTCATGAAGGGCTGCAGGTCCAGTGCCAGGGCCATGTGGCATAGCACCAGGCTGATATTGGGGCTGGGGGGCACTGACAGGGGGTGGGGAGGTCTGTGCGTGCCACGCACTGGGTTATGGCAGGCGGGGTTGGTTTGTGTTGCTGTAGCTATGATTCAGTCGTCTTCCACTTGCTAATGTCAAAGCATCATTTCCACCAGCATTAAGGAACATGAACAGCTTATGAAACACCCCTCCTTCCTATTTCCCCAGGAATAAACATCAACAGTCACATAACTTCTGTTGTTCTTTTGTAGCTTCTCGTGGCTGAGCTAATTTAAGAGGTCAAGTTGAACACAGTAACTGTATACACCTTCCCTGAGATGTGGCCGTCACTCTAGGAGCCAGACATTCAGGGCTATTTATAGACCCCGCCGGGGAGAGGAGAGGGCAAGAGGCTTGTTTTAAAGGAAAACAGGCAGGGGCAATCAGAAGTACCTAGTGAGAGCTCAGCTTCTGCAAATTCCAACCAACACCGGCATAACTTTTTTCATGGAAGCACTAAGAAAGGAGTTATCAAAGAGGAGGGCTTCATTCTAAGGCTTCTATCACACATACATCCCAAAATCTGCGGGGAGGTGAAGCAAGGGGAGATACATCCTGATAATTTGTTTGCAAAGTACCTTAGATTGACATAAACTTCTTCCTGGAGTCTAATGTTTCCAGACCTTGTACAGCTGCCTGGCTATAAAATAATAGGGAGATGTAAAGAGGAGCATTTTGGCTTCTGGCATGAGGACAGATGGCACTGTTTAGCATCCCACTTCATGTGAGAGTGAAAGGCCCAATCTGCATGAACAGAGGGAAAGTGGGGCTCTCAGAAACCCTCTTCATAAGATAGAGGAATTCCCACTTCAGGAGACTTCCCTTGCTGCCAGACAGACATAAAATGCTTATATAGGCTGTGCTCCATAATGCTGCTGGGACTCCTTATCTTCATAACTAGCACTGCAAATGCACATGGTGCATGTTACAAGTGGAGGGAGAGGGCTTGAGAGGGAACATGGTGGTGAGCAGGAGAGAGGATCGGTCAGGAAAAAAGACTATAAAGAACAGTGGGGAAGAAGGGAAGGAGCAGAGCTGGGACCAGATGAATGATGTGCTCAGTGGAAGGGTGGAAGAGCCAAGGAAGGGATAGCCTGGGGGAACGCAGAGGGAGAAACAAGGCATCTAACCCTGAGTCCCCTTAGACACTGCTATAACCAACAAGGATGTGACTAGGAATGGCAGCAGCCCAAAGATGTATAATGCCGGCAGGCTGCCTTTGAGCCAGTTGGCTGTGGTAAAGAGCAGCCCTGGGATCCACCGTATTAATAGGGAGTGAGGGGGGGTATGCAGCCTGCCGTCCAGACCGGCGGGGTGAAGGCCATTGCACTGCCTTGCAGGAGGATGCCAAGCAAACCACTAATGGCACAAAAGGAAATGCACCTTTTGCCAAAACAGAGAGGGAAGGCTCCCCTGGCTATGTCTTGGTCATTGGGATTCTGGACTTCAAAGCTCCGTGCTATGCCCAGTGCCATTTATTGCTGTATTCATGGAGGCTGGGAGCCAGGTCTGAGAATTAAGAGGGGAAAAACTGCATTATGTCGTTCTGCTGAAAACCTATGTCAGTGCTGCAAAGAGAGCACCTGAAAAGCTGGAGTCTGTAGAGAGGGGAAAAGACTCAAAGAAGGGAGTTTCCAAACGCATCAACATCTCTTAGGCGAGTGAGTCCACTTTAAAAGCTGACCTACATGAAACTTGGTTTTCCACATCACTTTTCAGAAAATAATCAAGTCACCTAGATGTGAGCACTTAGTGCAGCAGCCCCCAAATACATTAAAATTCTGGGCTGTGAGCTCCCAGACTGCTGATACATCTCAGAAAATGGTACCTTGCAGCCATTCTGCAGTTTCACTGGAGCTGAACGCGGGGAAGGGTAGTTTGGAGGATAACAGTTGCAAAGGTGCACTTAAAGAATGGATTTGTTGGGAGAGAAATTAGGAGTCAAGAACTGGTGGAATATTAAAAAAAAAAAGTCTGACTCATGTTCATAAATGAATACAATTAAACTGCTGTCATTCTTGGGCTGACACTATTCCCAGGGGTCTCAATGGCAGCCACATGGAAACGTGCACTGATCTCAAAAGTTTATTAATGATAGCATAAATTATTCATTTTCTCAAAATGCGTGCCTACAGACTGGCGTTCGGGAATCGCTGCCGCAGTGTCTAAATCAACCAGCGAAGAACCAAAGCATGGCTTTCGCAGGGGCTGAAGCCAGTGCTTTTGCCAGGGCGGTGCAGTTTGCTGCTGTGCTTTCACAAGGGGTTGCCAGGGCCCAGCTGATGCGCAGCAGCTTGTTGCGCTGCAGTGACTTGCCCGTGTGCCGGAGGGCTTTCGAATCGTTTGGGCTGCGCATGTGGGAGCAATGAGAGATGTAACTGTTCCCAGCTATCTGTCCACCCCTGTTTGGTCTAGGGCTGCAGAAAGGATGGCAAGCCTCCTCTTTTAGCTGTGATTCATCACCTGGGCATTAACTGCAGCTTGATGTTATGCCCACCAGTGCAGGGACTGCGGCAGCTCGGGCAGCTCGGGGCCGGCTCTGCCTCCCCGCTGCTGGGCGCTCACCCCCGCTCTCTGCAGTGGGGATTGCCTGAACCCATGAATCAGAGCCCGCGTCCTTCAAAACTTGCTTGGGTTTCAGCTTAAATTGTTCTTAACCGATTTAAGCCAGTGTAAGCCAGGCTAATAGGAAGCTAGATGGATGTTTGCAGAGGGTCTGGCTGGCTGCACTCTCAAACGTGTGTTCATGCGAGTGGGGCTGATGGGCGACCGGGTGCCACCTGAGCACAGTACCTCCTCCGGCACTGCCGGCACAGGCGCCCGCAGCAAGGATCTCAGTCCTGGCTGTGGCCACTGGCCAGGGAAGCCACAGAGACACCTGGGCAGTGAGCTCAGCCTGTGTGCCAGGTCGAGGTCGCATTTGCTCTGCATTATCTCACACCTTGTGCTCAGCCTGTTAGCACAGGGGTGGCCGTCGCCCGACTGCACGCTCCTGGCCAAACCCTGTGCCTGGGAGGGTAAGGGCAGAGGTTGCAGGCAGCCAGCCAGCGAGCCCCAGGCTGAGCCCATGCACACATGCAGCTAAAAATCCTGAGGTTCGTGGGAGCGGGGCGAGTCCCTTGTTGGCCTTGCCAGGGCTGACTGCAGGAGAAACTTATTCGTGGAACAAGTAAAGGTTGCACAGTCTGGTGCTGGCTGCTCATTTGGCCCTGGGAAGGCAGGACCTGCTGGCTGCAGGCTGGTACAAACTGTGTTAAAATGACAGCTCCAGATTGTTTTTTTCTTCCTGTTTTCACCCCTCTGATAGCAAAGGAGGTGCTAAGCTCCTTGTTGTCTCTGAAATACCATCCCTTGTCCCAACAGCCTTACATGGAAATTGCACGCCAGATATTCCTATTATTTATTTCTGGGCACTGCTCTCTCCTCCTGTAAATTAAAAAATGGTCAGTCTGAAGATTGTGCTTGTGGTAATTTAAATAAGCATATGAAAAACAGAAGGTTAAACACTAAAACCAAAATATCTTTCAATGCCTTAGCTGCTTGAATGGCAGCATGGGATTGGCACAGCCCTGTGGAGGGGCCTCCATCATCTCTCCAGCCACAGCCCCCCCTGAGATAGCTGGGCTGGGAAAGCCCAGACAGCCCAGCCTCCAATGCAGCCAGGGCTGGCAGCCTCCTGGGACCAGCCCCTGGCCAACATGTCACCCCAGGGCAGTGGGGCATGGGGGGGGGTGTTCAGGGAAGGCACAGCCGGGGGCTCTGACTCACAACCCCGCCAGTTTTAGCTGAGGAGGTTTAAGCGTCGCCAGGAGGTGTTCACACCTGCAGGTTCTCCAGGGGAGGTGGTAAAGGCTGAGCTCAGCACAGCTAATGCTTCGAGAGCTCTGAGTCAGAGCTGTGAGTAAATGTGAAAACACTCTGTGAGCAGAGCTCCTCTGATAGAAACGCTCCCTCTTTCACACGCTTAGGAGATTATTTTTTTTTAATAAAATCTAAGTGACTAGGATATGGTATGAGCAACAGCCAAGGAATTTATTGGCCCATGGGCTCGCTGCCTCTCTTTCACACCTCTATTCTTCTGCAGCTTTGCCCATGGTACAGATCGGGGTGGAATGGAGTGAATGTAGATAATTTTCTTAATGGGAATATGTGCTTTTTTGCATGGTGTAGCTGCACTTGCACACCCTGCTTAGCAAGCAAGGGAGGAAGGAAGCGCTCTGGGGGGACTTGCAAGAAGAAAAGCAGGTGAACAGTTCTGAAGTAATAACGGCACCATCTTCTTCAGAGGAAAAGGCTGTATAGATCTTAGCTAAATATTCAGGTTGCTGTGTCCACATCTGTTTACCTGTCCCCCAGTTCTTAGCTCTCCTCATGGAGAGGGAAGAAGACTTGATGCTCGGAGCCTCAGGCTGTGCTGTCTCTGCAATTAGCCTGCAGCTGGCAGTGGCCCAGCTGCATCGGTCACTGCAGCGTGCCAGCCTCCTCATTGCCTCTGGTCCTAGGAGGAGGGGGGTATTTCTTTGCACCCTGGGAAAATTGTCTTGAAATGGTACTTGACTTCAGAGGCAAGTTATTATGGGACCAAGGGAAAATACTGTGCAAAACAGAAGTGGGGTGGGTGCAGAGAGCATTGGAAATTACCCTCCCTGAGAAAACTCTGGCCATGGCAGTCCCACCCCACCTTCTACTGTGTCTTTAAAGCAAGGGGTCTTGCCTGTGTGAGAAGACTCCCTCCCCTATGGGCTGTGCTGAGCCCTGGCACCCCATCAGCCACAGGCTCAGGAACATCCCAGGATTAAAAGCCAGCTCCAAAAGCATGTTTGGGCTCCTAATGTCCCCCCAAGAGAGGCTGTGTGTCTGGTGCCCGGGCTGGGCTTGAATTCATATTTATGCACCAATGCAAATCCCCACAGGAGTGACAAGAGAGCTTTTTGCCTCTCTTCCAGAGTGAAGTTGCTGGTGTTAGGAAGTCCCGACTCATGAAACTTCTCAAAAGCAAGACCAAGGAGTCTTCAAGATAAATCCAGCCTTGCAGAAACCAGTCAACGGTGGGAGCACATGGCAAGATACTGTGCATCGGTATCTGGGTGTAGCTGGATTTAGGGATTAGCTGAGATCAGCTCCAGTGGCTGACTCCGGGGCATTGGGGAGCTGTTTCTGTGAATGGTACCTGTGAGAACCATCTGGGAGTGACTCAGCCAGACAGCTTCACCATCCCTTCAGAAACGATCGCACCTCATTTCCCTGTCCAGCCGTAACGCTGCGCTGGCTGCTGAAAGCAAAATTGTTCAGCTGGGGCGAATTGCAGCTGCATCGCCAGCCCCCAGCCACTTGGGCCCATCCCTAGTTTGCATCAAGTAGATCAACTGCTCTCATTTTTTACCCAAAGTAGGGCATGGAAATGGTCTTGGGACCACCTGTGCTGTCTTTATCCAAGGTTGTGAGAGAGCACTGCAGGCTGGGAGGTGCCATTTCTGGGTGTCACTGAGCCTGTGATGACAGCGGGATAAGAGGCAGGCCAGAGCTGAGGGTGCTGAAGCAGTAATTTATCTTGCTGCCCTGGAAGTCTTCCTTCAGGCCTTTTGTGGGTGTGTGGCCAACATTTCTTTGTCCAAAGAGACAGCATGAACAGGAGAATTGCTTTTTTCAGCCGGGCTATTTAAAGATAGGCTAGAGGTGTGAGAAGTCTGCTGTCGGTTTTTCTTACGCCAACGAGCTGATGCTGCAGTGGTGATTTATGAGATGCTTTATTTCTTCCTCCATCCATGTGGTCTTTCTGCCCACATTTGTTTCCTCCTGGATATGTCGTGCTCACTGAGATTTGGATCATTTTCAGCCTGGTTAAAGGTGTGTCATCTCACCTATCCAGGAGGGGGTTTCAATGCTTCAGGCTGTGGCTGTTGTCTTTCGCTCTCCTGGGAACAACAGCACCCAGGGAGTGTGCGCTGCAGGCGGCATCAGGCTTTGCTCTCCCTGTCAGCCTAAATTTTAACTTTTTTCCCCATAGCCATGATCAAACAGATTAAAGTCCTGCATCCAATGGGTTCTTTACAGGCTACGGCCTGGTGACTTTAAGGTAGCATGCTCTGACTTTCAGGATTGCCTTTGAAGTGTCAAATACTGGGTGTAATGACATGCAGGAGGCAAACTTTTTGGGTCCCTGTGGACAGGGCACCTGCAGGCAGAACTACAAGGCTTCCTGCAAATGTACCAAGTGCCTGAGGATGCCAAACCAGGGATGTCCTTTGCTATTGGTGAAGTGCAGTCGCTGCTGGGCTGGGTCGCTAGCGTGTCTTTATCACCCATGCCCGGCATCACCCTAGCTCAGAGGGGACTCCCTAGGAAATAATTTGCAGTTTCTGGGTAAATTGAGCTGCTTCAGGCCTCAAGAGGATTTATAATCCACTTCCAACCTTACTGCGGGATCATCTCTATGTGTGTCGCTGCTCATAGTCATTAAGATTACAGAGCCTTCACAACCTCCCCACTCCATCATCACCCAAGTTAAAGCTGGGTTCTGCAGCAGAACGAACAGCAGGAGCTAAGAGCATCATCAGGTCTTCTCTTGAGGGCAAGTACTCAAGCAGGCCTTAGTTTTTACATTGCAAGTGCAAACCACCCCCTCCTGCCCTGGTGCAGCCCCTCAGGGCTTTGCAGAGCATCCCTCGCTGGCTGGGGCCGCTGCTTGGCTTGGCGACATCCTCTTCTGGGGCAGCAGAACTCAAGGGAAAGCTGATGATGACCCAAGTCATCTGACCACATTAAAGCTTTGGAGCTTCAAGTATTTCATGAGCAAATAACATCCCCAGCTTTGCTGAAAGGGAGATGCAGTGTCTCTCACGTCCCTTGCCACCAGCATGGAGAGTAGCATCACAAGTGGAACAACATAAAAACTATGAGCTGATGCAAGATGAGGAATCTCCTCAATCTCAGACCAGAGACATCGGTGCTTTTTGCTCAGCTGTCTTTTGAGGCAGAGTGACTGTTCTGTGCTGGGGAGTGTGCCTGCCTTCTCCAGGGAGAAGAAAGCCAGAAAAACACAATAAATGGGAAGCCTCAAGCTGTTAACATATGAAGGAAAATGGAAGCAGTACAAATTAACCAGTGACTAATAGGGCACTGTAACCGTCTGCAAACACAAGAAGGGTGTACACACCAACAAGAAAAGGAAAGCAATTAGGAGAACATTAGGGGTATAGTTAAGAGAAATAGAATCACTAACTGAAGGAAAGTGTAAGCTGAATGTCAGGAAACAATTCCTAACTGTGCGCTGCGCGGGGCTGTGCAACAAGCTCATAAGAAGGATGGAAATGCCATTTCCTGAGCTCTTCAGACCTGGATCAAACACTCGAGGTCTGAACCTGACATTGATCTGGCAGTAGACCAGCTCCTGAGCCAGTTCCGCCACAGCCTCTTATCTCATCACAGTTGTTTCAAAAGCAAAAACCATGTTAATGTCTGTAAAACACAGTTAAATTACCACTCAGCCTTTGCCACAGGAATCCTTAATTTCTTGAAACCCCTGGTCGGACACAGACTTTTGGTTCTATAAAACAGCAACAGAAAGATCTCAAACACTGATTGAGTGCATTTGCCTTGAACCCTTCCTTCTCTTGAAGTCAAGCAAAAAGTTAAACAACTTCAAATCATTATTTTATCTTTATTGTCCAGGCTGGGAGGCACATTCATTTTCTGATCCATTTACTGCTGTGATCAGTATCATCTTGATCTCTTAAATTGCCTCTCTAGGAAGCTACTGCCCATCTGGGAGGGGGGGGTTGGTGTTTTCCAGCTCTGACGGTGCCCTTTGGAGATGACCTCCACTTGCCATTCCTTTCTCAATGTTCCCTGTGGTGCTGGCAGTACTGCCTGGCCCCGGCGAGCGGAGTGTGCCACAGGAACAGGAAAAGAGATGTCCTCTTGACAGAACTTGCTATTGTGAAATTCTAAGCTCTGGGGGAAGACAGTAACGTAATTGGTAATAAACAAAGGCAGCCCAGCATGCGGAGTTTCTGTTGATCTTGGATTTTCTCCAACCTCTTGAGAAGGGCTGAACTTTAGCAGAAAAGAGGGCTTCAGCTCTCAGGAAAACTGTTTGAGGAGAGTGGTCATCCCTGCCTGGCTCCGTGTGGTGCCACTCTTAGGTGAAGGGACGGTGTGGACAAGCACTGGGAGCTGGTTGTTAAAGGAGAGCATTCATCACACAGTATCCTCCACATACGCATCAAAAGGGCTGAAATCAGGAAAAAAACCCCAGGATGAAACGTAATGATGCTTGTGGTGCTTGAATGCTTGATATCAAGAGGCAAAACACACCTATTAGATCTTCCCTTCCATCCCCTGACAAACACAGGACTGCTCTGCAAGTCGTGGCTGGTTTCTCAAGCTTGTCAGTAGTTTCCACGCGTATCCTTTCGGGAGACTGCTCCTCAGTCTAGCAGACCACACTGGCAGGAAACTTCTCAAAAAATTCGGCCCATCCTGGTCCTTGCTTTCCTTGCTGTACAGCCAATGTGTCACACATCACAATTTCTGAAAGATTTCTTGTATTGTTTTGAAGTCTTGGTGCGGGAAGGAGAAGATGGACTGTTTCCCTGAATGGAAATTCCCTCCCGGCCTGCTTGACTACAGCAGGTGTTTGAATTCCGATGGTCACTTTGGAGCAGTGGTAAAGGTTGACTGAGAAATGTCCGAGGGGAGCATACAGAGGTGTCACTGTTCGTGGGGCTGATTTACAAAGCACCGTGAATTTCCCAATACTGCCAAAGTGGAGATATAAATCAGGAGTGCCAGGAGAGGCTCTCTTGGGAAGGTGTGTGTGAGCACAGGCACTCGCAGGGTGTTTGACAATCACCCAGGGATCATTCCCACCACGCTCTGGTGAACTTTGCTCCGTTCACCACATGTCATAGAAAGAGGCAATTAGTGTTACTTAACATTTGGCTGTTTTTCCCAGATTAGATGTTTTTGACTCATTTGTTAGCTGCATAACTTCTTTGGAAAGGTTAAGGGTTTCCAATCAGCCAGGGCAGAAACAGAAGAAGAAAGAAGATCACTAACCCAACGGTGGACGTGGACCTTCTTCTGACCTTCAACTGTAGTTCCTTCCAGGTCCTTCAAACTGCTTTTCTGTTATTATTCCCATTTTTAATGCTGAGTAACTTTCTTATAACCTCAGAGTTCAAATTAGTTGTTTCTGATGTCACTGATTTATGGCATAATGTGAAATTTAAATCGAGGTTTGAATAGAAAAGGCCTAACTTGGGGGTATAAATGAGTCACAAATCTCATGTTACAAATGAGAAATGTTACACTGATGGAGCAAGAGGCCTTGACTGAGACTGGGAGGATGTGGCAATGACATCCCTTTTTGCATGCTACTGACTCAATAGCACAGGTAAGACAGCTACGAAGACTTTCGGTGAAAGTAATTTACTTCAGTAGAAAGCAGAGCATTAAAAAAAAAATGGAAAAAGGTCTGGCCTTTTTAAAGATCCTTTTGTGCTTCTAAATCCCAAGTCATTCCAGGACGCATTGTGTTAAGACAGCCGCCACGTGTGGGCTGCTCAGCAGCCACAATCACACAACTCTGCACATCATTGCCACTCGCTTCCCTGAGAAATATTTCTGTGTTTCTTGGATCACCCATTCAAAAATGAGCCTCTGCCTGTGGCAAATTGCTAGTGAATGGCACGTGGCAGATGTCTGTTCAACGTCTTGTGCCCTGGATGCTAAAAATATTCTTGGCGCTCAACGCCAGTGCTCAGCGCTTGACCCATCTCTGCCCATGTCTCTGTGCCATGTCACCTCCGTCCGGGCATGGTTTTTGCACCACAGTGGATGAGGGCTACGCTGAGCTCACCAAAGAGCTGAGTCCTTAGTAAATGACACGTTGTTATGCTGCGGTGGCTTTGAACTTTCTGTCCTCTTGAAATCTGTAGCGTGTCCAATCTTGATAGCCAAGAATAAACATGAAGAGCTCTACAAACACACTTGCAGAGCAGAGCAAATACCCTTCAGCAGGCAGTAGGTTATCTGCCCAACTGATCTTTCAACAGGCTCTTCTGCCTAAACCAGCCAACCCTTCGGGGCTTCCCCTGGGGAGCAGCCACAGTGATGTGGCCAAGGATAGCCTGCCTGTTATCACAGAAGCAGCACTTCCAACCAGGGCTCCCAGGTGATGAACTGTAGCCTGCTCCTTCCTCTTATCCTAAATTCAGCTAATACAGAGGTATAATTGGATCCGTTGATTCATCAGCATGAGGGGATCTGGAGACGAGGGCTGTGTTCCCTGCAGCAGTCCTCCAGAGGATGAAGACCTCCCTGACCATGGCCAGGGCTGTGGGACAGTGCCAGCTTGTCCCTCTCTGTGCTTGTACACCATTGGCACAGGACTTTTGTGAAGCTCTTGATTCAGTTACCACCTCAGCTGGAGCTTGGTGTCGGCATTTCATTTGCAGCAAGAGAAGCTGTTCAGCAGAGGGACAGCCCAAGAGAGCTGCAGGTGCTGGCCCATGTGCCTCCCTGCACAGACCTGGTCTCTGCAAGGACTTTGGCCTTGCCTCAGAAATCCTCGCTTCCCACCTCTGAAACACCACAGTTATTTCAGATTCCTTCTCCCCTCCTTTCTTACCCAGCCACAACCTTCCTGGTATTGTATCTGTGACTGGAAGCACTGTTCCTGGAAAGGTCTCGCTGGAGTCATCGAGGGACTGATTTTAAGGTCTCATGTGGGCACCAGTACCAGAGAAACTGCTGGCTGGACTATCTGTCCAGCTGCTCTGTTACCATAACTGTGTGTATCTATCTGTTCAAAAATCACATGGCCCTATCTGCTGGCACTCAGTTGTGAAAAAAAAAAAACAACTAAATTTGCAGTCTATTATTTTTGCTTGTAAATGCTTTTACATTTCACTTCAGTCTCTGTGTACCGTGTCCTCAGCAAATTCTTCACTTTCACATCTGAGACTTACCTGTGTGCGCATGACCCTCAAGCAAGCATGGAGAGGGATCCCTAGGAGTCTTGCCCGGGGCAGCCCATGGTTCTGTGGTCATCAGCCACCAGCTCAGCGTGATGTCGAGCTTGGAGCAGGACCAGGCTGCATCCAAGCGTGCTGCTGCTGAACTACCCAGAGCACAAGATGCAGTGTTTGTGCCAGCTGAGGGAGGATGGATGATAGCTGATAGAGCACAGAGTTTACCAGGACAAAGATACTCCCATGGGAACAAACTTAGGCTGGCAGTGTGAATCTGTGCCAGTTCAGGGATCTGCAGTGTGAGGCGATAGGGTCTCAAACCTGGTCGAACACCCTAAAACTGCATTTTGCTCTTGAATCTGCGGTCTCATGTTAGCAAAGCTTAGCCATATCTAAAAGTTACCATTGGGCTTTCAGTGATATCTTTGACGGTGTCTTGCGAAGCAGTCGGTCACCATGTCTCAGCTAAGCCATGACTGCACTACATAGTGACGACCAGAGCAGCTGAGGGTACCCCTGTTCCTGCCTCCTAGGGCTCACAGAGCCAAGGGTTGAAGTAGGGGATGGGCTGCAGGTGGCCTCTGCACTCCTGAGTGTTCCAGCTTCCCTGACCTCACAATGAAGTTTAGGTTAAGACTGCAGCCTATGTTGAGCTATGGTCTATTCCTCAGTTCTCATCTGATTTCTCGCAGGAAAAGATAAAAGTGATGGTAGCAGCACTCATGCTATAGTCTTCTGAACTCCAGCAGTCCAGCCTGGGAACTACATGAACCTTTAGCAGCTTTGCCTCTGTTACTTCCTCTAAAAATGAATTAAAGTCACAGTGATGAACCTACTTTACCAGTGCTGGATTCTGGCCAGAGCTTGCATATGTGGCTGCTCAGTTATTTTCGGCTCGGAATCCCCTATCATTTTCTGCCATGGTTCCCCAGCCAAAACACTGCATTTCAACAGCAAGATAAATGCAAACATGAACTGGAAAAGGTCTACCTAATCTTGTCATCATCTGTTAACTGTGCGATGTGAATGGCTTGACATATGATACTTGTGCACAATATTTTATCCAAAGTGTGGATTCCTGTGCTTCCAGATGCCTTTTATCAACTTCCTGGAGGAGTCCCTTGTGAGTACAGGGACACGCTCTGCTCTGAGCCACACCAGGATATGTCTGAAATACTTTAGTTGTCTGTAGTAGCATAACCGGATTTTTATCAATGTAACTGAGACAAGATTCTGTCCAAGATGTTCTAATAAAAACAAGAGTCTGCCCTGGGAACAAAGAGCATGTGATAGGTTTTTTTTCCAGCTCACTCAGCAATGAAGAGCTGAAAACAAGATGGTGCTGCTTCCAGACGCATGGAGGTGCTGGCATGCCTCATGCCTTTCACGTTACAGCTACAGGGCTACACCAGGCTCCCGATGTCTTCAGGGATGAAGGTTTTGCATGGAGTTGAACTTTGGTACTGATGGACTCCGTAACTGCCTGATGAAATACGTAGCAGGGCAGGAGGTCAGTGAATAGAAGGGAAACGTGGATTTGTTGTCCGTACTGACACGCATGGCACTGCAATAGCTAAGTGCCAGAACAGTTACATGCTGCAGCTTCTGGGCTGTTCCAGTCTTGGCAATGCCGGTTGTGTTCCCTGGATCAAGACTGGGCTGGTTATGCAAAGGTGGTAAAATCAGCTATGCTGTGCTTTATGGATGCTGGTGAACACACCACTTGCTCGCTATGCATGTTCTGATAAAGTCCCCTGCCATGGCTTCTCGATATTTTGTAATCACATGAGCAGTAAAAACCAGTTCAACAAAAATGAATCTTAAATTCAAAATTAAATCCGCATACACAAAACATGTGGCAGGAGCATGGTCGGTTCTTTCTGCCAGCAGCAGACTTGAATGATGCAAAACCAAATTAAGTTGAAATGCAGAGCAAAACACACAGTAGCAGCAGTAAAAACCAGTTCAACAAAAATGAATCTTCATTAAATACACATACACAAAACATGTGGCAGGAGCATAGTCAGTTCTTTCTGCCAGCAGCAGACTTGAACGATGCAAAACCAAATTAAGTCGAAATGCAGAGCAAAACACACAGTAGTGAGGAGCTCACGCGAACGTGTTCCCTCCTTTTAGACACAGGTTTTCAGGGAAATGTCTCCCTGATCCCCAGTACATATGGGGAGAGACCAAACAGCAAGGGTCTGATTGCCCCTCTGTTGGGCTGCCCAGAGAGGTCTGCCTGTGTTTTCTTTGAGAACAGCTGGTTCTTCTCTGCAATGACCCTACATCACAGGTTTGGAGATCTTATTATTTCTGTTGTGTCCCCTCTGCTCATGTCTGTGATTTGGATGCAACCTCTGGCTCAGGAAGACCTTCAGCTGCTGATTGCCAGAACTGGGAGTGCCTCTCAGGGAAGGATTCGTGCAAGTTTTGTTCTGCTGCCTGTTATCTCTCCCTGATCATCCCCAGTTGGTCACAGCTGGAAGCAGAATACTGGTCAAGCTGGACTTTTGCTCTGAGCAGTTCAGCTTTTCTTGTGTTTTCCTAAGAGAAGTTTAATTTCGCACAGGAGAAAATTTGTCTCTTGGTGAGACCATGCGGAAGCTGTTTGACAAGGCAGAGCCTGGGTTTTTTCTTTTGGGATAGGCAATGCGTTGAGGACAAGGAGAGAACATACAGCTGGGGAGTGAGGAAGCAGAGGAGACCTCAAGGGTGAAAGATCCATTCCTGAAAGGTGTGAGGAACTTCTCAAAGGCCTGATGGCTTGCCCAGCTATAACTATTTTATCAACTAATGCTCAGCTTCAGCAAAGTTTTCCCCACCCGCACACTTGTCCAGCCCTCTTGAATTCCTGCTCTGAGAACTGGCAAGTTTCACCTTAGGGATAGACAAGGATCAAGAAGAGCACAAAGAGGCTGCAGAAGCAACAGCTTGTTTGCAGAGGGCCTGTGACCCCCCCCCCCCCCCCCACTGCTGAGTGCCTACAGGGCAGGCAGGACAAAAACCTCTGGGATTTGCCATCCACTATGTCAACGATCAAGGATTCGCTTCTGCTGGTGTCAAACCTGCTCAGTGGGAATTATGTCCCAGTGGCTTCCATCATGACAGAGATGCTGAGACCTCTCACTTAGCATGTTGTCTTTAGCCCTCCATTTGCCGTGTTGGCAAATGTCCAGTTAGGAATGAGGTGGGAGGCACACTGAGACCCCCCCGTGTAGCAATCCCCTGGGAGGCCTCCAGATAAAGGGAAGCCAACTCTGCTCAGAGGGAAACAAAAAATAATCCAGCATTGCAATTGCTGAGCTCCAGGCATGACCTCTATCCTGCTCTACATATCTGTAGAAAGTTGGTGGTCAGCCCTCGGTATCTTCTGCTGTGGGAAGACTGTGGGATCACAGTTGAATGGGACATCCCGAGGGACAGTTCGGTGGATGCTTGCCTACTCCACAGCCTGAAATGGCCTCCCCGTCCCTGTCCTCTGTGACCGCCCTGCCACCACCCACTGTTCCTCTTCTTCTTGGAAAGCAAGTACCTTGTTGTGGGAGCAGGGCAGGGGAGATGACGGCTTTATTACTTGAAACTCTAAGTTCTACATCCTGCTTCATGTAGTAAAAACTGGTTTGCCCTTTTCCAGAGCTGCTTCATATGCTTTTGGGTTTGCAGCAGTTCAGCCTCATCAGGTCAAAGGCAGCTGAATGCTTACGTGCAAAATTGTTTCATAGTGGGGACGCAAGCAGAAATTCAAGGGGATGGACTGACAGCCCATCAAGATCAATATGAACTGTGTGGGGAAAACTGCAAGGAGGGAATTACTGTCACATGGGAGGGGATGGATGGAGAGACTGGAAGGCTCACGAGCTGGGGGAAAAGCTGTTACGGTGTGGGGGAAGAACATGGTGGGACCACTTGTGCTCCAGGCCTCCAGTTTACAGATATGTTGCAGTACTGGTGACGTTGATCCTGTGGGTAGTGGCTGATGTGGGAAAGCACCCAGCAAATTACCAGAACTCGCAGGCTTGGGCTAGACTGGGGTGAGAATACAGACATTTCTGGTGTGGATGTCCGTGTGATAGGGTTGTGAATAGGTACCTGAGTGCATGTCTACATTGCCTTGGTATCATTTAATGCCAACACACACACATCATATTCTGATTCTAATTAGTGAGTTCTAATTCAGATCTAAACCGTAAAACCTTGCCAAGCCAAATTTTATTTGCGTGGTCTTTCTGCTCATTTTCCTTTTAATGCCAGAAACCACTGGATACTGCCCAACCCATCTGAAACAAAAGAATACAAACATTTTTCTGTTTCATCACTGCATTATTGGGTCTCCAGGATCTACACAAGTTTCTGCTTTTAAGACGTGAAAGAATGTCTTCCTGACATTCCCAGAGTACATTATTCACTGTTGCACCAGACATGCAAGTGGTAACGTGGCAATGAAGTGTTCTGGTTCTGTTCCTGGCAATGACACTACTCTTAAGCAATCCTCTCAAAACGATTCTCCTGATCCAGTTCTCCCACCTGGACAGTGTGTTGATAAGCCAGGGGACTGTGATGATGAATTGACTCTCTTCAGAGGTTCCCCCGTGGAACCAAATCATTGCAATGACACATTCCTGAGGTCAGGAGGCTGTGAAAGAGCCTGCGAACTCATAAAACATGGCCAACGTCTCTGACAAATGGCCAGATCCTGCTGTACTGCTCTGACAGCATCAAATGAAAACAAATGCAAAGGCTAATGCCTGGGAGAGCGTGTTACCCTGGGTATGGTGGAGGGCTCTTGCTCTTTTCCTGCTGGGACTGGAATGGTGCCAAGCTGACAGGACTTTGCTGCCTGGTTCAGCTTTTGCTATTTCCTTTGAGTCATCTTGGTGAAGAAGCTGATAAGGCTGGGCCAAGCCTCAGTGCAATGCTAATGCCTCTCTGGATCTGCCTGGGAGTTCAGCTCTCCCCAGGGCACTGTCACCAGGAGCCCATCTGGGCATGAGTCAGGGCTGGAGCTCAGGCTCTCATTTCTGCTCTGTCCAAGCATGCTTCTGTGCGTATTGGCTCTTTTGGGGAAAAGCTCTGTAGAAAAGGTCATGCCAACAGGAACCAGGTGAGGAACAGACCTCATACAGTGGATGGGGGTGAGGATGGTGCAAGCTCCACATCCCAAAAATTTCCAAACTTCAGTTCCCTCCATGATGTTTCATGCTTCAAGACCAAGTCAGATGCACATTTCTGACCTCTGAAACTGTGGGAGCCCAAGCATGCTCTGAGTGTGCCCCCAGGGTCCCCGAGTGCCGCATAGGCAAGTTTTCCAGGAGCACAGGCACTGCGCAGGCACCCTGCAGCAATCCAGCAGCAGTGGAGCATGGAGCCAGGACCTCTATCAACTAAAGAGCAAGCTGCGGTCATATAGGTGTGTGTGAATGGAAGCTGTCTTTCAGGGATGGGCAAAATTTGAAAGTACATCCTGGTCTTGGAGTCAGTCTCAGCTTTTTAACCCAAACACTGGGGAAACACTCTGGGCCAGGACAACCTTCTGCGATTGTTTTGGTGCCTGGTTTTGGGAATTAATTTCTCATTCCCAGTCCTGGGCCTGCCCATGGCTTGTTGTCCTCACTGAGGGACACATTTGAGCTGAACTCATCGAGCATTCAGGAGCAGCTAAGATGAGATTTATTGGGTTTTTTATTTTATTTATATCTCATTTATTTATATCTCTTTATTTTTACTGTATCACGAGTACAGACCAGACCAAGAAGCAGCCTGACCCACCCCTACCTCCTCTCAGCTGCATATAAAAGTACTGTTTCTGAAAGCCAAGATGCCCACAGCCTCTGACCGACCACCCGCGCAATACAAAGTCAGAATAACCTCAGCTGGGCTCTGCTGTGCGCTGCAATCCCTTGCCAATGCAAAGAAACTCTTTGAAAATTAAGATATTGTAATTTGCACTCTTTTTCCCTTTTTTTAAACTCTCAAAATTAATAATTCTTGCCAAGCTCTAGCTGCAAACCCATTTTATTTCAAGCCTGGCCAGCAGCTCTCAAATCCTGAGTATTCCTTGCAGCAGACTCCCTTGCTGCGCTGTTGGTGTGTGGCGCTGCTGGAGTTTGCAAAGCTGCCACCCTCTGGGGAGGTGCTGGGACCATCGCCGGGTCAGGAGGGCTGCTAAACACTCATTCCTGAATAGGCTTGGCTTTGCCACTGGCTTCAGTGTCAGCAGTGTAAGGCCAAAGCTGCCTGGAAAAATCCCACTCCCAAAGTGGAATGTGGTAAGCAGCATACGAAGGTCTGCTACCTGCCTGCTTCACCTTTAAGGACTTTTAAATACAATTTAGTGGTCCCTGTCTGAAGAAGTCAATGTACATGTGCAAAGCACCCTGGTAAAGCTTTTGAGTTGTATGCCTGTGCCTAAATCCTGCTCTGACTTTGGTGGAATCTCATCATTTTTACAGCAAGAAACATGATCTGTGCTGTGATAAATGTAGCAGGGATGGAGCTATGACTTTGCTCTTTAGCAAAGGGTTAGTTAGAAGAGATACAGGGAAGCAGGATAAGCAACAGCCTCCAAGGGGCTCATGTAAAAAGCTGGATGGGGTCATTTCCACAAGTCACTTCCAACTTTCCCTGTGATTGCCCAAAGTTCTTCCAAGACAAACAAAACCGTGCTTGCTGAGGCTTTCCCAATCCTCCCTCTGACACGAGAACTCTCTTTAGTGGAGTCAAATTCCCCAAAGCTGTTTGCAGCAACTGCTGCCTAATGACCATCGTGCTGCTGGTTCCTTATGGATTACTTCAAGATGCTGAGAGATCCTGCCTGTCTAATCCAATTGGCTTCACTTTGGATGCCTACAAGAGATGAAGTTGAACAAAATAGATGTAAACCAAAGCAAATGTCTGATGCAGGCTGCTGAGGAATACTGCTTGTCATGTAAAGGTCAACTGCTGTCAGACCGCTGCTAAATTACAGCGTTTTCTTTCTTCTCCAGTCTGGAAAACAACAGGGCAGACCTGCAGTTGGAAGAGATGTGGAGTCGCCGTGGGGCTGGAGTGGGCTGTGGCTTCCCCACTATCAGTGCGGCAGCCCAACATACCTTGGCAGTGGGAGAAAACCTTTAAGGGCACACACAGAGCACCTGGGAAATGGGACATGGAGGCTCTGCTACCGATCTCCTGCGTGTCCCTGAGCAACTCACTTAAGCTTTCCACAGTTCATCTTCTCTTGGATCAAAAAAAAGAGCATTGATACCGTTTCTCTGCTTCTGCAGGGACCAGTGAGGACAAGGACCTTATGAGGTGGCTCCTGTGCTTTTGTCTGCAAGGCCTTCTAAGTCCTGCAGATAGACATCACAAAATTCACATTTTACATGGTGCCAAGCAAAGAGATAGAGCTTTTTGTTTGCTATGGAGAGGTCACTACAAAACTATGTATCGGTCTGAATTGTGCCAGAAATTCTCTTTAGTTTTTATTTCCACAGCGAGGGGCTCTGTTTACGTCAGCATGTACAAACTTTAAAGAATCTGCAGACTTTCTGCACCAGGGAAGGTTGCAACAAAATCCCAGGATGAGGCTAATATTGTCCAGTGTCCTGGCCAAATGTACTGTACAAATCCCGGAGTTTTCTGCACGTTCAAACCATATCCAGACTAGTTTAATATGTTCAAAATCTAGGAGACATGGAAACAGGCACTGTACTAGGGATGATCTCCTGCAACGTCAGTGGAACATCCATTCTGCAGGTGGAGGCGTTCATCGTGTGTGCCCAGATGTCACCACCAAATAACAGAGGAGAAAACCTGCGGAAGCTCCTTGTTTGTCTCGGTGGTTTCAGTCTTAACAACCCTGTTGTAGCTGCTGTCATAACCACTAATCCCTGTTCTCACCTTTCCTTAGTCTGGAAGAGGAAAAGCAGAACTGTGATGTATGAAGGTCCTTGACACTGAACTGACACTTTAATTTATTTTCTTATAATCTGAATAGTTACAAAGTCTTATGTTGTTATTCTTCTAATTTGCCTTCAGTTGAAAAAAAAAGAAAGATTCAGAAAGCACCTCTCAGCAGAAAGAATATTGTCTGGAGGCACGTGAAGGAGGATGCCAAGGAGGCATTCATAGAGCTGAACAAACTTTTACCTCCACAGACAGTACGAAAACTTATTTCATGTGCACTGCATACCTGAAAGGAAGGAAAGGTATGGTATACAAGAAGGAAACAATCTTGTTTCTGTGCTTTGTTCACAAAGCTGTTTCCATCTCCTTTAATATGGGCTTTGGACAGAGGAGGTCAGCACTCATAATCTTCATCTACATGTCAGGCAGATACAGACTTATCATAACCAGGCATCAGTAATGCCTCCTTAATCTTGCCTTTACGTGGAAAACAAACCTTGCCATATAGAATAGACCTCATCTTAGTGCTCCAGTTTTAGCCTTTCTCTGGTTTGTGCCCAATTTTTATGGGTTTACCTTTCGGATTATGAAATATTGCTCCTGGCACTTAGAAAACTGTTCAGCTTTGCTTTTCTTGCTGCAAACAAGAAGTTATATCATCCCCACCATAACTGAGTTTTTTCTTTTATGTTAAATGCTTTGTCTTCTTCAGGAACAGTAGGGATGTATCCGAAAGGTCCTTTCCTTGTATTTTGCAATGCACAATGTCCTCGTTACCTGTAACCACAGAGCCCAGTTAGCATTTCCACGTGTTACTCCAAGTTATGACTTTAAAATATTCTGAGATTTAAAATGCAAGGAGCAATTTCTCAGTACGCTGCACAGCCACAGGCTCATTTCAGTACTTGCAAATATGAAGTTTCACTGCATGCAGAATATAGATTTCATGTTGTTTTCTTATTAAAACAGCTTTGGACTGTGGACCTTAATACCCTATATGGTCAGATATGAAGACAATTCACTACTAGGAGCACTGCCAGCTAATGTCCTAATCATTCCTCTGTTGCAGTGTATTCCATCCCTTGAAGATGGATTACAGTATGGAAATCTGAAAGGATGAGTTGAATTTCAGTCCCTCTACCCTGAAGATGTCAGGAGTTTCAAACCCAGCTCTGAATTATACTGAGTGTAGAGCCAAGCTGAGCTCCACTGTGATGTGGGGTTTTATGAATATCCCTGGGAGACTCACTAGAAAGACATCTTTTCATACTGTATGACAAGAAGCTGTAATAGGATCCAACATGGATAACCTTTCCTGAGGCAGAGAGAACACAAGGTTCATCCATATGAAATACCAAGAGCATGAGCTGTGGAACAGGCAAACAGAAGCTTGAATGGCTTATAATTTTAGGTGTTGACTGGGCACTAACAAATTAATCTAATTATTAGACAACCCTGGCTTGTCAACATTGCAAAAATTCCCTCTAATTGCACATCACTTCTTTCCTCTCGTTCCGCCTTTTCCTCTGCCTGCATTTTCTTTGGCTTCAAGCACCAAAGAAGAAGCAGGTCAAAGCTGAGATGAGGGCACCAGCAAAGGACCTGCTGGCTCCCAGCATGGAGGCCCTGCTGCTGCTGTAACTGCCCACTGCAACGCGGACGTGCCCGAGCGCGGGGGACTGCGGTTTGTGCGCGTCCTTTATGTGGCAGCTCTGCCCCAAGCAGCCTCTTCCAGGGAAGTTTATGTCAGTCGCAGAGCATTAGGGAGAAAAGCCGTAGGCAAACCAAACACCATTTTTAAAGCAAGTCATCAGGCACAACTATACTTTCACACTGTGGCATCCAGATTATGCACAGGCACGTGCACACCCCTTCAGCATGTCCAGAGCCTGCCTGGTAAACACCGGGGTGTGATTTGTGAGCTCCCAAAGTGTTGGCTTGCATCCATGCTGTGCTATATGTGTCCTCCATGGTGACATGTGTCTTCAGTACACCGGGTCCCTGCTCTGGCTTGCGTGCATCTAAAGACAGAGACAAATGATGGAGCCTGTGACAGCGTGGAAGAAAATAAATGAACCTTCAATCTGAGAGGAAGAAGCTCCCCCCAAAAAATAAAACCCGAGGTGCTCCTCTGTTGGAATTAGGTGAAAACATTTCCTCAGCAGCTATTTAGTGTCTTTCCTCTTTCATTGTCTACTTCACTAGCGTGTTTTAAAGTTAATTACAATATTCAGTAGCCTGTTGGCAGCATGTCAGCAGGACTCTAGAAGGCAGTCAGCAGAGGGTCTCTAGTCCATGCTAAGGACAATTTTACAAGCCCTTCCCTTCTCTCCAGGGATAATAAAAGATCTTTCCCCCCTATGCTGCTACTAGAGACAGTGCATTACAATTTTACTTCACATGAGCAGCTCTGAGTCATCTCCACACGCGGAGGCTTTCCTTGCTGAGTAGGGGAGGTTCATTAGCGTACACAGCAGCTCCTCCAGCCCAGCCACCCGGGCTGTGGTGCTTAACACCCTCAATCATTCGATTTGCCTCTTCAGATCAAATTACTGGAACTCTACATTAATAAATCTAGTGCTCACCCTTGGGTGGATTCCTCATTTTCCTAAGTCTTGTCTCTTTACATTCCAGATCCTGGCTACTCTGAAAGCCATTACTTCCAATAAAGGCCCTTTAGGGCAACTGACTGCTTTATTTAGTTCTTCTCTGCCATCCTGAATTATATGAGCAAAAGGGGTTTTAATCAGTATCTCCCAGCTATGCTAAGCATGGTGCAAAAAGAGGCACGGAGAGCAGCAACCAGACACTAAGGTGTTGCATGTTAATTTGGGTGCAGGCAGATATGTATTTGCTTAGGCATTGAACCGTGAAGAGGTGGTGGATGAGTGAACTGGGAGAGAGCCCCTTCACCAAAACCATCTGTTTTCATCTCTTCCTGATCCAGGCAAACCCCATGCTGAAGAAGCTTCTGCACAAGAACAAAACACCCATCACATTTGCATGCCTTGCCCTTTCTGTCCTTTCCCTGCTGTACCAGACCTTAGTCCCAGCTCATGACAGCATATTTATGAAGGACACTGACCTACTCAGTTCAACCCTTGGAAGACCTACAATGCTGTTGTGCCAAACCACAACTAAAAACAATCTTTGAAAAACAGATAAAAAAATCCCTCCCTAATCCTTCTGTCTTGGCAGGACTTGAAAACATGCTTTAATGAGTGAGGAAGTCCTTCGACATCTCCATGCATCCTATTTTTCTCCTCGCCATCAGCATGATGTTTAGAAACCTGTCTGTTTTGCACTGTGCAGCACGAGGAGCCACCTCTGGGACCTGGGACCTGGCTTTGCCGTGGCCTGTCAGGAGCCTGGGGACGCTCCCCGGGCATCACTCCCTGCAGAGACAGTGCCTTGCACAGTTGTCACTTCCACTCTTTGGGCCACAAGCTGGCAAGCGCTGGTCACAGTGACACTAAAAGGGCTTTAACTCCTCCCCTGGCTTTACAAACCGCTATGAGCTTGAGAGCAGCGTCCAAAGCTGAGGTTTCCCTGGGTGCTATCAGATCTTCTGCTGTGCAGAGATAAAGGACGCTGCCAGCGTGCCCTTCTCCCTGTGACCAGCCCTTAGTGTCTCCTTGCTGCATGTCAGACAAGTCTCACCAAAACTAAAGGCCATGCAGTGTGAAAGCAGTCTCTGAGAGATGCAGATCAGGTTCATTACCTTCCCCTGTCAGCCGGCAGCAATGGGCTGAGCTGTGGATGATTCAGCTCCACAGTTGCTGCTAGATCCTTTTCTTCACTTGTTTTCCCAGGAGAGCCCCCTGGACGGAGCAGAACAAGCAATCACCCTTTTTTGGACAACTGCACAAATGGGAGCTGTCAGCAACATCTCAGCCCATTGAGGAACCCTGGCTGCCAATAGGCCTTTAAGAAATCCGTGATTTATAATTTGCAACAGGAGCTACGCGCTCATTTTTTTTCTCCCTTGGGTGAAGGATCCAAAGCTAACAATGCTGTGTCCTTATCAGCAGCAACATTTGTTGGGGAGTGGTCCAAAAGTGACTGACGCAAGGCTCCGTTCTCTGAAGTGCTTTGTCCTATTACCACATGAAGTACGTTTGCATCCAGTTAAATCCTTTGAGCTTTATCAGTGGGTGTATATATAGATGTGAGTAAGAAAACAGTGATGGACACGGTGGTAAAAAAAACATAAGGCTCCTGCATTCCTTGTTCCAAATCAATAGATGATGTGGCAGATGGCTAGCCTTGTTTGAGCTGTGCTATTAGCTATAATAACCACAGAAAGCACCCACTTCCCTAGCCCTCTTCCTAGAAGCAGGAGTGGATACCTACTGTCAGCTATCCAGTAATAGCAGAGATAGCAGGGTTCCAGAGATGAACAGACCCTTCGCAGATGAAGAACAGATGATTTGACTCCACTGAGAACCCAGACAAGAAATTCCATAGTGCTTGAACCAGTAGGATGGAGGCAACTATAGCAGATGCATTAGATATGTGCCATTTCTTTCCAGTCTTGGGTGTGTGGGTTTCTAAGCAGGACCACAGGTCCCAGTGTTGGTCATGGAAGATGGCTACCAGGTATTACAGCTGCTCAGAGCAATAAGGGGTTTGGATTATCGAGCCTCTATCTCAATCGCCTGCAACGGCACCGTCATTGCTGAAGTCAGAGGTGTTCTTATTTTAAATGGTTGTGTGTGGCTTGTTGCAGGATAAGCCCACTGCTCCTCAGTCTTGCTCAGCCACGTTGCTGGCAGGCAGACACCGCCCTTTGCATCCTTGCACCCTGCAGCTCTGCCAGAGCCTTGCGTCCCAGCGAGCTTTGTGACACTGGAAAATGGGACATAGATGGGAAGGTGCAAGACCGTGGCTGCTGCTGGGCTGCTGGGCTGATAATGTGTCCCCAGGGCTGAGGGGCTGGTGCCCCCTTGCTTGATACCACTGCCAGGCAGAGGCACCCTGGTCTCCAAGGCTATCCTGGGAGAAGGTGAAAATGCTCTTTCCATCTCCAGGAAGACAGCTTTCGAGACTATCAGGATTTTCCCTGTTCTTCTGCTGCATAACTGATGGCAGTGGTGCCTTTCAGCCCTTTATTCTGCCCCTGCTCCATAGCTCGCCCAGTGCCCTGGCTGTGTGTTAGACCGCACTGATACCGGCTTTGAAGTCCCAGTCGGTGGCAGAGGAGCAGGAAGCTGGGGATTAATGGGAGCATTTCTTGCGAAGGGGATAATCACGTGCACGTCCCACGGATCGGATAGCCCTCCTGCAAGCCAGCGCTACTAATGAGGTGTTTCCCCTCTGGTTGTTGAAGGGCTCATAACGACGTTCCTGTCCTATTCCATTTCCCAGCACTGGTTATGGCAGCTGTCTGACGGAGGTCTTCCATCAGAAATATTTGGTTTCTTGCCCTCCCCTGTGTCTGCCCTTCTTCATCCTGGGTGCAGGCGGTGTGTTGATTCCCCCACCTCCAAGCCCTGCATGGTTTCTGGGTTTAGCACGCAGGATCTGCTCTGTGGCGCAGCCTCTCCTGACCCTGCTCCAGTGCTGGGTCCCAGTACATCCATGCAGCCTCATCCCAGCTCTCCCCCTCTCCTGGCCAGGGATTACCCAGAAACACTGCGTGGCCACCCTTACTGCTCAGCTACCTTTTTTTCTTAAAGGGTTGGGCATTAGGAGAAATTTCTTCACACAAAGGGTTGTCAAGCACTGGAAGGGGCTGCCCAGGGAAGGGGTCGAGTCCCCATCCCTGGGGGTATTTAAAAGCCAGGCAGGCAAGGTGCTTAGGGACAGGGTTTAGTGGTGGAATGGCAGGGTTAGGGTAATGGTTCGACTTGATGGTCTTAAAGGTCTTTTCCAACCTAAATGATTCTATGTTTCTATGATTCTATGACTATTTAATTTTAATTAGCTTTTACATAATGAATAGCTAGGCAATGAGCTTGTTTTTCATTTAGGAACAAGGCCAGCGCTAAACACCTATCATATGCTTTTTATTTTGCCGAGCAATGATGTCAGTAGAAAGTAGGTGAGTAAAATGAAGATTTTGCCTTTATAGGATACAGGAGACACTGCGCATGGAGTGAAAATTGTTTGAAGGTGTTTTGGAGGTTACGTGGTAGCACTATATTCTTGGGTCTAATCTAAAGCCATCAATGGAACATGTGACTTGAAACAATGCTCCAGGAAAAGGTCTGCATTTGAAGAAATCCAGACCTCAGTAGGACCCTGCTGTAGTCCTAGTAACGGACTTGAATGTGCAGGAGAGGGGCCCGAGTCGTGGCTATGAATGAGACGGTGCAGCCATGTAAAGGACATGGCGGAGGGGTTTCAGACTCTCTGCTCGGCTGCACTTTTGCCTCCTGTTTTGCCTTTTTGGGGTTCAATATGAAGCATCTGCTTCCTGATGCAGGCTCCCCTTTGAAAGACTTTAACTTCAGAGAAGCAGCAACCAGGCATGAAGGAGCCAAGAGCTGGGTCTCACAGGGCTGGGCCAGGCGCCTTCGTTCCTCCCCTGACAGCAAAGCTCCTGTGAACCGGGGTCTCCCACCTCTCCCACAAAAGCTGCTGACTTCACTCATAATGATAATAATAACACAGACTGTCAGGGCTGTTTAGTTAATGAGCTCCAAATCCTTGGGGGAAAAGAAAGGGTCGGTGACTTGGCTGGCAAAGTGAGTGATGGAGCCAGGACCCACAGCCTCCTGGTCCCACACTTGGTCTGAAGGAGAAGGTTGTTACTCTTGGCACCAGAGAGCAGCGAAAAGCAGCTGCTCTGTATGCCCTGGATGGCTTTACCTGCTTCAGTGAACCATCCACATCCACCCTGGCTGGGAAATACAACTGCTGAAGTCAAGTTGCTAGCAGGTGAAGCATAGGGGTCCTGTTTATTTTAGTTTAGTTTATTTAAAGCCTTATAATTACTTTTCACATGGCTATATTCGTTATTATTTATTTTGGACTTCAAGCAGGATTTTCCCTTTCAAATCTGCGCCCACTTGGACTCAGCAGCTGCCTTAACTCATGCAATAGGAATGAACTGAGATTTACAAGGCAAGGGAATGCATACCTTCCTATAAAATGTTTCTGTCTTATCAGGGTCTAATAACCACAGTCACCCTAAAACTCTAAATCTGGAAAGGGACAAGGCTTTTCTCCAGATGAAAAGTCTGGGATATGCTGCTTTTAACTTCAGACAGACTCTTTGGAAGCTATTTAAGTTGTTATGGAAACTGTTTAGAGTGAGTTACTCTCGAAAGGAAGCCTTCACCTCAATCACCTATCGTGTTTTTGTGGGAGAAAGACCTATGCACATTCAGCTGGTGGTGGCAGCAGCTCCTGACTCACCTGAGTCTGCAGCTGGGTGCCAAAGCCATCCACAAAAGCTTTTCTCCCAGTCCTGATGGGAACATTGTGCTTGGGGCGCTGTTATCGCCTCAGTCCGTTTCTTTCAGCTGCGCAAGAGTAGTTTAGGAGACGGAACTAGGGATCTGTTGCAGATATCTGGTGAGGGGTTTGTAAACAGGTGACTGGCAAAAGTTCCTGTTTCTGTACCAACGTACCTCCCCTGCAATGTGCACAGCCCTGCGTTGTCCGCTCTGGGATGTGAACGCTGCTCCTGCACCACGCTTCAGTCTCGAGAAGCAAAAGCAGCTGCTGTGCAGGTAAAGGGATGGCCACCTTCCCCATGTGCCCTGAGCAGGCAGAGCCCACGCACTGACCGGGAGCCGGGAAGGCCACGCAGTCCTGCCCCACCACCCTTCTGGCTAATCCTGTGCAGAGGCGGGCGCTGGCGCCCCCCCCGA
>NW_009260839.1:3466987-3475822 GCF_000687185.1 Egretta garzetta | reverse complement strand
CACCCTTCTGGCTAAGCCTGTGCAGAGGCGGCCGCTGGCGCCCACACGGATGCACACAGGGCTCTCCCTGCGGGTGTTTTACCTACAGGGCACACACATCCAGCTGGGTGCCTGTGGTTGCACTGCAAATGAAACAGTGATGTTTAATGAGTTCATCAATGACAGGGACAACAGGGAGAGTGGGGAACCCTGGGGACTCTCAGAGAGGTCAAAAACTGGAATAAAAGTCCCTTGTGCTACTGCCGGGAAACACATTGGTTCATGGGGAGCAAAGGAGGTGGGACAAGGACAACAGAGCCGCCAGCTCTCTGCTGGTGCTGGGGCACACTGGAGGAAAGCACACAGGCCCTTCTAGCTGCCAGATCCCCAAGACTGCTTTATTTTAAGGGTCAAGTCAATTCATTTGACTGCATCCCTGTTTATAGCATCCCACAAAAATGCACAACTCTGCGATGTTCATGCACACTGCTCCTGTTTGGCTGCGCAGGAGAGCTGCCAGGCACAGGCACAACCTTTGGCAAGAGCCTTCAAACCCTGACTCAGAGGCACTTGGCAGCAGCAGGGAGAAAAGCTCAGCACGATTTTCAGGGTAAGGAGCATCTCGGCAGAGGTGGGCTGCTAGAAACCCTATGGATGAAACCACGGTGGTCTGGAAGGAGGACCTCTGCCCAAGGAGAGGGCAATGGCTTTTCTGCCTTCTCCCCCCTCTAATACGCACACCAGATCTATGTTTATATCCATCTCTGCATCTTGGGAATGTAGGATCTCCCTCCTTGCACCAACCACCCCTCCAGGTCTCCAGGACACCTCTCCTTGCTTTCCACTTCCATCTGAGGGTTACAGAAGTGATTATGAAACCTTCAAATGGGTTTGACCTTTGAAGTGGGAAATCAATGGCTGGGCAGGGCTCAGTTCACTGCAGAAATATGTACAGGCACATCAGGAACATTGTATTAATTTCTTTCATTCTGGGGAGAAGGCAAGGAGCCAGCCTGTGTTATGCTTGATTCAGAAATTCAGATCTTCATTACGAATCTTGGTTTGCCTGCCCTGGCCTTCTGCCGTGCCTTGGGCAGCAGCTCAGCTGCAGTGTGGAAGTCAGAGACTTTTTTGGGAAAAATGTTTCTAGTGGAGAAAACTCCCCCCAGGGGTATCCAGTGGCACAGAGGTGCCCATGGACTCAAAGAGCTGGACACAGGTGACTGCATGATAGGGGGGTGGGCGCAGAGGTTGGGTTCCTGCAGAGCTACCCTGCTTTCTGTGCTGACTGCCAGGGCTGGGCCATCACTGCAGCAGCAGCTACAGGGTTGCAAACAAAAAAGTCCTCAGGCATCATGCACAATCTTTTTCTGATACAAAAAGCTGAGACTTTGATACTTTCCTGGTGAAGTGAGGGAGAGCATGCCTGTTCTCTGGGGAACAGGGAGGGATTCTGGAGCATAGAGAGTTCTCAAAATGTTAAGTCTGTGTCTCCATCGAAGAGGTTAACAGCCTGAGTAGGGGAGAAAATCCAGACTTGCAGGTTCTCTGTCTATTTAGCTGGTTGGACTTGCAACCATTTTTTATCCCAAGTGTTCTGCCGTGAGCTGGCTGAAGGGGCGAATTTGAGTTTGCCAAGGCTAATTTTAGTAAGAGACAGCCTTACACCATTTCCCTCAGGGCTAGCTACATTAAAAAAAAAATCAACCACAGATGAAAATCACCTAATTACCATACTATAGCAAATAAAAACACTAGCCAGAGATGTAATCTCACGTGCTATGAAAATGCACTAACACACAAAACCCCAGCCACAGATACCATCTCCTCGATGAATGCCACACACAATAGCCCATCTAAAAGCCATTACTTACATTGTTCAAGGAGTTCCACGCAGTGTTTGTTCTGACATTCCAGAGTGGGCTGGGGTGGGTAAAGAGGCTGGAGACAGGGCGCCTTCCACTTTCATGTGCTGCTCTGAATGTAGCCCCAGTTCATTAATGAGCAGAGCAAATGAGGACTCACTGGTGCATGGTAGGTGGGATATGCGATATGAGCGGGAATGTGCGGCAAATTTCTCCCAGAGCTAGGGAATAAGTTAAACAGGGTTCACATCAGATGTCATGACCAGGCTGAGAAGGGGAAGCAGTGTACGAGCTATGGGGACTGAACTCTGCCTGCCGCCTTCTGTTGTACCCCTCACCTTGGTATCCTTCTTGCTGCTAGAAGTGATCCCCAGTTAGGCAAATTTGTTGATGGTGATTAGCAAGGTATCTTTGCATGTTCTGGAGATGTTTGTGTCCAGGACTCTCAGCAGAATAATTTTCCTCAAACGAATTCACTTCTAAAGGATCCTCTTGTTCCCCAAATCTTGCATAACACGACCACTGCCTTTCTTTTAGGGTACCGAGTCACTTCCATGTCAAGAAAAAATCTCCATGACAATTCCCACTGCAAATGTCCGGCCTCTGTATAAAACAGGAAAACTGATGGCTACAGTCAGACTGAGGCATTACGAAGAGATGAGACAAGCCTGCGCTTACCTTAAGCCACTTCTGAACTGTGATTTCCTTTTTCCAGCCAAGTATTTAGGGAAAGGATGGGACTATGTATGTTGTAACCATAGAGAAAAACAACCTTTTTAGCACTACCTTGCAGAGTCTGCTCCAAAAGACCTGACAGACATTAGTGGATATCCTCTTCAGATGCCTGGAGGAATGAAGATTAATTAATTCTGCCTCACTGAGGGAAAACAGAAAACAAAGGCTGTGGTGACTGAAAAGGTCTCTGATCTAGGAACCAATTGCCAAGGACTTTAGTCTTTTCTCCTTTCGTGTATTGACACTCCAGGGCTGGAGAAACCTACACAAATGCAAAGCACTTGCCCAAGGGTTCAGAAGACATTGTAGCTCCACATGGATTGCATAGCTTTTGAAGGATGCCCACAGGATGGCCAGGCACCTGCTGTCAGTGTGGGCATGGCAGACTTGACCTACCCATACTGTAGCTAGCCAGGGCGCCATCATCTCCAGCATGGGCTGTTCAAATCTGTCCAAGATCTTGGCATTGCTGAAGCCCTTCCTCCTGCACCCTTACTGCTGCTGTTGGTCCTCCTGGCCACGCATACAGGTCAGAGCTACAGTTAGAGCTCAACCCCATCTCTGCCTGGCCATCTCCTTATGCACATCTCAGCTCCTCAGCTGGCTCTGTCCTGCCAGGTGCAGGGCACCCAAGCACCAGCCGTTGGCTTGACCCCAGCACATGTTGGTGTACCTGCTTTCAGACCATGCCAATGGCCTTGCCCACAGTGGAAAAGGCAAATAAACTAAATTAAAATCCCTCGGGTTTGCAGCAGGTGAAAAACATGCATGCAGCACCCACCACGGCCATGCCACCCTGCAGCAGCGCATCAGCAAATCCTCCTCAGAGCTGAGGGAAAGCTTGGTCTGACCAGCAGCCACACAAGCTATTTTGGGTTTGATATGCAGCAGATTTGATAAGAAAGCTCTCAGGAAAAAACAAATTTCCTCTTGGACTCAGTAGAACTGGGCACATATTCCGGCACACAGAGTTCCCTTTCCTATAAGCTCATGAGGTAGCCTTCTAAAATTAGGAATGAGAGGTGAAGCTCTGGCCCCACTGCAAGCAAGGATCTCTATCCCTGGGACCAGTATTTACCTAAGGGGTACAGTAGACCCTCACTGGTGGTGGAGAGGTAAGGAGGGCAAGAGGGCCCTGTGCTTTCTGTGTTGCTTCCCTGGTGTGGCTCCTAAATACATGCCCATTATTCACCTGAGTCAGAGGTTTACATTGGGTCGGTGTAGGTGCCATACAATACAATTTGCAATATATAACATACAATTTGCCTCCCGCCTAATGATCCTGCCTAGCGATACATTATATGAGGAGCTCAGACCGCCTTGCAAGGGGCCACAACTCGGTGCATTTGTGTTCGAGTCAGACTTGTCTGCCTTGTGCTGCGAGTGTGCAATTCAGCGTGGCTGCAGCCCAGGCTCCCATGAAGTTATGGCTACATTTATTCATCTGCTTTGTGGCCCCAGGTGCCCACTGCACCTGACTGGTGTCTCCTCTGACCTGCTGGGTGGGGGCAACAGAGCAGAAGCCTCCTCCTCCATGCTGATGGTGCCTGGAGGATGGGGTGCATTTTGCACTCAAAAAACCTCCACTGTGTGGCAAACTCCCCTGCTGCAGCCTCACACCACGGCTTTGCACCATGTGGAGAAACAAGATACTGGGGAGTGGACAAGAAAAGACTGCTGGCAGCATGGGCTCAGAGGTCATTGCCAGGGACAAGTCGAGAGGGAGGTGCGGGTTAGAGGCAGCAATCTCCTCTGCTTATGAAAATTATGTACAGTTATGGGAAAAACAGTAATGAGAAGGAAAAATGTCTTGATAAGAATCTTTTATCTCTATTATTCTGATGCTCTCTTCTGTTTCCTCTGCTGCCCCCATGTTGTGTCATTTTGTAACCTGTATTCACCATCAGTATTGATTTACAGGACAGCAGTTCAGTATTTGGCCCAGAGACAATGAATCTCTGGTGTTCAGCTGGTCCAGCCAGTGTCATGTTCCATACAAAGCACCTCAGGTTTCATGGGGCCATTGCTCATATTCAGCAGTTTCCTTTTTCCTTGGTCTAGTCTAAATAAAAAAAAAAAAAAAAGACAAAAAAAGGACAATAACTGCTTCCCTACAAATGCCAGCATTCCAGAGGTCGATAGCCATGACCTCCACACTCAGCAGATGCCCCGGAGATGCACAGAGAGGACCAGAGGATCTTGCCTGCCTTGGTGCAAGATGAACGATATCCCCGCGCGTTCAGTTTCCCTTCACCTCCATGGCACCCTCACAGGGGAGGATGTGGGGATGGGCACGCTTCAACACCAGTGGCACCTGTCACAGTGTTAGGGATGCTCCCACATCAGACCGGTCCTGTCTCAGGCACTCCACGCCATCCTGCAGCCCCCAGAGTGGAGGAGAGACCCTCCACTGCCTCAGCGCCTGTGCAGCGCGGGGTGGGCATGGTCCTCCAGGGTGCAGTGGCTGGGGACGGCCGCAGCATCTCCCTCGTGGAAAAGAAGTGGGAGTGTTCCTGTCCCTTCTGGTGTCTTCCCTGATACAAGCTGGTGCCAAAGGGAGCCCTGGACTTCTCCATACGGCTGCAGGCTCATGGAGCAAGGATACGCCCCAGGGCTCCCCCCAGAGCATGCAGGGAGCTCCAAGAGAGAAACAAGTAAACAAAAAAATCATTTTATCACTTGAACCCAAATTTCTAATTGCACTGTATTTCCAAACAAGGAAAACCGAGAGATTAACAGGGAGCTGTAAGTCACGGGTGGCTCCCCCTCATGGTT
The DNA here is from genome assembly GCF_000687185.1 of Egretta garzetta. NCBI lineage: Eukaryota > Metazoa > Chordata > Aves > Pelecaniformes > Ardeidae > Egretta > Egretta garzetta. The sequence continues at coordinate 3,470,468 of NW_009260839.1, read as the reverse complement.
TATAAAGCAAGAGAGGAAGAGAAATCAAGAGCCAAGGAGGCTGCTACCACAGGTAACCTGCCGCAAGCTCCCTGAGCCCCGCCAAGCTGCTTTCAAGCAGGAGAATGAGGAAGCCAAAAGCCCTTAGAGGAAGGCAGAGGTGACCCACAGAAAATGTCCCTGTCCCTCTTCCCGCGGGCTGGTGAGCTCCCCAGCACAGCACGCCGCGGCAGCACTGCTGAGTGCCCGCTGACGGCCAAAGCCAGGCACACACAGACAAATGCAGCATAAGAAAGGGGAAAAGCAGAAGGAAGCCCCTCCGAGTAGGTGCCACTCGCAGACCCTTGTCCAAAGGGTGCTGGTGTGGCTCAGGCCGGGGTGGGCTGCTCACCTGCAGCAGGGGCTGGTGCTGCTCAGCAGCCACAGGAGAGGAATGCTTCTGTGCCGTCTGCGTGCTGCTTCTGCTGCTCTGCAGCCCTCCCCGCAGTGCTGTACCAGACAAACACTGGTACTTAGCAGTTCTCTGCAAGAAGATAATTTTACAGATTCCTCTCCCGCCAAACACTGTGCTGAAGCCTGTTGCTTCCGAGCGCTTGCCAAGGGCCTGATCTGGCCAGCTGCTTAATATCAGAGTGCTTCACGCTTTCCAGCTTGTGATAAGCATCTGGGCAGGCAGGGGTAAGGCCAGCATCCCAGCTAGTCGCAGTCCTGAGGAAGGTCTTGCATGCCTGAAAGCCCGGCTGTTTTTTCCAATTATGTCAGCTGGGCTAATAAAAGTGATTACCTCTTTCTACCAACCCTGCCTTTCTCATTGATCCCACAGGCCGTTCTTCAAATGTCACCCAGCAAGGAGGGAGCACACATCCAATTATAAAAAGAGAAAAGATTAGTGTGATGACAAAGCAGCGGGGTCAGTGGTGCAGATGTTGCTGCATGAAACAAATGCCTGGCTTTGACACCCTCCAAGACTAAGGAGCCCAGAAAGAGGCATTTTGGGGTGGGCTGGCGCTCTCCCCAGCACTTGAGGCAGCATAAGAAATGCAGACTTTACTGCCTTCCTAACCTCTCCTCTGAGGTTTGGTATTACATTTGTTTAAATAAGAAGCCTTGAACATGCCGGAAAGCTGATTACTACTCACAAGCACAGATAAAGGCATGCAAACCTCAAAAGCAATTCAGACTTTGGGTGATGAAATTTATTTTTAGGTGGGACAAACTCCTGCATTTTGAACCTGTGTTCACTAGTCCACCTGGTGTGGGTCACGGCTGCAGAGCCATGGGCAGAAAACAGCTCAAGCCACGGGCCCACCCCAACACACCTCACATAGGTGAACAAAGGTTGCAAACACAAGCAAGAGCTGCAGAATCAAGGCAGAAAAATCAGCCTTTCTCTGCTTCCTCCGCCACACCCAGTTAACCAAAGCAGAGGTTCAGGCTTCTTTGAATATTACTACAACAAAGACAAAATATTTAGATGTAAGCTGGGCTTGCTGATTTCTGCACCCTGGGCCATAGAGACTTCCAGAGTCCAGGCTCTGGAGAGGGATGTAGGACTGTTACCAGGGCCGTGCAGGACAGACAGATGCCTTTGATAAAGCACTTGTTATAAAGCAGAGAACTTAGCTTTGACTCTCCCGGAGCTGGTGTTTCTCACCAAGTCCCCAAACCTCCTTTCAAGACTCAGCGCTTCATGCAAGGATGAACATTTCTATCTCTATCAGGATAGGGGACATAAGGCTTTTTGATTTGGTGCCCAGGTGTCAGCCTTATCCACGGGAAACAGGACAGCGAACTCGCCCCGTTGTTACCAGAAACTTACTTTGATCACTTTCTAGACCTTTTTTGATTAGCTCTTAAAAAGAAGGGGGAACAGGGAGGTGGGACGACGTGTTGTTTCCTGCTTTTCATTCCCTGTTCTGCTCTGCTCTCCCACTATTGCATCTCATCTGCACCTCTGCTTTTCCAGCAGTTTCTTGCCTGGCTTCCCCTGCAAGGTGCATGCTGCTGGCCCCCGGATAGAGAGGCGGGGGGGGCGGCCCTGTGTGCCTGGGAGCCAGGGATCAGACATTGCATGCAGCAGGGGCTAATGGAGCCTGCGTGCGCGTACGGACCAGACCCTCAGCTGGTACGAAGTCTGTGAAAGGCAGTGGAGGGCTAGGGACTCACACCAGCTGGCTGCAGTTGTACCCTGCGTGAAACAAACGGCCCCATTTGTCATAACAGTGGGCAGTGGAACCTCTGGGTAATTAGCTAAGGTCATTAGCACTGCACACGTGGCCCCTCCAAATGCCCCTGCTTTCCAAAGGCGCACATCTGCAGCAGGAAGGGGGTGCCCTGTGGATCTTCTGGTCACGGCTCTTTGTTTTTAAAACCTCTGAAGTGTGAGGATGCAGAAGTGGAGCATGGAAGCAGCACGGGGAAGGCTTTAAGGAAGATCCCTGCCGAGACAGAAACCTCATACCACTGAAACTGCCTTTCATCTTATTTCCTGATTCCAGCACCTCATTTGCCCCTCTGTTTTAAACCACAAACTTCCTCTCTGTGCACCCAGGTCTTCTCTATAAATAGCCCAGGCGCAGCCAGGGTGTGACATGAGCGCCCAGCGGGCCGCGCTGCAGGGCCGGCGGGACGAAAGCTGCCCCCCACCGCAGCCCACCTGCGGCTTTCGGCCCCCGGCTCTGCGGCACGGCCTTGCCATCCGGAAAAAAAGAGGCAGAATCGTGAATCCCCATCAGACTCTGGCGGCTGATGTATTTCAAACAAGACTGAACATCAGTAACTGTTTAATTGCTAATGAAGGCGGGCGTCCTCCACTGCCTCTGCCGCGGGAGGGCCACGGTGCGGCACCCAACGAGGCACTGGGCCAAAGCAACTCTTTCTATTCTCCCTTTCTGTGGCGCAAGGCAATTTTAGAACCACAGCTTTCGGGCTGTCACCTTCGCGACAGCGTGGGGGAGCAGTGGGAGAGCAGCACGAGGCTGGACGGCGTCAGTACGGAGCAATGGGCAGAAATGAAACTCCAGCAGCAGCATTCTATCCCGTTAGGTTATGAGGAAGTTTGCAGGATTCCTTAGCCCTTACTTAGCAAATTTGTTTGCTTTGGGGGGAAATACCTTGTGATAATGTCCAGGGCTGACCACGTGCCCGGCCGCAGCATGGCAGGATGGGCTGGGGGTGAAGCCGCAGGAACGGTGCTGGGCCAGGGGCCGGGAGGGCCAGAGGCCTGGGTGACATCCTGGCACAGAGCGTCACCCACGAGGATGGGGGCTCTCAGGAAAGCCGAACCCCGGTGTCCAGCCGGGGACAAAGTCTCTGTGAGCCCCAGCATCTTCTGGATTTTCCTGGTGCCGTGTGTCCTGGGGACACCCTGGGGCAAGGAGCACGCGGGGCGCATGGCAGGGGGCGGGAGGCGTGGGGGCACCCCGGGGCAGGGAGTGCACGTGAGGTGTGGGGGTACACGTGGGGGCAGGGGGGCAGGGCCACCCTTGGGGCGGGGGGCGCA
>NW_009260839.1:3445995-3447415 GCF_000687185.1 Egretta garzetta | reverse complement strand
CGAGCTGCCCGGCGGCAACGTCAGCGCCAACCAGAGCGCCGCCGACCCCACGCTGTCGCGGGACGTGTGGATGGTGGGCATGGGGATCCTCATGTCGGTGATCGTGCTGGCCATCGTCTTCGGCAACGTGCTGGTGATCACGGCCATCGCCCGGTTCCAGCGCCTGCAGACCGTCACCAACTACTTCATCACCTCGCTGGCCTGTGCTGACCTGGTGATGGGGCTGGCTGTGGTGCCCTTCGGCGCCTGCCACATCATCATGGACATGTGGAAGTTTGGGAACTTCTGGTGTGAGTTCTGGACCTCCCTGGATGTGCTCTGTGTCACAGCCAGCATCGAGACCCTCTGCGTCATTGCTGTGGACCGGTACTTTGCCATCACCTCCCCTTTCAAGTACCAGAGCTTGCTGACCAAGGGCAAGGCACGCGTGGTCATCCTGGTGGTGTGGGTGGTTTCAGCCCTCACCTCCTTCTTGCCCATCCAAATGCACTGGTACCGGGCAGACCGTGATGAGGCCATCCTGTGCTATGAGAAGGACACATGTTGCGACTTCTTCACCAACCAAGCCTATGCCATTGCCTCCTCCATCATCTCCTTCTACCTGCCACTCGTGGTCATGGTATTTGTGTATGCCAGGGTCTTCCAGGTGGCCAAGAAGCAGTTGCAGAAGATAGACAGGAGTGAGGGGAGGTTTCACACCCAGAACAAGGAGCAGGAGCAGAAAGGGGGAGCTGGGCACCGCCGTTCCTCCAAGTTCTTCTTGAAGGAGCACAAGGCCCTCAAGACCCTGGGCATCATCATGGGCACCTTCACACTGTGCTGGCTGCCCTTCTTCATCGTCAATATCGTGCATGTCATCCAGGATGACATCATACCCAAGTATGTGTATATCCTCTTGAACTGGCTGGGCTATGTGAACTCTGCCTTCAACCCTTTGATCTACTGCCGGAGCCCGGACTTCAGGTATGCCTTCCAGGAGCTCCTGTGCCTCCGCAGGTCCGCCCTGAAGATGTATGCCAACGGCTACTCAAACAGCAATGGCAAGAGCGACTACAATGAGGAGGAAAACGGCTACCCCCTGGCATCGGACAAAACCTGCGAGCTGCTCTGCGAAGAGGGCTCCTTCCCTCACCCCGAGGACTTTTTGCGCTGCAAAGGTACTGTGCCTAGCGGGTAGCTTCGAGACGCGATGGGCTCTGGCATGGCACACCTCGGTTATAACGAGGAGCCTTTCTCTCTAAGGAAAAACAACCCCCCAAATAATAGTAACGATCCTCTTCTAGAGCACACCTAAAATCTAACGGCTGCAGGAAACCCCAAACTCGGCAAACCTTCTGCAAACAGGTGGGGGGTTTGCCCCCCCAGGGGCAGGGGCGGGCGGGCTGCTTGCAGTCTCACTGTTTGGGGGCACGGCCGCGGG
>NW_009260839.1:3445255-3445548 GCF_000687185.1 Egretta garzetta | reverse complement strand
TGCCAAGTGCTGTAGGACTTTCTGCTGAAATAATAATGCTAGAAATAAATGGACTGTTTGCCCAGAATGTGAGACTGTGACTGTGGGACTCAGGAATGTGGTACGGGGAAGTTGGGGTGAAATGCTGCTACAGCCACAGTCCGTCCCTTTGGGGAGGCTCCAACCAAAGCATCTGACCGGCCCGGTTTGTTTAACTTCGAGTCTCAGATGACAGCGAGCCCGAGGAGGTGGGAAGGGAGGAGATGTTTTATTTTCTGTGGCAGGCTGGGAGGACAGCCCTCGGCGCGGGCGGC
>NW_009260839.1:3425521-3445178 GCF_000687185.1 Egretta garzetta | reverse complement strand
CTAGCTGGAGGGAAGAGGCGATCGGGGTGGGAAATGGGGCTCCCCCCCTCCATTGCCTTCACCTGTGGCATGGATGGACCCGGGGGCCGGGAGGATGTGCAAGCGCGGGGTCTTTCCTGAAACACTCGGGAGAATTAGGGGGGAAACGGTGCTCGCAGGACCTATTGGCACTCCGTGGGGCCCTGGTGTCCCGCGGGGGGATGCTCGGGCACCTGCCCTGCAGCTCGGGGGTTTTGCTTGCACTGCTGCTGGCGACGTGTGGCGGTCAGTTTGGGGATCGGTGCGACCCTGGCAGAGCTGGCTTTGCAGATCAGTGGGGTGACCTGCTCCCCGGGGTGACCCGGAGCTGAGTCCACTAGGGCTCTGCAGGTGGCAGAGGAGGTTTGGGGGGAGGTCGGAGGCTGGGAGGGGGAATGGAGCAGGGTTTCTGGCTCCCAACACCGTTTTGCAGTCCCCCGGTGGCCCTGGCTCTCTCAGCTGCTCTGAGGACTTGCCCCAAGCGCTGGTACCAAAAGGGGCAGCCCCAGGGATCGCTGGAGGGGAACCCCCCTGGAATGGCAGTGTGGGGGGCGTTGCTGCTGGTCTCTGTGGCTGCTGCAAGGTGCAGAGCAGTGACCAACTCTTCCTTGAGCTCTCGCACCCTTCATGGCAAAGCCCCACCTGGCTTTTGTGGGACTGGGGTATGGAGACTCCTAGTGCTCCCTTCTTTCCTTCCCAAAATGGACCTGATTCTGCTTGGAATGGGTGCTGGGAAGGAGGAACAGCTGTAAGAGCACTCCCCTCCTCTAGCCCTGTGGCGGGCGCTGGCTCAGCTCCCCTTGCTGCCTTTCCAGCTCAGCACTACAGCAGAGGCAGGGAATGTGCCCGAGAGCCCTTCCCTCCTGCCTCTCGCTGTCTGCTTTGATGCCCGTGCCTGTCAGTGCCCTCACCCGCTGCCTCGGTGGGGTTGTCAGCAGTGCCCGAAGTCCTCTGAGCATGGGCCACTTCAGCAAAGGAGGGCTGTGATGGCGTGGTGCCGTACGCAAGGCTCCAGGTCGGCAAAAACATTTGCTCCTCAGATAAACATTAACAGGCTGCCCAAGCAGGGGGAGACGCAGCATGGGACTGGGACTGGCAGTCAGGTGCTGTTTGCTTCATCCTGTACAAGGACTGAAATGTGAGAGGCCGGTGTGCTGTGGAGTGGGTGCAGGCTCGCGTGCTCAGGCCAGCGATGCACTTGAGCTCCCCAGCGGGCCATGGTTATTATGTAGCATTCAGGGGGAAGTGAAAATTAACTTCTTGATTGTATCAATCGATATCTCCTCTGTTGTTCATCTCCTGCATTTTTAGTCTTGCCGGTCACTTGCTGTATTTTGCAATGCCCAGGGCAGCACAGGTAACAAGGGCAGAGAGGGAGGAGGTGTCCCACAGTGACAGCCAGCTCCTGACTGGGGGTCAGGCCAGCTTCCAGCAGGCTCAGCAGCCAAAATCCCACCGGCTTTGGGGCCGGAGCCTCCAGCACACAGAAATCCAGTGTCCACATTTGAGTTGCTGTCTGTGTTTTTACCATTATTAATTATTTGCATTTCAGTAGCACATGCTGTGGACCAGGACTTTGTTGTCCAGATAATTGCTCTGTTTGTTTGGCTGGCTATGTTTGTACTTGAGATGATGCGGCTGTGTGTAGCCAAAGCTGAGAGACGAGCAAGTGGCTAATTGCAGAACCACTACGGCATCCAGGGTACCTGGATGTGGAAGGGCAAGGGGACATTGGGCTGTTTGCAGGGGGCAGTTGGCCTCAGTACTCCAACGCTCAGCTACAGGGTTAGGAAACCTCAGGCTTGCAGCAAAGTCTGAGTGTTGAAGAACCAATTTTCCTCTAAGGCAACATTAGTAAAACTGATGAAATACAGACTGCGTGGTTCTGGGGACAGCTGGAATCAAAAAAGAGAAATATTGGAGGAAAAAATATTATGGCACCACCAAAGCCAAACCTGACAAAACTTTCCTGTTCCATGGTTGAAAAAGAAAAGCTGTGTAAAGGAATCCTTCGGCCTGTTAAAATATTTTATAACAAAAAGATAGTTTTATAATGGAGCATTGACGTCAGGACACTGCTTAAATTGATTTTAGGGTACTTAGGATTTTACACTAGCAGAGAGTTGGCTCATGTTAAATGTATCCGTTAAAACACGGAGCGGTGGCTTCATTTGAGGAAAATCACTGTGACAAAATGCCAAACTCTTACTGCAAACAGAGCAGGCTACCTTCTGTGCTGCTGGCTTGTACCTCGCACCACAGCCATGGGTGGGACACAGTTCACCCCCCGGCTGTCCGTGTGTACAGCTCACCGGGGCTTTGCGGTACATTCACTGCTTTCAGCCACCTTGGCCCAGCAGGTTGTTATTGGTTTTAAAGTCTCAGTCAAGGTGAGTGCCACAAATGCAGCTTTTGTGTTGTTACAAAATACTGCCCTCACTGTAGGTCCTGCTTGTGATTCAGGCAGCTGTAGTTTCCCCATCAGGGGCTGCCTTTGCTTTGTCCTCCAAAACAGGCAGAGAATCAAGAGCTGCTGAGTTCTGTTGGTGCTTTGCCTCTTGTGAGCATTCCTGGAGAGCTTTTGCTTTCTGGGAATTCCAGGCTTTGAAATATAACCTGCTGCTTGCTCCGGCACTGGGGAGGTGTGGAAGTGCAAGGGGAGCTGGCGGAGGGGATGGAGTCTGGGTGCAGATCCCCGCCGGGAGCTCGACTTGAGCATCTCTTGAGGACTGGCTGTTCCCAAAGTGCCTCGCATCCCAAATTGTTCAGCACTTGCTAATGCACAGCAATGCCCCTCAGTGCCTATTGCTTTGGGGTGGGCATGTGGAGCTTGGCCTCACCTGGGGAGCTGGGCCCACACCTGGTGGCCTCCCCTGTGGTTCAGGTCAAGGTGGGACCCCAGCCTAAGGACACTGCCCAGGCAGTGGGTACAGCAGAGAGGCAGGGAAGAGACTTAAGTTACCAAATGCACACAAATGTTTGAAAATAGGCCAGGGATTAGTAGTGTAGAAAGGAGAGACCAGCTTTTCTGGAGAGGGAGCGGATGTGTGATCAGGCACACGATGTGCTCATCAGCTCTCCCATGTTACAGCCACTGACTGGGCTTTTCAAAGGGTTTATTTATGTATTTATTTACTACACGGGACATGTTCTTGGTGTAGAGTGGAGGGTATTGACAGGGCTGGCTAGGAGTAAACAGCAGGCTGCGATCTGTCTCCCAGCATCTCTCGCCTTCTGGTATTGCAGTGCTCCTGCTGCTGGGAGTCTCAAACACCCATGCTGGCCAAGGGAAGGGCTTTCATCCCCCTCCCTTTGCCAGTCCTCTGCCTCTGAGTGTTTGTTTTCACTGGTATGATGAATCCATTTCCCAACGAGATGGGTTTATGAGCATGTTCATTCCTCTGGCAGGAGGCAGGATGTCCTATCTTGCATGTTCCCTTCTCTGCTTTCTGTTAGCAGATAGAAAGTGCCATCCCTCCAAAAGCAGCGGGGAAGCAAAGGTTTCCTGGCCGACCATGGCAGTGCCTGGCTGTATCCCTGGGCATGGGGGAGCTGGGCAAGGTGCCTGCTGGTCTGCATCTCCCCAGTCTTCCCCCTGCCCAGCTGCCTCTGCAGAAGCATCCAGCCCTGGTGAAGCACCTCGCACCTCGGCTGACCCACAACTTTTTCTAACTTGTAAGACAGTATCAGTGCCTGTGCTTCAGGTTTGCAGTGTGCGTGATACCCAGGGTGGTTCTTCAGGTTCAGTTGAGCAAGGCCTGCTCTGAAAAGCCACCCTGGCCTTGGATGTTGTTCTCAGCAGAGGGGTGGTGTGACCCAGGCTCCCTGCAACCAGTGCTTTGCAAGGATTAAGGTTCCTTTCATCGCTGTTTTTACACTTGTGCTCGGTTTCTCAGGTCCACAAGTAGGGCTGCTGCCACTCTTTGGCATCTCCTCCCTGTGCAACAAAGTCTCTTTCAGTGTGAGAGCTTTGCTCTTTCTGAGGCTCCAACCCAGCAGCCCAAGCATTTCTTCCCCTTGTTATTCTTTTATTGGAGCTGTTTTGAAAGCCAGCATTAGTCCTAACCTTTCTTCCTAGGGGCAAAGAGAACATTTTGCAATGAACACACATCCCAGGCTGTGAGGACACTGTCATTTGGCAGCTGGGGTAGCTACACCCTCTTATCAGAGACATTCCTGCGGTGTGACCAGCTGCATGGGGCACCCATGGGGACCTGTAGGTGCTTTTTGTCATATGGCAGAGTAGGGCAGCAGCATTTCACCCAGCGCTGCCGCCAGGAGATGCACTACAGCTTATCCTCAAGGGCCCAAGCTGCAGCTGGTGGCACGGGCAGACCCTGTGGCACAACCGCTCCCTCTTGTACCCTCGGCAGAAGGACTGAGGCTCGTGTTTGCCTGCCACAGAACAAAGTACAGCTCGTATTGATGCCCCCCTGGGGTCTTGGTGACACAGCCTGGGTCTAGACAGAGCAGTGCACACCCGAAACTGGAGTTTGTGCAGAACTTGGAAGGAGGTTCTCTCTCCTGGTAAGTGTTGTAAGAGCAGGACACAACCCTGATTCACCTGGATTTGGCAGTGGGTATCTGCTGGAATCACTGTCTGTATGGGTGATGAATCAAGCAGAGTATTTCAGGGGGCATCAAGGGTCTCTACAAATGTTCTTCATCACAAAAAAAGTGGATTTGCTGCTTCTCCATGTATGCAGTTTCAAGTTTTTTTCCTGTTTTCTTACCCTCCCAATGGCAGGACCGTACAACTGCATGTCAGTGCAATATTGCGAGTGCCAGCAAGAGTGGATTGGGAAATATTTACATGTTAACTGTCCTTGGTAAGGTCATTTTTGCACAAATGCATATATATATTTAGATATGTATGTATATGTATGTGTATATATCTCCATTATCTATATACAGTGATATATAGATCTATATAAACAAGGAAATGTAAAGGTGTTTTGTTGTGCTAGGTAGATACATAGATGAAGATCTGTATGTTCAAAAGTTCGAGTATTTATTGGAGGCCCTATTGATTGACATTGTGTTTAAATAAAGAGTATTTATGGTATGCCTGTACTCAAGTGTCCTTGCTTAAAGCTGTTTTGCTGGCTGTATTTCCCCCATACTCTCCAAGATTCTTCCAGTGAATCCTTCAGGGCTCATTAAAAAAAACCCAATACCTGAATAGCCTGGTGCTGGCAGGGAGACGCACACAGCCTCCTCGAGGGGATGAGAATTCCAGTAGTTTATGCGAAGAAGTGAGGGTGCTCAGCACCCCGCTGGAAAAGGACTTCTCTGGTTTTTACCTCTTATGTCAGGGTTCACAGGCAAAGTGGTTTTCAAAAATCCTCCTGCTCTTCTGCCTGTTTGCACTTGAAACAGTGGCGGGTTTGGATGGCTCCTGTGGCAGAGCAGGGCTGCTGCAGAAGTGCGGACCAGTACAGCTGGGGGCTTTAATCTTCTGTTGCTGGTCACCAGTGCCAGCATTCCCTGGGACTGGGAGCAAACACAAGATGTCCAGTGCAGAGACTGTTGGGCTGGGAAAGGCAAAACACTGCAAAACGTACGCAGGGCTCGTCCATAATGCCCAGTGCTGCCTCTCCTCTGCTCCCCACCAGAAGCGAGCCCCCAGGCTGGCATTGCAGCAGGACTGCATAAGGACTCTGCTCCCTCTCAGCTGTCTGGGCAAGGTCTTACCTTGTGGTAAGCACCACACACCTCAGCAGGGCTCCTTAGTGCTGGCTCAGGACAGGGCAAACACCATGCTGCAGCTTCTCCAGCTGTGCTGGTTTGGAGCTTGGGCTGGAAGCAGCGGGAATGGGGTGAACTGCCCTGCAGGAAGGGGGGTGACAGGAGCACAGTCTGGTAGGTCAATTCTGTCTGTTCCAGGTTGTTTTACCTCCTAATTAGGATTGGATGGCCTTTGGAAAAGTATCCTAGTCTCCTGGCCTGTTCTCTGTTACCTGTTGCCCAGCCCTTGTTGTCCCAGTGCTCTTATTGCTTCAGGTGGGGGGGAAGAAAGAGCGTGGTTCATGTCAAGCAGCATCCCAGCCCAGTGTGTTGTAATTACAAGTATTTTGCTTTTTTTATGCCACTTAAGACCATGATGAAAATCTTGGCAGCAGAGGCCAGTGTGTGCCCTGCACATTTCGAGGCTTTTCCTTTCCAGAAACAACAGCAGGCAGTCGTTGCGCAGCTTGGACAGGGAAGGATTACACCAGGCACTTCCAAAACACAGCAGATGCCCAACTTATAACAATTTATGGGTTTGTAAATTTGTGCTTTCAAGGGATAGAGAGCCCCAGCTAAAAATACAAGCTGTTACCTACTGCAGGGGTCCCAAAGAGAGAATCAGAGTCAGACCTTCAGCATCTTGCAGGGGGAGCTGCAGCTGCCATCCAGCTCCCCCCAACCCAGTTAAACCAGGATGTTCAGACTGGAGAATGTTTCATACCCCACCTTAAGGAAAGGTGCTTCATCCTAAGAAGTGCTTAGAGCCCAGTCCCTACTTCACAGCAGCTTTGGTGATTGCCCTGAGGCTCCCAGCAGCCCCTCCCGGCTCCATGGCAGACGTGACTTCATTGCAGGCGCAGGCAACAGGCACAACGGCCAGAGGATCTCTCACCAGCCCTGAGACAGTCTGAACGCAGCTCCCCACTTGTACCACCCACCTTCTCGGGGGCTGGGGGGGTTCAGGCTCTACCACTGAGCTCCGTGGCCTCAGCCCGGTCCTGAGAAATGCATAAACAGCAAACAGCCTCTGGGAAGCCCCTGCCAAGTCCTTTCTCCCTCATGTAAATATTTTTTTCCTCTTAAGTGTATGCGAGTGTGAAAAATCCCTCATTAATCTTTTTTTCTCTGTGGCTGAAGGAAATGCTTGCTCATCCCGGGGTGGGGAGTGCCCTCATCCTGATACTTTGCAGCCATCAGCCTAAGCAAGAGCCACACAGCCAAAAGCATTTCTCGTCACCCCCAGAGCCGTACTGCTCTTCCTTCCTCCCAAGCCCGCTGGCATCAGATCAAGTGGTGCCTACCACGATGGGTGCCTGTCAGGCTGTAACACTCCTTAGCGGCTGTGGGATGGAGGTCCCAGGGGCTGCAGCGTGTAGACAGCAAATTGGTTAGTTGGTCTTGAGGAACCCTTCAAAAACAGTGTAAAATATCCATGGGTTTGCAGGGTCTCTGCTCCAAAGCCTGAAATTCCCATCCTTTTGGTTTGGTCTCATGTCTGGAAATGAGTGGCAGTGTTTTCCTGAGAAAAACTGGAGCAGAAGCCCTGGATAAGTTTCTGTAGGCCTGGCCCTGGAAGCAAATGGCTTGATGAGAGAGATGCTGGTTCTCCAGTGCACACTTAGTAGAGAAAGGCAGTGTGTCTGCATGGAGCAGAGGTAGTGGAAGCCCTGGTAGATCTATGTGCAGGGGAGCAGGGTGGGTGAGCTGTGTGGGTACCTGTTCACTGAGGAATCTCTTCTCGCTGTCCAGATGTTGTCTTACTCCCCGTTCACCTCACCTGGCTGTCCTCCTTGGGAATGGGTGGGATCAGGCGCAGGCTGTCACCCCCCTCTTCCAGCCCTCTGCTTGGGACCTTGGCCAAGGTCTGTGGCTCACCAAAATAAGAAGACATTGCTGCTCTTGGTTTCAGAGAGGAAGCGTGTCAGCACAGTGGCTGGCCTCACATGAGAGAACGATGCTGAGATAAATCCATATTGCCTCGACGCGTCTGGCTGAGCGTGGGACCTTCTTTACAGACACAAGTTGGGCTCAAAAGCTGGAGTGCAGAGCTGCTGAGTGTGAGGGGCTGTACGAACAGGAGAAAGAAACAGTTCCCTCATGCTCAGATGAGAAACACCCCTGTCACAGCCCAGCAATTCAATATGGAGAGATATTGACTTTATAGGCTGGGTTTGAGGATGGTCTCCCAGGGGGGATTTGCTGTGCTGGGTTCTGTGATGTTTTTCCTGCCCCTGTGCCTTCCCAGGTGCCTTGCTAGGCTCTATGCAAGTTAGCCCTGGTCAAGCAGGACCTCTTTCCACCCAGCCTGCTGTATATGAAAGACGTCTGTGCTGTAAATGTCAGGTCGCAGATTTTCCATTGGGGTGTGTGTTACTCTGTCCCTGAGCTGGATTGCAGTGCCAGAGGCAGTGGTGTAAGCTGGAAGGTAACTCATGAAATCAGTCATGACAGGGACTCAGTCAATGCTCTGCATTATTTTGAAAGCCCGCTCATAGCAGGGTCAGTGTCTGGTTACAGAGGTCTTTGGTGTGGAAGGTGGGAGGGGGAGAGAGATGTTTTCATGGTTGGGCTGGAGGGGTAGGTTTTACTCAGCATGACAATTTTTTCTAGCACAGACACCAGAGCAATGTCTTACCTGGGATGGCATTTTGTGATGGGTGCTGGTAGGGACCTGCCCTTCACGAGGACCAGCCCTTTGAAGTGCCGTGGCTCAGAGACACCCCTCCCCTTGTCTTCTTCTGGCAAGCACAGGTTGTCCTCTTCTTTTCAGCTTCATAAAAGTGGAGTAATTTGTGAACTTGCCAGGGTTTTGCACAACTGAGATGTTAGCACACTCCCTGCCGTGGGAGATGGGGCCCTGCGCAACATCAGCGGTGGTGGCGGTGGAGGGGCAAGGAAGGCAAGTCCCACCCAAACCTGGAGGTCCTGCCATCTCCAGCTGAGATACAGAGAACAAGTATATACAGTTATAGATATGGAAGCAGGGAAGGCACTAAGCTGGGGGCACCATCCACAGGTATCAGAGTTAATTCATATCACTTAGCACAGCAGCTGAGGCAAATGGGAGCTGTAGGGGGAGGCACGTGGGAGGAAAAAGGGGGAGCAGAACCACAGAAAGACATTTTGTGACTCAGAACAAGAAGGCCTTTCCTCAGTAACTGCATAGCATGGTTTGTTCAGCTCATCTAAAAGCTGGCTGTGTGGTTCCCCATCCCTTCAGGGCTCCCTGCTGCAGAGAAAGACCCTTCTTAAAAGGGGATCCTCAGGGTACCTATCTATAGCACGGAAACCCCTGCAGGAGAGTGATCCAGCCCTGAGTGAACACCTCCCTGTCCCCGGCAGCGCAGCCATGTACAGGCTGTTCCTCCCACAGCCCCAGCTGACGTTTGCTAGCAGACTGTAAGGGGCAGTTGCAGGGTCCCTCCCCAGCGCGGGGGGCGATGACACAGTGGGAGGTGATGACACGGCGGTGGCTGCCACGCTGGGCTGGCAGGGGCAGGAGGAGGCAGGGAGAGGGGCAGGGTGCCGGGCTGCTCCGGCTGGGCTGCCTCTCACTTGGCGGTGGGTGAGCGTCAAGTGATGGGAGGCGAGGGGTGCGTGCGGTTCCCAGAAAGGAAAGGTCAGGGCGCAGAGCCATGGTGTGATTAGCCTCCAAGCCAGAGCTGGGGGTAGCAGGGCTGGGGCCTGGGGGGCTGTGATTTCTAGGCATGACTCGTGGATGTTGGCCAGGAGAGACAGAAATGAACTGCAGAGGGGAGAAAGGATTTTGGTCTGCAGTGAAGCATGGGGCTCTGCAGAAGTGCTGGCTAGGGGCACAATGAGGTCTCCCTACCGGTGTCCCCCCGGACCCTAGAGGAACCCTGAGAGGGGGTGCTGGCATTGCATCTGCTCGGGTTTGGTCTGGCTCCAACCCTCCATGCTGGGGGGCAAGCCGCCGCTGAGCAGCACGCCGGGACTCGCTTGGCTGAAGGATAGGGTTTCAGTTTGCAGCAGTTAGATGGCAGGGCTTTGGGGATTTTCTTTTCTAATGTGATTTGCAAAGCCAAAGGCTTATATCAAAGTCAGGGTGATTTCAGGGATGTTTTCCTTCTCTGCCTAAGAATTCCTTTTAACATGCAAAACTCAGATGGGGAAAGATAATGATAAAACTGGACAGTGCCAAATTTTTAGCATAGGTTTGGACAACTGCAGCTAACTGAGGGCCTGTTGTCTGTAAGGAGGCTTCCATCAGCTCTGCCAATAAAGTCATAAATACACTACAGACTGGTAATGAAAAACAGAGAGAAAGAGAAGGACTCTAAGGAGAATGGTTGAAGGGACAGATAGATAGAGGCAACTATGGAACACAGGCAAAATGAAATAGAGCCCAAGGAGAGTGTAAAAAGATGATGAAGAAAGAAATGGAGATGAGAGATCAGTCCTAGGAGGGACAATGACTCAAGCACCAGCAGAAAACTCAAGGTGGAAAGCAAGAGGCTGGACCCCATGTGGAAGAGGAGGGAGAAGCTGGAAAGGGATTGTAGGAGGAGAAGAAACTGGGCTGGAAAATGCCATGACAGCAGGATCTGCATTTCAGCGCAGGCAGCTTGATGGGTGCCTCTTCCCTCCTACGTTAGTAGTTTCCTTCTCTGCTTTCAGCCAGCATGAGTTTGATTTAGCAGATCTGGCAGGAGGAAGGCAGCAGGACGAAGGGAGAGGGGACAGTTTCTCAATGATACAGAAAAGCTGGGGACCGTGGGTGAGAGAGGATGGCCATTAGAGAGGTAATGCATGCACAGTTTGTTCCCGATGTCAGGGGAGTTGTCCAAGGCAAGTGGCCAGCCTAACTTATGCTCCCAGAGCAGGGAAGGTGAGTGTTTTATTTTTAAAGACCATCTCCTCCACCTTGCACCATGCCACCTCCTGCAGAGGGGTTCCAGTTTCAGGAAGAGTAGGGGAAAAACAACCTCAACCAAACTAAAAGATTCTGCTTTTACCTGTAAATGGCATGAAATATTAGGGGCAATGGCCTCAAGTTGTGCCAGGCCAGGTTTAGGTTAGACATTAGGAAAAATTTTTTCAATGAAAGGGTTGTCAAGCACTGGAAGGGGCTGCCCAGGGAAGTGGTCAAGTCCCCATCTCTGGAGATATTTAAAAGCCGGGCAGATGAGGTGCTTAGGGACATGGTTTAGTGGTGGGATGCCAGGGTTAGGGTAACGGTTGGACCTGATGATCTTAACGGTCTTTTCCAACCTAAACGATTCTATGATTCTATGAAATATTTTTATCTTGAATCATTACTCTTCCCTCCTGCCTGACAGAGCCAGTGCTGGAAGCCCTGGCCCCGCAAGCACGCACCTTGGGAAGACGACCCGGGCAGGGAGCAGGCAGGCAACGGGGCAGGTCTTGACACAGGGCGGTGGGGCGATGTTTAAACCCAACTCAGCTGAGCAGTGAGCACAGCGGGAGCACACCATGTCAGGCAGCCTCAGACCCCACCAGCTGAGCCAGGTGGCTGGGCAGTAGGACCGCATCGGGCAACCA
Source organism: Egretta garzetta (assembly GCF_000687185.1). Taxonomy (NCBI): domain Eukaryota; kingdom Metazoa; phylum Chordata; class Aves; order Pelecaniformes; family Ardeidae; genus Egretta; species Egretta garzetta. The sequence continues at coordinate 3,433,907 of NW_009260839.1, read as the reverse complement.
GTGACAAATTGGAGCTGGAAATTTTCCACCTGAGGCAGAACAAGCACCTGATTCACCGAGAGGGCTAGCGAGAGATAAAGGGAGGTGTTCTTCGAGCACTGCCGCAGCTGAGCATTTCGGAGGGAAGGCGGGCTGCTTGGCAGCCTCTCCTTTCCCTTGTCGCCAATGCCTTGTGCGGGGTTTGGTTTCTCCTGGGGATGGGAGATGCTGAGGAAGAGCTGGCTCATTGCAAGCAACTGGCATGCAAGGAAAAGCTCTCTGCATCTGCAAACTGCAAGTAAGGATTTAAGTGGCCCAAGTTAGGTGTTCAAATTATAAGTGAGCAGAGCCCTGTCCCTACTGATGACTGAGTAAATCAGCTGGGACAGGGCATTCAGAGCTAATGGAGGGATGTGGAGGGGGTTTCCACTGGAGAGGAATGAAAAAGAGACACCTGACCCTCCTGTCCAGTAAAAATCCAACAAGTCCTGGCCCTGGGCGTCACCTTTTCCCTCTGCCAGTCTCAGGGCCAGGGGTCACAAGACAGCAGTATCAAGCCAGTCCCTAGTCACGTCCCATCCTAGCCTGACACCGGAGAAGGCACAGAGCGTGTCACACCCATGCTGTGCTGCTCAGGTATTCTCCCCTGCCAGCCAAAACTTCCAGTAGGCTTATTACAGCAGCTTTATGGCTCCTTTGCATGCTGGAGTGGGAAGAAAAGCCAGGGATCTTGTCATGGGAGGAAACTCCTGCTGCCAATCTGAGATGCTCCTTAAACAGCTGGATTGCTTCTGTCTTTAGTGTTTATTTTCCTTTGGTTTAAGAAAAGTGCCACACCTCGTCTGACAGGGCACCGCAGAGCAGTCCCACACCATGTTCCATCATCCCGAACCATGTTCCCTCTCCGTGGGAGCAGAGCAGGAGCAGGGATGTTCCTGGTGTTGTGCTCCTCACTCCAGCATCACCCACAGGATCAGACTGCCCTGTGCCTTGGTTTTGAATGGAGGTGTCCCTGCTCTGTACTGTGTATTGCACTCTTGCTTCCAATCTCTCTTGCATTTTTTTAAGGAAGAGCTCCTATGGATGACATCCTTGTGAGCATCCCTAAAAGGGCCACAAATCAAATGGCCAAGAAGAGTCCCTGCCAAATGCATTGCTTTTTAAAAGAAAAGCCATAGCTGGGGAGAGCAGCATCTTTATTTGGAAATTGGGGCAGACATGCTTGGGTAGCGCCTGCTTGGTCTCTGGCTGGCATTAGCTGGGGTTTTTAACTTCCGATGTCCATGAGCGCTGAAAGAATTAGAAGGTGGCTTTAAAAAAGCATTTTTTAAATGTGTTTTCAATTAGGAGCCTCCACCTGTATGGAGAGGTGCCCAGGAAAAAACAGTGATCGACAACAGATGAAGACAAGCTGATGTCCATACCTTAATACACCATCTTTATTTCCCTTAGTTTCCATCCCTCCCCTTCTGGAGCCAGGGCATTTGAGTCCTGCAACCAGGTTCTTTCCTGAAGCACCTTTTTCCTCCTCTTCCTTGTAGAAGATACCAAGACAAGCCTGTGCATTTGGAAAGTCCCCTCCCAATCCTCGGCACAAGGCAGAATTATTTAAAGCAATAATTGACAATTTCCTCTCAGCCCCCAGGTTCCTTCCCGCGTTGTTGAAGCTTTGTGTAGAGCGATGATTTCCTCTAAATCGAAGAGCAAGCCTGCTTCCTTCTCGGAGGCCGCTCTGCTGCCTGCCAGGGTGCGATTAGGGAGGGTGCGGAGCCGGCTTTTCTGCCATTCTGCAGGCACACGTGCCTTTGCAGTGAGCGTGCCCAACAGGTACGGAGACAAATCAGGACAGCCGTCTCCCTGCCCTGGCATGGCAATGGCGATAAGCGGGAGATGCAGCTGCAAGGTGTGAGTGGGAAGATGCGGCTTTTCTGAGAGGAGAGCCGTGGGAATGGGTTGGGTACCTGGGTGGCACTAGGGATGCTGCCTGGGCTTTGTCATCAGCATTGCTCCCAGAAGTTTTCCTGCTCTTTGTTGGCTTTTCATTTATTACCTCAGGGTGTCTCCAGGATGCAAGCCGTGTCAGCCAGCAGCTGTGGTTTGGGAGGGACAGGTCAGCGTAGCCCACCTCTCCTGGTACATCCATCGTGCACGCTTGCCTGTGCGGCAAATGGGCCTGCGGTGCTGTGGCCATGCTATTTCCAGAGCCTGCAGTAACACGAACGCGTGCAGCGTGGCCAGTGTCAACGCCGCTTTGCTGAGATGATTTTGCCATGAGCGGCTCCGGGGGGATGCGGAGGGGCCCGCAGCTGCACCGTGCCCCAGGGACAGTCAGACCTCCTGCAGGGAGGTGGGAGCCCGGCAGGACTGGGACCCGGGCAGGACCCTGGCTGTATTAGGGGTGTAAGCCTATCCATGGTCCAGATCCAGGCTGGAATTCTCCTGCTGTGCAAGGCACTCTTGGAGTACCATGGAGATGCCCCCAGTCTCCCGGGCCTGCAGCCACCCCTGAAAAGCCGTCTGGGTTATATTGCCACTGGGCAGAGATTGCGCTGTTACCGAAGCACGCGCAACTCGGTAGTGCTGAAATGTTTGTTCAGGCTTTGTACCTAATTCCTCAAGACCTCAGTCCTCTCTGAAGCACAAAGGCTTTTATGTGAGGTGCTTGTTGAGTCACAGGAAGAAATACAGCATGAAAATATCACCCTGTTCCACCGCGACAAACATCTACGATGCAGGAGCCAGATTAGAAACCGAGCGCGCTGCGGTCTGCGCTCCGCTGCGGCGACTCAGCTGACAGCTCGGTGCCTCGGCGCGCTTGCCTGCGAAATGGAGCCCGCCTGGATGGGCAGCGTCGCTGCAAACCGGTGGCTGGGAGTTTGGAGAGAAGATGCCTAACAACTGTCAGCTATTGTCATTTCTTGGCTTCTGCAGCAGGGATCTGAACCTCAGCCTGATCCTGTGTCACTTAACGATTAAACCCTTTTGTTACTTTGCCAGAGCTTATCTAGGTTGCCGTGAGGATGTCTGTAAGACAACTGCCGCTAGGTCATTACGCCTATTACGTCATGACACCACCACCGCCACCGAGAGGGTGAGAGAATGGGGCTAGAACCCCAAAGTATAAGACGTAACCCTTTGCACCAAGAGGACAACCCTTGCCTAGTAGCAGTAGAAAGCCATTTTGTGTTATATTTATCAGTCTTGAGTCACCCTACCTAATCTAAAAGTGACTGCATCCGCTGCAGAAGTTTCCCATTTTCATTAACCCTGAGTACGTGTTAAATTTCCTTCCTTCAGCTGATGACAAAAAGGTTGTGTTTGCAGAGAACTTTCTTCCTTCCCCGCTGCTTCTTGCATGATTCATCCAGGGATGCCACTTTTTCTGTCTGTGATACAAGAAGCGAGAAGCTGGTGCTAAGGAGGCAATTGCATCACGAACACCAATTTGCAAATCAGGCCAGCGAGGTCGGCCGATGCTAATGGGTACTTTTCTGTACACTTGCTAATTATAGCATCAGCAAAGCCAGGTCCAAGCTATGGCTTTGCCTGAGGAAATCCCCAGTGATTTTAGCCAGGAGTTCCAATTACTGTTTGTTACAAGTGAATGACTAATAGAAACTAGGCCTGTTAGGTCATCCTGTGCATTTCTGGAGGATTCCTCTGCTGTAATGTAAACACAGGGATGGGTATATCGTGCTCAGAAGTCACACAGAAGTTTTTGATGCTGCATTTGCCCTGTATGGGGCAGAAGAGCCTGGGGCACTCCAGAGGCACGCGGTTTCCTATGCCTGTTCCTATTCCCCTCTCTTTTACCCCTTTGCTCACAGTTACTGCTTCGATCCTTCCTCCTGAGCATCTCTGTTCGAGGAGGGCAGCAGAGGCTCGTCCTGGGCCTGTGCCACAGGCATCCTCATCCCCATCCGTAGCTCCTACAAAGGACGGTGATGCAAATAACAAGGAGGTTATTGTTAATAATAGAGACGATTTGGAGATGAGCTGCTGAGTGATTAAAAGGCTGGCTGGACTGGTTTTTGCGGTGAGAACAATAGCACCGAATATATGTGTACATCTCACCCGCTCCACTTTTTATCTTCCTTACATGGAAGTTGTTAACATTTGACTTCCAGTAATTTATTAAAAGCTCAGTTACGATTTCCACATGGACTCCCTCAGGACAGATTTCTGTGTCACAGAAACCACTCTTTCATTGCACATCCCGGGCTCTTTATTGGCCTTTTGGCACGTGGGTGGAAACTCCTGTGATGCTGAGCCCCGCTCTGTCCTCTCGCCACCGCAGCGAGCCCGTGTGTCGCAGGCTCAGATGTGGAGGAGCCGGAGAATGTTACACAGCTGCTGGTCACTCTCTGTAAGAAGTTGGAGGCCTTCAGATTCCGGTGCTGTCATAACTATGCAACTGATTTACAATATAATAAACTTGAAAGCCCTTCCCTATCAGAGCATCAGAGGGCTGTAGATGAGCTGCTTGAACCCCTTGGAAATACCAGGGCTGTCACTCCCCCAGATGGACCATCCATTTTTAAATGGGGCTTCAGGTTACAGCTGGGCTTCATTGCTGCAGGGTCATGATGCTGTGAGGCAGAATTTGGCCCTTCCTAAAGAGCAGGGAACTTAGCAAATAAATCACTGAAATGAGAACCTGGTGTCCTTTTAACATTCTGCTCCTGCATGTTCCTGGAGAGGATTCGCTGGGCTTTCCCTCTCCTTTGGTTAAATTCTGCAAGTGTTGTCTCACCTCCAGCCTCCTTTCAGGGGGCCAGGAGGACAGTTCTTGCTGTTGTGTTGTGTGCAGCTGAGGTTTGCACTGGTAAGGACGGGTTAGGAGATCCCAGCCTCCCTGGCTGAGAACTCAGCTGAAGACCGACATAGCTGCTGCTGAAGGAGGGCAAGGGCAGGGGCACTGGAGGAAGGGGTGCATCCATCAAGTGCAGCAGGTCGCCGTGACTGAAACCATGAGATCATCAACAAGCCGAGCTCCACCTCACAGGGACATCTTTTTATATCTCTGTGGCAGATGCCAACCATTTGCTCACTCACTGAAGAAGGTGCTTGCCAGAGAGCAAAAGCAGAAAAGCCCCTGAGGGCTGCTGTGGTGCAATTACCAGCTCGAAGCTGGGCCCTGGGAAAACAGGCCTTCTTGCTGTGGTTGTATTTACCCAGGTGCGATGCCCGCTCCACCCATGGATTCCTGGCCGTTGCCTTCATGCTGTTTGCGCTGCAGAACTGGGTTGCTGCGTGCTGCAGGGCTGTGTTGTGTCTGCCTGTGATACCATCAGCTGCGTGCAGCATCCTGGCGTGCCAGCCACTGCTCGGGCGGCTATCACTTCGCTTTGATGAAGGAAACCAAAGCGTAGTGTGAACTCAGCCACGGTGAGGCTGAGCATTTTCCACACAGGTTTAGCCCTGCAAACCCTGGGAGTGTTTATCAGCCTTGGCACAAACCTCCATGCTCCACCCTTTGATGTGGGTGAGCAGGATAAGGGAAACAAGAATCAGACTTACTCTCATCAAGTAACATCTACTCATCAACGAGGGAATGGTTACCCAAGGCAATTTTGAGAATGGGACTTAAGCTCCAGAGCTGCTTCTGAAAAACTTACTGGAGATTTGTTGCAAAAGATAAAAATAAAGGATGGCCGGGGCTCCATCTCTCTCCCTGCCCACACAGTTATGTATTTCTAACATGGTTGTCACTGATTTAATGGACTGATAGAGCTGTGGGACTTCCCCAGGAGCGGTGTCCTCCAAACACCAATGATATAACCATGATTGCAGCTAATTGCCACTTAGACTCTTCTTTAAGTTGTTTGTGTGACTCCAGCATACATAGGGTGAAATGAATGTGTTTCCTTTTAGGTTACTCTTCTGTGAGGTGAAAAATATGTTCATTCTTTATTAGATTAAGTACTGTGAGGAGAGGATGGGAAGGAGTGCCCACAGATTCTGTACACTGAAGCCATGCATGTGGGCGATTCAGAAATAGTCTAGAGGGTGAGGGGCATAAAATGCTGCTCAGTCTTTGAAAGAAGACTTTCCTGCTTGTTTTTAGGTGGGAGACAGCACCGTGTGGGGACCCGCTAGCCTCAGGCCTGGTTTCAGTACCGTGCTCTGCAGTTCTGCACGGCTCTGCCGCACTCACATCCTTTTCTGATGCCTCATTGCTCTCTGGCTGGACGAGAGCAGGCCACCTGCACTGGTGCTCAGGAGCCTCCAGCCTGTCTTTAATCTTGGGAAACAGAGGTGGAAACTGCTGCCGTGGAGAAAACAGGCTGAGAGCCCCCAGCACGGGGGAGAGCTGCTTTATGCTGTGCCCCGTGCGGGTTAGGGGTGTGCGCGGGAAGGGTGCCCGTTAAGAGGGGGTCAGTGCAACCTCCACCTTTCCCAGAGCCGCCTGTGTCCTGCCGGATGGCCACTGCGCAGCATGGATACAGAGAAAGGGCTGTGACGGCTGTGACGGCCATGCTGCTTATACCCCTCCTGTGTTATTTACAGACTCCGTTCATCAGAGCTGCCGCTGCCACCAGAGGGGACGGACTCGCCACCTCTAAGCCGTTTCTCTGTGCTGAATCACTTACACTGACGTAACCTCCTTTCCCCAGGCGTTAGCAAACCCTACCGGCCCACAAAGTCTGCCTTAAGAAAACCTCAAAACCCAGTGGCTTTTCTTCCTTCTTCCCCTTTTGTTTGCTTTCCCCTGTTCTTTTTGCCTGATCCATTACTGTTCATGTCAGCGTCGAGTTTTCCAGTTGCCATCAACTATTCCAAGGGGCACCAGCAATATCTCCTCGCAGTGGCAGCAGCAATACCTTGCCAGGTCAAATGTCAAAATTTAAGGCTCTAAAAAAGAAACCCTGACCTTTACAAGCCCTGTAACCAGTCCTGAGAAGAGAGAATGCTCTCTGCTGTGCTGCAGAGTTGACTTCTCACCAGTTTCTCTTTCTGCTCTGACTGCCATTCGTCAGAGAAGCTTCCCTTTCGCCCTGTGCACCTGCTGTAGGCTGGCCAAAAGGCAGCCTGAGCCCCTGAACAGACCCGATCTGTCCCGGGCAGACCCTGAAATATTTCCACATCTCTGGGTGCGGTCCCCCTCCAGCAGGAGGATGGAGCAGAACAGAAACTGGTAACTTCTCCCTCCTTCCTTCCCAAGCGGTGATGCTTAAAAATACATCACCAAAGTCATATTTAGGAACAGCTGCTTTTGAGCTGTCCCGTAACCTGGCTCCTCTCACCAAATACCAATTTGTGTAACATGGTGGAGTGATTTGAAGTTGCAAGAACTGAATTTCTCTCATTATCACCTCTCATGGGCAGCTCCTGCCCTGTCACTGTGTCCTCTTTGCCACGTCCTGATCCCAAGAAATCAAGCAGGTGGATAACGCACGGTTCTGGAGAATAAGTTCTTCTAAGGGAAAGGAAGGGCTTTATTTGAATGAAGAATTTTATTTGTGGATGAAATGGCATCTGCTATGTCGTTGAGTCTAAACATGTATCCGTATTACCTCATTAGTCATGTTAGTCATAAACTAGCGTTAGTGTTAGCTCATCCATTCATCAGGGGATGTCAGAGCTGCGCAGAGTTGGCTGAAGATTGGAGATTTGGAAACCAGACTTCTATCACTAGTGGCTGTGGCTTGCTAAGTGACCTTGGTCAGATCCCAACCTCTTATCTGCTGGGTGGGAGAGATAACGCTTCTTTCCCGATGGGTTCAAGATCAGCAGATGAAACGCACCATTTTGGAAAGGAGGGAAATACTTCTGTGTTGACATAAGCAGACAAACACCTCCTTCCTCCCGGCCCCTGGCGGGCCCAGCCGCCGGCCGCACACCACGGCGCCGGGGGCTGGAGGCAGCAGCACCTCCTTCCTTCTCGGGGAGGGCCGCAGGAGCCATTTCCTCTCTCCGGCCTCGCTTCAGACCCTTTCCGCCATCACGTGGGGTGGGCGCCCGATGCGCGTCACACTCTGGCTTTAATGGAGGAAGGAGAAGAGCGGCACGGGGGTGGGCTGGGCGGCAGGAGCGTTGGAGGTGGATGGACACGAATCCCCCGTGCCCTTCCCTGGTGAGTCTCCGCCAGGCTCTGCTCCTTCCCGGCAGGGAAGGAAGCCCCGGTGGCCGCCAGCTCCTGGCGTATGGAGCAGGCTGTGGCAGCCCAGGCGGGCACCGCGATTAGGAAGCGTGGTGGAAATGTCTCGTGCAGCCTCCCTGCGCTCTGCCCAGCCCGTGGGGCTAGCGCGGGGTGTGTAGGCTGCCTGAGGATAAGAGACTTGGTTGTAAACCCTTTCCCACATCCGAGGCCGTTCCACTCATGCCCTTGGGATCAGAGATCATCTGCGCTGGAGCCTTGCATGGGAACGGCGCCTGCGAGAGAGGCAGGCGCAGAGCCCGCCCT
>NW_009260839.1:3396590-3425372 GCF_000687185.1 Egretta garzetta | reverse complement strand
CCAGGGGACCGCCCCCGGCGAGAGACGCAGCCGCAGAGCCGCACGTGAGAGACGGAGGGAGGACGTCCTCATGTCTCGCACTCTCCTGCTGCCTCTTCCCCCCAGCAGGAGTCTCGAGGGACCCACAGCAGCAGCACAAAAGCTCACAGCAAAGCGCAGACGGGGAGGTTCAGTCTCTGCGTTTCCAGAAGGGGAAGAAGGTAATGCCCAGTTTCACCTGGCCTGAATTCCACATGTGTCTCGTCCCTTGTTCAAGGCTGACAGCCACCCTGGAAATGCTCTGTTCCAGGAGGCAGAATTTAGGTTCCAACAATCTGGGTAGCTGTGACTGTCAGTTATGGGTGTATGCATGTAGGAAATGCACCAAATTCCTCTAGAAAGAGAGCCTCTGTGCTCTGACAAACCATGGGACAGCGGGTTTGGATGTTTGCCAGTGCATCAGAAGCAGAGATCTGGACCTTCTTCCCCATTCCCTTATCTCCAGCTGGCTCACTGGTTGTGGGTTGGGTCTCTGAATCTGGCTCAGTCCCTTTTTACTAGCAATGATATGCTAGGCATGGGAAAAGCTCACTCTTCAGGCTTTATTCAGTAAAAAGGAAGCCTTTTACAGGGAAACGGAGCAGATTTGCTTCTGCTTGTTACCTGTTGCACCCTTGCACCTATAGACAATGGAGGGAGCCTTGAAGGACACTGTGATGGCTTCATGCAGCTTTGAGGAACTCTGGTGGCTTCATGACGGCTTCTGTTAAGCCACCTGGCCTTGACAGCTTTATTCCCAATTCCCTGTGTTTGCTCTTTCAAATCCCTCAACAGAGCTGAGAAGGATCCTCTCGTGTAAGTGTCTCCCCATGCCACGAGGCAGTATGGAGAGGTTATCCCTGCTTTTTGTGGCAGGCAACAAAACCCTGGCCAGGTACTTGGTGCGTTACCAGAGAGCTGCCACATGACACTATTGGACTTTCCAAAATAAAAATTCTTTTGCATTTTCCCCTGAACCCAGGTTATTTTGCATAACACAGTTAAACAGACCACCCAAAATCCATTTACAGGGTTTCCCAGAAATCCTTGGAGCATTTGAAGCAGTTGGAGGAAATCAGAGTTCAGACGTGAATTCCACAAGTGATGACACTAAGTCTGGAGAATAATTTTCATTGCTTGAAGCCAAATGTCCACAAATGTTTCTTTCTTAAAACGTAGGACGTTTTTTAGTGTAACCTGCTGATATGCCACTTCTGTCATGTTTGTCAGATCCCTGGCCCTTTCTCATCCAGAGGACCATTGTTTGCTATTCTCATATATGGATTTGCATCTAAAAGCAGGGCAGGGAAAGCGCCTGGGCTTAATCTCTGTCATAATGGCCCTTAGATATGCTTGTCTTGATGGAGGTCCACCTCTGTCTCCTGGGGCTGGCACTTCAAATACTCATGGGCCAGAAGGAAACTGGCTGAGCCTTGAGGAACAACTTGACCCAAGTTGGATCCCACCTCATCAAACCTGAGAAACAACCCTGTCGTGCTCTCTCATCAGAGCGTCGGCTGCCTTCAGCTTAGCAGTTTCCATCAAGGGCTGGTTCTTTTGACCGTTTACTTGCAAGTAGCCTACACAGCAACAAATCACAGTGTAGCAGGAAAATGGAGAACTTCCGAGTTGGTGGGGAAAAACATAGTTGTAAAGAAGTTAGTGGTGGGTCTCTACTTGAGCTGGTAGCACCTACATCACCAACACCTTCTCACTCAAATGCCAGTGACGCTTAACTGAAGGGTCCTCGCTGTTGCAATTCACCAGGAGCCTCAAGAGCCCTTAGGGAAACTGCCACTGGAATGCCCCTCTGCAGCAGCCTGGCACTAACGTGTTTCAACAGCCCCACAAGCTCAGCATAGTACCCAAAGGGTAGAAACCAGACATTTTACAGGAAAATTAGGAGGTAGTGTTTGCTACTTCACAGCTGGCTGGCAGGAAAGAAGAGATGGTGGTGTCTTCATGTATACTCTTTTTTCATGTTGCATGACCTTCTGAGCCTGGCAGGCTCCTACCTGCTGTATTTCACAGGATTGCAGAATAGCTGGGGCTGGCAGGGACCTCTGGGCATCATCCTGTTCAAACCCACCACTCAAAGCAGGGGCAGTGAGAGCAGGTTGCTCAGAGCTGTGTCCTTGGATTGTGGCAGGAGGGGAGCTGAAATCCCTTTGCTCCTTACTTCGATAGGTGTGGAGTCCTCCATACCTATCCTCCATACCTATCCTCCACACCTATCCTCCACAGAGGCAGGCAGAGGAGTGAGGGTGCTCTTTGGGTATTCTTTTGTTCCTACAGGGAGAAGGATGTTCTGCTCATTGTTAACTTGTCTGGTTTGGTTTTAAGCCTGTAATAATTGAAACAACTGCATAGGAAACTGGGTGTAAGCCCAGCATAAGGACAAGTCTACATGATGTTGGCATCACCCCAAGGAAAGGAAATTACAGTGTGCCACAAACCAAGACAAAAGCATTGCCTGCATTATCTGGCACGCAGGGCCCTGGTTGTAACAGCACACTTCTCGCCGTCATAATTTCAGGTTTGCAGAGCACCAAAAGGGTGTTGTGTAGTCATGAAATCACGTTTCTGTACCTGGAGAGCGCAGTGAGATCCCACATACAGGATATTTTACACTTACATCATGTGTACATGCAGTAGCTCATGTTTCAGAGTAAACCTCTTCCATTAAGGCTTCAGAAAGTATCTTCCCTTTCTCCCATCCTCCCACATGCCCTGACAGCCACAGCTGCAACATTTGAGTGAAGTTTATCAACTGCAAAGAGTTGAGTGCACGATAGCAGCACATGCCCTAGCGCACTGCACTATTGTCAGGAAAACACAGGGAGGAAAATCATTATTTGCCAAAAACCATAAAACTCCAGAAAAGCATGACACAAGGCTCCCAACCCTCCAACAGTTAACAGCTCCTGCTGGGGGATCACAGGATTTTACTGTTTGATGTAATAGTTTCAGAGTGAATTGTTGCTGTTGGGAACTACCTTCTATCTGTTCAATGATTAAAAAAAAGCAAAGCAAACAACGCCCTTCTCACTTCCCCAACATTCAAAAAAAAAAAGAAACAAACAACCCCCTCTGAAAAGCTGGGGCAAGCAAACCAGAGAAGTAAGAGAGCAGAGTTTTTAAAAGCCTGTTGCTTTGCAGCTGTTCACATTCTGGCTACTTTCCAGAGTTACTTTGGTGATCCTCTGCCAGGAAAAAAGAAGTCCTTCAAGCCTAGAATTTGATGAGGACAGTATTTCTCAGCAAAGCAAATGAAGATCCAGGTTTGGGATTTAGTGACGGGACTGCCATCTGCATCAATTTAAGAGCCAGTGATCTTCACCACGACCCTGGCAGATTCGAGTGATATCCTAGCGGTGGGAGATCTGTGTTCCTCAACTGGTGATAAAGGACAAAGAGGACTTAGGCCTTAAGAGAAGTTTGACACCACAACCAACAAGGGGACATGAGAAGTTAAGTTGGTGCCTGGCTAGTGGGGAACAAGCTGGGCATGTGCTAAGAACTGACACTAACTGGGAAGTTGGGTCAAAGTTTGGCTTTGTTGCATTGGCTGCTGGATCCCCGTCCCAAGGGAGAGCTCATGGAGTATAAAATAAGCACAAACTGGTTCAGGGGAGAATGACAGGGAGGAAATACCACCCCTGAGCTGATGGCTGCTGTGTAAAGTGTTCAGAGGCACCACCAGGCATTCCCGAGGCTGGGACTCGTACATAGGGGTCACAGATGAGCTCTGTGGAGGCAAGATGCTGTGTCAGAGCCCTGCAACAAAACAAGTAACATCACCACATGTTACCCAGAACATCACCTCATACAGCCAAGTACAGAGATGCCCTAAAGCACAGGTTTGGGTTACAGCAAACTAAAAGGGCCGAGATGTAATTTTTTCCTTTCTGAAGTAAGTATGGTCATAAAGTAGCCTAACTGTGGGACCGGCACACTCTGGGGTTCCTTGTGCCCGTATGTTACACCTCGTCTCCTTATCACATATTAACTGGTTCTTCTTCTACCTTGCTCTGTGAAGAAGAAACGGATGGTTCATTTTATGTTGTTGTATCCTGGCATTCTTTCTACACCCTGCACTTTTAACATATGCAATTTAAAGGTTATAGGAAGAAATGTTGGCAAATGGTAGATGATGGGCTGCTGAAACATGATAAAATAGCAAGAGTTTCCAATGAGAGACTGAAGAGGCAGGAAAGGAAAGAGGGGAGAATCTGTAGACATTCTGTGCCAATCTTTACTAGGTTGGAAGACCACTGTTTAGCTGCAGAGACTGTGCAATGCGAGGCTGAGAGCTGTCTTGTTTGCCTGGAGTGCAGAAAGGCTATTGAGTGAAACCCCGTTTTGCTCTGCCCTCGTTCCACCCTGAATCCGGTTGATGCTTCGGGGAAGAGCTGCTCAGCTGCCGTGCGGATAGCCACACCAGCCTGCGGACCAGGCTCCTAGAGGAGCCTATTCCTCTGGATCACTAGCTCAGATGGAGATTTCCACAGTGTACATGTCTCAAATTAAGTGAAGCAAATCTAAGATTTGCAAAACCACTTAGCAAACCACTAAGACAACCGACTGCCAATCTACAGCTCAGGGCCAGGGAAGGAATTTTCTGCTGCTTCATCCTTTCCTTGAACCCCTGGGAGATGTCCCTTAGGGGGAATTTTGAAGTCCCACTGTGACTATGTGGGCAATGTTCAATTCCCATTGATTAAAAAGGTCATTTTTACTTTCTCATCAGATTTTCACCCTGCAGAATGGCTGCCCTTGAGCCTGGGATGTATTATGACTAATGACCAAAAGGGATTTCATCATTAGTCTTCCACCTCTTCTAGGGCTGTACTGAAACAAAATAAGGGAATGTAAATTAGTGATATCCAGCTGGCTACGTAGTTAGCAAGCCGAATGCATGTGGCCTGTCTCCACACATCCCCCTCTCATCGTCTTTGTCTGGTGAGCAAATCCAAGCTTCCCATAGGTGAACAGGCACCAGTCAAGAATGGAGGCTGCAAGGTTTCTTCAGCCAACTTCTGTTTTGAATATTATGTTTTGACTTGTGAACCCTGAGGAATTGAGATCTCAGGGCAGAGGAAATGTTGGAAGAGGTCAGGCAAGCTGTGCTCCCTCTGTGTTACTCAGGGCAGCAAATAGCACGCGTTCCAGGGCAACATCTGATTTTCTGCTTTTACGAGGCAGATGTTTAGGATAAGTGATCTGCTGTTTATTTTAATTGCCATCTTCCAAACCTCCTTCCTACGTGCGCGCACACATTCAGAGACCATAAATAAGGTTTCTTCAGATTATGCGGCTATTTGGGTAGCTGGCCCTGTCTTCTATCAGTGCCTGGACAGGGCTGCGTGCTGCAAACCCGGTTCCCCTTGCACATCAGTTTTACAGTGGTGTAAATCAGTTAGGTCTAATTCCTTTCTCAATGACACCAGCATAAATCTGAAATCGCTCCACTGACATCAGCGCCGTAATGGCAGTGTAAAGGGAAGTTAGGCTCCCTTGACTTTAAAACGTTGCTGCTGATTTACACCAGAACAAGAGCAAAAGTATTTGGGCTCAGCACGTCCCAGCAGTGTGTTACTGAACAGCAGGCCAGGGTTTGCTCTGGGATACAGTGGTGACAATGGAGAGCAGTAACTCCATGGATTTCACTGGCATTAAGTGGTTGGAAATGAGTTGTACCTTCACCACAGTTTGGGTCTCAAAGAGCACCATGTAGTAGGTCATTAGTGAAAAGAAAGGATAAACCAATGCTCCTGTGTAAAGTGATTAGTCCCATTGCCTGTCACTATGCCAGGACAGTCATATAGGGATGAATCTGACCATTTGGCTTGTGTTGTGGTGTTGATGATGATGGAGAGCAAGGCAGCAGTACCCCCATAGCTTGATGGAGACCAGGCAGGTGTCCATGGAGGAACGGGTGGTCCTAGCTGAAGACAGAGGGGCACGTGGAGGAGCTGCCCTTGCAGCTGAGAGCTAACCTGGAGGGGTGGGAGTGCTGCCTGCACTCTTCTCCTCCGAGAGGACACAGGCAGTTGTTGCAGGCAGTCCGTGCTGGCAGCATTCAGGGTGTTAATCCTTACTCGCTAGTTTCTCTAGATTTTCCCACCTTGTCTCTAACGGGCTAAAAGTGAAAGCCTGGCTGTAAAAGGGGTGCTGGCCCCTCTCTCTGCTCTGCTGCGGGTACAGCCTGCAGGCTGCGGATTTAAGCAGAAGGAGACAAGAAGTGAATATTTCCTCTTGAAGCTGTAGGGCTTCCCAAACAACCTTGCTGTTTAAAGAGACTTTGGCAAGGAGGGCCTGGGTTCCTGGTGGCTGCTCTTCTGGAAGTCAGAGAGCCTGGTGGTCACCTCAGAGTCCGTCAGCCTTGCTCCATTAAAGTCAGTGGAGACAAGCTGATTTACAGCCCTCTTCTGTTGGCATCTGGCCAATCTCTTAATTGTTCAGAAGTGCTTTTTTAATAGCAGATGTTTGCTCTGAGTGGCTCGATGTGCACACAGTGAAATGCAGCCATGTGTGGCATAACTGCATTAAAGCCAGTGAGTCAAAAGGGGCTCCATGTGAGCCATCAGGTAGCCTGGAGGTGCCATAGATGTCCCAGGGAACTAAGCCCTCCTTTCTTCCTTTTTTAAAAAAAATCTGAGGCCATGCTTTACCCATCTTTCAGCCTCCCCCATGCTGGCAGAGGTGGGAGGGAGCAGAAGAACCTCAGAAACCAGAGAAGAATTGCAGTTCTTCCCTTTTCACTTCTTAGCCAAGGGTCCAGCCACAGCTATAATCGACAGACTGGAGAAATTAAACCGTCCTCCATGCTCCTGGCCCCAAGGAACCCCAGCTGGGTGCACAGAATGGTTCCAACACCCATGCTGTACAGCCACGGGGACGGCTGGCTACTGTGAGCTCCAGACATGGGTGTTGGCAGCTCGGGCTGTATCCGTGACCCGCGGCAGCTCGGAGGTGCCTCGCTCACACTCACCTCCCTGTCTGCACGCTCGGCTGGAAGGTGGCCCCATGGAGATGAAATGAGAGCTAAGGGAGCATGGCCCCGGTTTTCCCACCCGTTTTGTCCTCATAGCGGTGAATGACTCAGCCGATGCGTTCGCTGGCGGCGAGCGGCGGAGTTTACCAGTCATGAAACAAAACTGTGATTATTGCCATAGAAACCAGAGCTTGAATGTGAAGCTCATCCAACGGGGCAGCAGGAAGAGGACATTGGACTTCTGTCTCCTATCAAAACTCAGGCGCGTGTCTTGGATTTGGAATACCAGAAAGTCACTGTTATCATAACCATGTCATAAAATATCCAGATATCAAGAAACATTCGCTTCTCTTGGATTCCTAGGAAGAACGAAGTCAGGACCTCGGGGACTGGCCTCTGAGGGATGAGGGTGGTTATTAGCACCACCGCAAAGACCAAAGCTCTTTCTAATTAGGAAAGGAGGCAATTAAATCACAGTGGCTGAGGGATGCAGAGTCAGAAACACAACCTTGCTCTGCTTCATGGCTCTCTTTCCTGAATGCAGACGTGCAATCTGTTTAGAGAATTCCCTCCTTGCCATTTGAACTCTCTACAGCCGTGGCTTTGCCCTGGGAGCTTACAGCATGGTTTCAAGTTTCCGTGTAAGCTGACAAGCTCCATCTATAGGATAGTCGAAGAAGAGCCCTTTGGCTTCAAGCTGATGAAAAAGGGCAGAGAAGCTTCACTCAGAGATTCCAGTTTTGTTCTGGAAAACCTCGAGCACGCTTAGCATACCGCATTGCAGAAAGGCACTGGTTTCATTGCCGTTACTTCGTATTCGGGAACAGCTTTCCACCCTGGTCCATCTGTCAGTCCTCGGTCCCGTGCTGCACAGCTGTGGGGCTGTGGCCTGTGGGAATGGCTGGAGTTGTGGAGCTCCTGTTATTCCACATGGGAAATCTCGGGGATTTTCTATAGAGCTCCTGATGCAAGTTGTGATGCCTTTAGGTTCTGATAGCCCACAGTGCCCCATGTACAAAACTAAACAGTAGCGATTAACATGTGCAAATCAGCTAAATCCAGCTGATTCAGCAAATCAGTTCATCCTTAGCTTGGTGTTTAGTGTTTACCAGCCCGAGCTCACACTTCGCTGCACAGGCTGTACCAGCAGAAGTCATTGCAGTCCACAGGGGGGGTATTTCAGGAGGAGGAAGCAGAAAAGATGACTTTTCTTCCTTCTTTTGTGCACAGTAGAATCTTTCTTGGCACTAAGGTGTGGTACAGACTGGAGCTGTGTGTGTTTCAGAAGGAAGGAAGGAGGAAAGGAAGAAAGGAAGAAAGGAAGGAAGGAAGGAAGGAAGGAAGGAAGGAAGGAAGGAAGGAAGGAAGGAAGGAAGGAAGGAAGGAAGGAAGGAAGGAAGGAAGGAAGGAAGGAAGGAAGGAAGGAAGGAAGGAAGGAAGGAAGGAAGGAAGGAAGGAAGGAAGGAAGGAAGGAAGGAAGGAAGGAAGGAAGGAAGGAAGGAAGGAAGGAAGGAAGGAAGGAAGGAAGGAAGGAAGGAAGGAAGGAAGGAAGGAAGGAAGGAAGGAAGGAAGGAAGGAAGGAAGGAAGGAAGGAAGGAAGGAAGGAAGGAAGGAAGGAAGGAAGGAAGGAAGGAAGGAAGGAAGGAAGGAAGGAAGGAAGGAAGGAAGGAAGGAAGGAAGGAAGGAAGGAAGGAAGGAAGGAAGGAAGGAAGGAAGGAAGGAAGGAAGGAAGGAAGGAAGGAAGGAAGGAAGGAAGGAAGGAAGGAAGGAAGGAAGGAAGGAAGGAAGGAAGGAAGGAAGGAAGGAAGGAAGGAAGGAAGGAAGGAAGGAAGGAAGGAAGGAAGGAAGGAAGGAAGGAAGGAAGGAAGGAAGGAAGGAAGGAAGGAAGGAAGGAAGGAAGGAAGGAAGGAAGGAAGGAAGGAAGGAAGGAAGGAAGGAAGGAAGGAAGGAAGGAAGGAAGGAAGGAAGGAAGGAAGGAAGGAAGGAAGGAAGGAAGGAAGGAAGGAAGGAAGGAAGGAAGGAAGGAAGGAAGGAAGGAAGGAAGGAAGGAAGGAAGGAAGGAAGGAAGGAAGGAAGGAAGGAAGGAAGGAAGGAAGGAAGGAAGGAAGGAAGGGTGGAGGGACAGACACACTTTGCAGGCAGATGGAGTGTGAGTACTCTTTTTAAAGAGATGCTGGCAACTGACACTGTTGCAAATCATCTCATGTTGGAACTTCATCTTTGATTTGCACAAGAAACACAACTTCATTTTGGTTACCCAGAATTCTTCTGAGAGGCAGTGTGTTCCCAAAGAACAGATGTTTTTTTCCTTTCTGCAGATCCATTCTGGTTTTAATTGCTGCTTTCTCCCCCCACACACACAGCCCATAATCTTTGACATGTACTTATTAAAATATCACTTTCAAATAAATAAAAGCACAGGCATATCCAGTACTTGTTCCGTTCTCTATCTCAGGATTAATTTCCCATTTTTCCATCCAACGTGTCTGTCATTGGCTATCTCCACAATCAAGAAAAAGCCCTGTTTCCTCCCTTTTGTAGATTCACAGATATTAAAACCAGAAGGAAATGTGTTTGCATCTCCTGGGCAGCTGACTTGAGTGTATATGTAGAGATGCATCTGTTTATTTCAGTTATTTCATGCAAAGAAGCTTTGCTTTTTGGTAGCTACTGCGGGAAAATCATCGCTCGCGTACTAAAGCTGTCCAGCAGGTGCAACCCCTGCCGAATGCCTCGGTCCATCATCCCGCTCACACAGCTCAGGAGCGCAACAGCACTGTAGAAACATCACTGCAAAACATGGGGGCCAAAGCTCACCCTCTTCAAGGAGGTGCAGTGCTGGCAGGCGGTGGCATGCATGGGCATGGCGAGAGTGGGATGCTCCTGGTGTGCGTTCATCCACCGGCTCCTTCGGTGAGGGGGTTCAACAGCAGCTGGGGAGGGTGCCTGAAGGCTAAGATAGAGCCAGTGGACATGGGGTACACCAGGCAGGACCAGCGAGCCCTGGGGAAGTGTAATCTCCTGGCTTCAGCATCTGAATCCCTCCTCTACCCCAACCTCTACCATGCTAAATGGATGCTTTTTTTCTTTCTTTGTCCCACAGAGATCCCTGGATGTCCAGGAATGGTTGAGAGCTGAATGGGCTGACCTCTCTTCCTCACCATCCTGAGCTCATGAGGGCTCTGAAGAGATTGAGTGGGAGCACGGCCTTGCTTCTCTGAGCCTGGGGATGCTGTGGGAAGTGATTTGCAACATGACAAATGTCTTCATCCCAACCCATAGCCCATCCTGCACCACTTGAAGGAGAAGCTGATGAAGCGTAACCGGAGGACCAGGAAAGGCTCTGCTAGCCTCAGAGGACACAGATGGGGGACCGGCACTAAGAGGGGCACTTTGCAGGAGTCACTGCATATGAAACCGGCTCTGGAAAGAACCTCCAGGAGCCCTGTGAACTGAAGGAGGTGAACATCCAAATCACCACAAAAGGTGCAGAGGGGCTTCCCTGGCACAACATCCTTGGAAAGCACTTTCAAAAGGGAAGGGGGTATCAGGACCACGTGGTCATCTCCAGTGGCTGGTTTGGAAGAGACACAAGTCAGGTCAGGAGACCGGCAGGACATGCTCACCACTGCCTGTCCACGTGCTGGCTGGGGCTCCAGACAGAGCAGGAATCTGACCAAGACTGAGAGAGAAAGAGAGTGGAAGATTGCTTTGATTTCTTCTCTGCTTGTTTCTCCTTCTGGTGTCTTCTCTGTCTACCTCTTTTTCTCTCTAGGCTTACATGTACTGCATGTGGGGCCCAGACCCCCACAAACAAGCAGAAGTATTAGCACAGGGCAAATCCTGCCCAGTGCACGACTGTGCTGGCCGGTGCAGTGCTGTTGCTAGATGAGGCTGACATTGCACACTGCAGACGTAATGTGGCCTTCGTTTGCTCCTTTTGCCAACAAATCTGCAACTGTAATGCCCAGACTTCATGCAGGAGAAAAGCTTGAACCTGGCAATCCTTTTACTTGCAAGCAGTCACATGCTAGCACGGCCAGCCACACTTGGGAGCCAAGTTTTAACACCAGAGCCCCAGAACATTATAGGGCATCCATCCCTCTCCTGTAGCTTTGGAAATGGGCATGCTGGCAGGCTGCACAATCAGCTCCTGCACCTTGCATTGTAAAATAATCATTAAGCAGAGAAAGAGACAGAGACAGAGGGAGTGACAGGGGTTCAGGCAGAAAATAGTAGGAAAAAACTGATTGAAAACCATAGGAAAATGTGCACTTTTTAATTGCAGGTGATGTCCCAGCTTCAGACTCTCATGCCCAGCTGGGTGGCTGCAGGTCTGCTCCTGGAGGCCTGGGGAAAACGTGCTGGTACTGAACTGTGCTGGGAGCCCCATCTCAGACCTTCTCTCTTGGGCTTCCAGCTGCAAACCCCTTCCCTCATGTGCAATAGTATTTATTTATTTATTTTCTTGCTGCTTGATGCAAAGCTGCTAACAGAGCACCCCCCCTACAAACATCCACAGCCAAGAGAGGACGGGGAGAGGGAGTGCGTGCTGTCTGTCTGTCTGTGCGACGGGAGCGGCCACAGGGGCAGGTGTATGCCTTGAACCAGCCAGATCCGGGCATGCACACAGGTTGTGTATATGAAGCAAAGGCTGCAGTTAAACCAGAAATACTTTCCCTGGGGTGAGTGTGCCGTTTTGAGCTTTCAAGAATTAAGAACAGGCTGGGCAAACCTTTGTTGGGAAGGACAGCAGGACAGCTGTAGGCGGCATAAGCTCTGCAGTGCCCCTCTAGCCAGATTTTCTCCGTGCAGCTGTGCTTGTGCATCTCTGCAAGTTGCTTGCCCAGACTGTGTCCTCTCAGCCCTTACTCTGTGTACATCCTGGCTTTGGACACTCACAGGGGGCTGCATCCCCAGCCAGGCAAGTTCCCACCAGTGTGCTCACAAAGGTTTAATACCTGGCAGCCTTTTCTGCTCTGTCCAAAAGAGATACCCATGGACAGACCCGTTTAACGCAGCCAGTTTGAGACCAGCAGGCACAAGCCTCTCTAGACCACGCTGTAGCTGTGCTGTAATGGTTCGTGCTCAGTCTTGGCTGTTCCTGCCCATTTTGCTAAAAAACTGGCACACCAGCAGCGTCTGCTCCTGGTCAGGTATCCCATTTTATGGAAAGCCTGTGCGTCCCAGTGCAGAGGGGAACTGTTTGTTTGGGAGAGGGGGCTCTCCCGTGCCCTGCTGCTCTCCCCCAGCTCCCGTGCTCAGGGGGGAGCCAGGGCACCCGGGCATCCCTTGGCAGGGCTCCCAGCTGCTCCAGGGGAGCCTGGCTTCCCCCATACCCTGCCCTCCGAGATGCCCCACCAAGGCTTTGTCAAAACCTGTGTGGCTGCTGAATGGAAACATTTCCCAACCAAAACCTGTTCCTCAGAAGATTTCTGGCTGGCTCTAGTCACTTATTATGTACTGGAAACACTGCCCTTGGGATTAGTTTTCAGCTTATAGACACGCATGGGATCGTTGTAGTTCTTTTTCTCACAAATCCTCTCATGTGCAAGAGCAGGTTGCCGTAAGTGAAATGGATAACACTTGCTCTGATAATTTGCCAGCATGGCCCAAAAGCAGTGACCTGCTTATTCCTGATTGCTTCCTTGCAGAGTTGTAAGAGTTGGAGATATAAGAGATGTATTACAAATCCGTCTGCCTTTGATCCTTCAGGCTTGCTCCATGTATTACATTTACCAGTGGTGTGCTGGGTCTATTTTTAAATGCCCTGATACCAGGGTTATTGTGCTGTCCTTTGGGAGATTGCTCTGTAGTCCAAGTCAGGAGCTGCTATTAGTATTCCACCTGCATTTCCTCCAGAAAACTTCATTCCATTATTCCTAGTGATGCTCTTCAAATACCTGCTGCTCATTATGTCCCGGTCAGGCTCTGCCACTTGACCTGCACTCCTCTTTCGTCCTCCAAGAACATCTCTGGCTCCCTGATCGCTGCCGCTCCCTGTCCTTCCCGTAGTTCGGCACAGAATGAGCCTGTTTGTTAATTCAGCCATGCGGAGTTTGTCAGGGATCCGTACCCACCAGCGGAGCAGCCGGGACCTCTGGCAATGCCCAGTCTCCCCAGCGGCTGTGGAGCTGCTCTCTCCCTCATTGCAAAGCACATGGGGTGTGGGAAAGGGGCAGACACAGAGATGTGTCCGAAAGCAGACCAGTGTTGGCAATGGGTACGCACATCCTGCGGGAAGTGAACGCCTGCTAGGGATGGTACACAATGAAGTCTCCATCTCAGCAAAGCCTGAGCTGAGCGATGGAGGTGGGTGATGCTCCAGTAGTGCCTGTGCAGCTGTACCGGGGGTCGGTGGGGGGCAGAAGTCTGCGCCATGGCAGGGAGCTGTGGTCTGTCCTGCCTGGAAATCGTATCCATGTGCTGGAGCCACAGCTCCGCACGGAGGGAGCCCCGCAAGGAGCACGGGGGCTCAGCAGGCTCAGTGCACGTGGAGCGCTTGCTTGGGGAGTCTGTGTACAGCACTCGGCTGGAGCACCATTGTGATTGTAAGAGCTCTGTTCTTCCCACCGAACAAATTGTTCCTACAAATAAAGAATGAAAAGTCCTCGTCTTCCCACTCTTCTTTTTTACACTATTCATCGAGCGGTGCCAGCAGAAGGGACTGCACATAGATGGTGGGAGCAGAAAGCCGCTGGATGCCAGGGCAGCTCATGGGAGGTGCAGGGGCTGCCTCGGGGAGAGGTTGAATGCAGGCAAAAGAGCCAGGGGAAGTCAAAACACAAAGTGCTCCAGAGCAGGTTGCAGGGCCTTTCCACGAAGCTTGCTGATGCTGATGGGTAACGGGCTGCAGTATCTCCAGGCACTGTGGGAATGGGGTTGTGGGACAAGGCTAGAGAGGAGGTGGGCACTGTAGGTACCAGTCCTGCAGGTGCTGTGGAGCAGAGCAGGAGGAGGGCAGGTCAAAAGACCAAGGAGGATTAAAACAGACAGATGAAAGAGGGTGCTGAGTCCCCAAGGGTTTCACAGGATGGCAACAGAGGAATCTGGAGTCTCCTGCGTGGCAGTGTGTGGTCCCAAGGGCTGGTTCTTTGCCCAGACTTCAGATCAGTGATAGAGCAGAAGGCTCCTTAATTCCTCCTCTCAATCCCCAGCTGTTCTCCCCGGTGACATGGGGCAGGGTAGCAGTGACAACATTACAGCTTTTCAGAAGCAATTGTCAGGGGAAGAATTTGGTCCCCGAACAATGAAAGAATCAAAACAACCCATTTCCAACAGAATTCATGATTAGACAATTAATCATCCCCATTTAAAACATTGGAGGCCCTGGATATAATACATAAGGATGTTCAGGGCAGTGGCTGTGCTCTACGTCTGTCGGCAGCCTGTTCTCTGGCTGCCAGCGAGCACGGGGCATTAGGCAGCACCCGCTGCCGGTCCCCACAGCCTGGGGGCCGGTTCCCTGGTGGGACCTGCATGCAGACCTGCCCTGGGGATTTGGTGTGTCTTCTACCAAGGAACAGAGACAGCCTTGAACTGCTGCGTAACTGTGTGCTGGTCCCCAGGGTGCCATACCTCCACCTCTTCGTGTGAGTGCAAACCACAGAAACCCAGCATCTCACCCCTGAGTTCTGGCTCAGACACTTCTGTGCCAGCCACGTGCAGACCCAAGTACCTACCCATCCGCACTAAAGAGGCTTGCCTAACCTCTGCAGGCCTCCAGCAAGCTAACAGGGTGGATTTTCTTCACCTCCCAGACTATGTAGCTGGATTTACTGAGTTCTGGGGTTAGCCCTGGATTTTGGGACCGGATAAATTGTGAGCCTTATTTGCCGAGAGCACACACAACCCCACTGCGTCCAGACATCCCAGGATGCACCCATGTATCTTTCTAAAGCTCCTAAAGGTTTTAAAGCAATATGGAGAAAAGAGCTGTGAGGAGATTATTGCAGCACATAACTGCAATAAACCTTTTCTTCATCCTTTCATGGTTAGAGGTATGAACATGAAGTATGGCAAGTTAAACCTCTTGAGAGCAGCATGCAAAATCGCTTTCTCAAATGCCTGGTAAAGAACCTCATTAGGCTAAGATGTCAGCGCTTACAAATGCTGCTCTCTGAATGGGGCTGTTTTACGAGTCAGCTTAATCCTTCCAGGAATCAGACGACCCCTTTCCACCCCCTATGAGCAGCAAATTCACTCTTTGCCCCTTGTTTTCTGACTTGTTTTTTCATTTGAGGCTCTGGCATCACACCTCTTGCAGCAGATGAGATGCCTCATAACTTGCAAAGGTAAACAGGTTAATAAAAAACTCCACATCTGGCCAGCTTTCACACCACCTGACAAATAGCAGAGGCTACAGAGGAGTCAGGGGCTTTTCATGTGCAGACAGCAGCAAAAGGGGAGGAAAGAAATGTTTGCTTGCTCCAGCTGCAACTTTTCGGGTCGTTTTGTTAGCTGCCACACAAGCAGGGCTTCCAGTCCCCAGCAACCCTTGTAGGACGCCTTCCTGCAGTGCCCTGTTGCTTCTGGGCATGGATTTTCCTAGAGGATGGAGGAGGATTGGGGGGACCATGCCCTCAAGGGTGGCTCAGTCCCCGCACCAACCCAAGAGCCATGGTCCCTGCCAGCAGCAGCCACATCCCCTCATTCAGTGGTCCTCCATCTCTTAGCATCCTTTTGAAAATCACGCAGCTGGGCATAAGCAGCAGGTACTTCCCCTGCCTTACATGCCCTCTGGAGGATGTGTCCCTTTCCCCGGTCACACTTCCCTGGCCTGACACCACCCCAAAGGGTGCTGCTGCCACGGTACCGATATTATTCCTGAGCCTCTTCTGGCAGCCCCACCAGCCCCAGCTGGCGCCGCTCTGCCTTCCCCAGGCAGAAGCTGATTGCTAGGTCTCCCAAACACATTTTCTTCCAATCCTATAGGCACAAATCCCAGTAAATGTTGGAATGAATAACTTTGTGCTGGTAATTTACGATAATTTTGATTATTATGGGAGAATGTTTAAATCCCAGATGCTCTGTTTTGGTCTCCATGGAAATTGATAGAAGGGGTCACCTTTCAATTGCAGAATCCTCATGCTGAGGGGAATGGTTTTGCCTCATCAGCTGGGGAAGTGACGGGGGCTGGGTTATTTGTCTGCTTTTCTTTTTGTATGTGTCTGCCAGTGAAATCCATAATGAAATGTGAATCTGCACAGGCCAGGCTGTCATCTGACAGCAGGAAACCAAAAACAGGAAGAAGGGGTGTTACCAAAATGGAAATTATGGTAATTAAAACACAAAAAATAACAGCAAAATATATCCGGGCATTACAAACACCAGTCTGGTTTATCGATGCTGCTTCTCTAAAGACTGTTGTGACTGGAAACTGAAAGACTAGAGAAATATCTAATGCTGTTGTTAACCATTAACTATTTTGCTGCTAGTCTTGACCGCAGCCTGCATGGGGAACCCCTTTTTTTAAGAGTTAATCCTCATTCAAAGCCCACCCAAGCCGATGGAAAGGCGTCCAGGGGTGCAGATGACTATTACCTGTGTTTGCAATGGCAATGTCAACCAGGCAACCGAAGCAGGGAGCTCCCCAGCGCTGGGTATTGCACCAGCCATGTGGGAAAGGGTCTGGTCCTGCAAAGCTCAAGACCTAAACAGGCAAGAGGGGGTAAATAGGAGAATAAAAGGCCAGCAGAGGAGACATCCCAAGGGTAGCAAACAGCATCTAATTGTACACCTTGGTTAAGCAGAGGTCAGCTAAACATCAGGAATTTATGACTATCCTATGCTAGGATAAACTGCCTCTCTAGACGGGCTATTTTTCTACTGAGATTACAAAAGCGCTTTGGAGTCGCTCAGCTGGAGACATCTGCCTTTGGTCAGCCAAATCCTGGCCACTCGCTCTGCTCTCCACAGCCTTTTCAATGGCCCTGCGTCAGTACAGTAATGGGGACCTGGCTCTATGGCAGAGTTCTATTTTACCCCTGGTGCCAGCCTTCCCAGGGCAGGGAATACAGTGGTGCCCAGCTTTGGGGAACTGCACATTCCCGTTTGCATCCCCGCACATGCCTGACTGCTGTGCAAGCCCTGCAGGAGCATCAGCTGTGGCTCCTTGCAAGAAATGTGCAAAAATTGTAGAACCAGAAAGCAATTGCACAACCAAGCTTGCAAAGGCAGTTTTTTTGGGAAGGTTCTGGTTTTTTTTTTTTTAAAGGAACATTTTTCAACTTTGAAAAATCATTTCAGATGTTTCTTTTTCAAAAACCAAAAAAGTCACATCCCCATTGCCACATTCTTCCCCTTCCCCTTTCTAATGCTAAGTGTCCCACTGACTGCTCCACTTTCTCCTACACTCCTTCAGTGGGAGAAGTTTCGTAATTTTTTTTTTAAACAACAAAGGAGGGGGAGGGAAAAATCCAAACACCCTCGGCATCATCTAGACAAGTGCATTCAGGGGCAAAGCAAATGAAGAGGAAATTAAATTTTTCAGCTTTCTTTATCATCAAAACCAAGGCAAAATTAATGCGTCAATCCAAAATGAAGTTTGCCATGTTTCAGAGATCCCCCTATGGAAGTGTAATCAGAAATTAATTTTTTTGAGAAAAAGGTGATTGTGATGGAATCTGACTCTCTGATCCCCAAACTGTGGCTAACCAGAGTTAAATGGCACTTCCAGCTCTCCATCCTGTGGCTGTCATCGACTACTTCACACTGGTCCTTGTACAAACTCCGGATGGTTTTTGTTAACAGCCTGAGAATCCCCCCTGGCAATCGAGCCCCCACGGCACGCAGACATCCCACGCCCCCAAGGGGAGCTGGGCACAGCATGATTTTGGGCAGGACGTGTGGAAGAGGGGAAGCCCTTGCTTGCCCTCCCGTGCTGCCGCCTGCACCCCAGCCTCCGACCCATCCCAGGTGTGCCTGGGCTGGGCAGGGGCTCGGTGCTATTTTTGGAGCATGCTTGAGGGCAGGAAGGATTAGCATGCCCCAAATGCAGAAGGGCCAGGCTCATCATGAACAGAGGGGGCTCAGATTTGCTCAGTGACAAGGTCTGCCCCAGCTGGGGGCAGGAGGGGCTAATCTGGACCTCCTTGGGCCTCAAGGGAGCAGGTCCAGAGCAAGATGCTCAGAACTCACCACTGACAGCAATGGGGACAAAAATGGCAAGTCTGCAGCAATCCTGGGATGGCTGAAAGGTGCCGGCCAGAAGCCAAAGCTTCTCTGCCCACATGATACTGAGCAAAATGTCCTGCATCTACACCAGGCTGGGATACAAGAGAGAGACACAGCCCCTGGATGGGGGCTCGAAGGAGGGAAGCAGGAGGAAGAGATGCTTTTTCTAGGATCGGGGGTTGACTGAAAAGGCACAGTCATTGCACAGATCAGAAAAACCAGCAGAGGAACTTCACAGGAGAGGATTTTCTTGTTGATAGGAGCCAGATCATGTGGTGGCACCCATGGATGCCAGAGGAGCTCCAAAGCTGACACCCTTAATAAAGATACACTGGCAGGGCAAGTCCCTGGAAAGCTTTCAAAGAGTGTTGTTTTCATCCCACTGCGAACCAACATGCCACTTCTTCTGCCACCTGGAACCCTGACTCTGCCTGCAGCCTCCCCTCTCTTTTTGGGTCCTGCAGGGAGAGGGGACCATTAGCCCACAAGATGCTTGTGCCAAGTCCTGAAGCCTCATCAGGGCTTCTTTCCATGCGGACAGGGTGATCTCCACCTCTTGGCCCCCCAGCAGCTGAGGTGTGTTTCTCCCAGCCAAAAGGATTGCTCAGGAAGGGAAGGACAAAACTTGGCACCAGTGAGAGGAGCAAAGGCAGTGGGGTTGGGCAAAGGAGCCAAAGTGGGCACAGAAAGGCTGACAGCAAAGCAGCTCTCCTGAGGCGAATGCCCTGAAACCTCAGGGGAAGCCCATGGTTCTGATTTTGCCCCCATTTTCTCCCTCTTTGTAATTGATTCATAAGACACACTTGTGCAATGGATGCACACCCAGAAAAATGAGTGGCCAACCCTCCTGCTGGCTCTGAGCCCCGTAGCTCTGAAGCGATGCAGTGCTGGTGAGGTGACGGAAGCAGCCAGGTTTATCTGCGAGATGCCGCTGCAGATGCGTCACGGGAAAGATTTCAGCAGATGCAGAGCTGGGGAGTCACAACTGCCACGCTTCAACTTCAGCACATGGAGAAATCCAGGGGACTTCTCAGGAACAAGAGAACAAGCCTGTCCCCAGAATAGACACGAACACCCATTTCATTAGCTAAGACTTCTCTGTGCTTATTTAAGCATTGATTCCTATGGTGGTTGCGCGCTGTATAGTGCTGATTAACAATTACAGAATGTACCAGAGCAACATCGCCACAGCACAGCTGGGGACCAACCGGGGTGATGCTGTGTCAACCTGGAGGCTGCATCTCCAAGGTTACTTTTCATAGGAAACCACTTGCTGGATAACTTTGAAGGAAGCAAACATGTTTTTAAAATCTGTTTTTTTCTTTGCTGTGAATTCCCCTTAGCTCAGCACTCTATAGCTGCCTGATGGAGCAACTGCCTGGGCTGTACCTCCCTTTCCAAGACTGTTTTGTCTTCTTGCTCTTCTTCTAGTGGGGGCTGTATTTTCTCAAAGCCCACCCACACCTCCATTTTTTTGCCACAGGCTGCAGAAGGAGCCTTCCAGCCCAGTGTTGATCCCTGCAGTCTTCTCATGGCTGGTGAGAAGAAACAGAGTCTCCGTCTACCTGTGGGCATGTCTTCCAGGACATTTCATGTCCCCTCCTGCCCATCCAATGACAGCTTAGGCACTCCTCGTCCCAAACTCCACACATCTGTCTTAAAAGCTGAAGAGGACCCATTTGGGGTGGATTTGTCCTGTCCATTGGGAGGTTGAGCTTCCAGATTCAGCCAGATGAGGGTATCAGAGAGCAATGCAAGGGGGGGGCTTTCCTCCACCAGCATGGCCTTGCTGCAGCCTTCCCATGGCCGGGGAGCTTAGCCTGTTGTGTGCAGCCCAATGGATCCCCTGAATTAATTGGGATGAGCTTAAAATACAACGTGGCTCTCTGGGTTTGACTCCTGCTCTATTATTAACTTGGCTGAGGAACAGGAAAATCTTGTGCGTTTGGTCAGGGCTTGCTTGCTTTGTGTGTTCCCCATCTTCCTCTGGGACATCAGGTGCCACTATCAGGGACAGGATATTGGCCTCAATGCAA
The DNA here is from genome assembly GCF_000687185.1 of Egretta garzetta. Taxonomy (NCBI): domain Eukaryota; kingdom Metazoa; phylum Chordata; class Aves; order Pelecaniformes; family Ardeidae; genus Egretta; species Egretta garzetta. The sequence goes on along the minus strand of NW_009260839.1, from coordinate 3,405,146 downwards.
AGGCAGTGTCAAGTCCTCCTCTCCTACAAGCCATCCTTGTCCAGAGAGGAACATCCATGCAGCATCACAGCAGCACTGGATGGGTTTCCTACCTCCCATCGGGCAGGGATTTGGACTGTAGGAGCCTGTATCCACAGGGGTTTGTGTGCTTGGAGGTCACAGCAGCTCACTGACACCTCTTGGCCTGCCTGCAACACTGCTGCTGGCCATGCTAATACTGCGTGGGGAAGGTCAGCATTTTCAGAAAGTCCAATAAAATAACAGCCTCATCGCTATTCCTGTCTTTGGTGCAGACTCTGTTGTGCCCATGTGAATGCTAATGCGCTGATAAGGTATGAATGTGGGTGCCCTGGGCGTCCCTGAGAAACCGGTGCTGATGCTGAGTGTTAATAGCCCATCTTCATTTCCCCCGAGTTGTTGTTACACATGGTGCACGCTGACTTTAACCCGCCCTGAGCAAGCTCTTCTTCCAGGCTGCCATTTCTTTCCGCTGCGGGCAGGGCTGGCTGCACGGGGCAGAGCACTGCGGCCCCGCGGGGAGCCTGGCACGGAGGGACCGTGGGCACGCCGGCACTGCTCACTCCTGGAGCAGCAGATGCCTGACAAAGAGTCCCAACGATGGGGTTTGTACAGCCCCCTGTACACACCCAAAAACATTTCCCCATCTCTTCTGGCTTCCCCAGTGCTAATCCCCCTTGCTATGCTTAAATCAACCCATGGTGCCTTCACCTGCAGTCAGGCAAAGATCTGCTACCCCCCTGCCCAGGCTGGCAGAGCAGCAGCATGGATCCCAACCCCAGGCAGAGGAAGGGGGGTTCGTCCCCTGGTTGCTCAGCTCATGCCCTGTTTATGGTCTGAAACCCAGAGTCTGGCTCTCTGCTACAGCCCGACATGCTGAGCTTCCTCCCTCTGATCTGGGCAGGCAGCTGCAATGTGAAAATGAGGTAGCTTTAATTAACCTCAAAAAAAAGACAGACTGTATTTCTGAGGAAGGAGAGAAAAAAGAGAATTTACACTCTTGGTTACAGAACTGCTCCTACCAGCTGAGGGATGTCTGGGACAGCGGGGAGACAGGGAAAAAAGATTTGAGAAGAAAGACTTCCAGAGAGACCTGGACTTGGAGATGAAACATTGAATAGAGTATATTTTATACGTAAAACGCCTGCCGCTGCTGGAACCCAGACTGTTAATTGGATTGACAATCCTTTTGATCTTAGATATGTGTCTCCTGGCTGATTCATGCTGAGACATCCTTCTGACCTTTTGAATATTCAGCTTTTTGGGGAGAAGCAAAGGGGGAGCAGCTTTCTTTTAACAGGCTGAACAATAAAGCAGCCACTGTAGCAGTCCTCATTTTCTTCAGCATGATGTGTCAATACCTGACTAATGAACGTAGTCAATAGGTGAGTAACTTAACCTGATGAGACCGTGACCCTAAGACGGTCTCCTGAACGGTAGTGCCAAGTGGGCAGGCGAGCAGAACCAGGCCTGATGGGACATGTGGCAGCTGTTGGCCCAGGTCTTCACCAAAGGCGACTCCATCAAGCGGGTGTTGAGATTCGCTCAGCTCAGAGCTGAGGACCGTCCACAGCAGCAAGGTGAGGCCAAGGCAGATACACCAGCGTCAGCCCAGACCCATGGTGCCTCCCGTGGATGTGGAGCATGGATGGAGCCCCGGGAGCGTTGCTGCCATCCCCAGCCCGCTTCTGCCAACAGGGAGGTGGGTGGCAAGCCCACAGCACCTCGGGGAAGAGGGCTCTTCACTAGCAGCCCTGCTGTACAGCCCCTGTGCAGATGGGTCTCTCAGTGGCATCTCTGTCACCTTGTCCCCTGGCATGGCATTTACAGGACAAAGCATCCCCTCTCGTCTCTAGGGGGGGACCAGGGAGCTGGAAGACTTGCCTGTCCTCTTGGCATGTGACAAAGGTTTGTTTGTCATGGGAGCTCCTAACGAGATCCATTAATGTTCCCCTGGGAGAGACTGAGACTACAGTCTTTGGGAGATAAATAGAGCTTCTGCCAAGCTGAAGGGATTTCTTTCTGCAACAGCAATTTATCCTTCATGGCTTTTTCCAGTATTTATTGCCTGGCTTGTCTTCTTCTGGAACAGAAAAACTCCAATGTGGGGACTTCTCTGTGGGCGAGAAGAGTGCCCCTTTCAGGGGTGCTGTACCCATATGTATATATGTGCCTGTTTATTGGGAAGCTGCATCCAAACTGGATCTCACCTCTCATTTACACAGGTGTAAATCCAACATTACTCCAGCCCCCGCAGGGCTGAGACACAGCCAGGGCCTACAGAATTCCTAAAGCTCCACTTTTCCTGGAAACCTCCCCTGCTCAGGCTCCCCCATGACCTCACGTAACCTGCTCCCAGCTCCTGGGGACCCTTCTCAGGGTGGTATTATTAGAGGGGAGAAAAAGGAGCCTGACTCAACAGGTCCTGCACCTGCGTCTGAATTTCCCTCCAGAACTGCTAGCAGGGAATGCAGGTTCATGTCAGGGCGGTTTTTCCATCCCCTTTTCAGGGTTAATCTCTGCAGGGCAGTGCCCGCTGGAGGAGGCTCCCTGACTCTGTCCGGCTGCGGGCAGATGTCTGTCTGATGACAGAAGTGCCCTTCATGCCTGCCTGTAACCTTCATCTGCTGCAGCAGCCCGAGCGGAGGTGCTCCGTCCTCCCCACCCACCCACAGCTTGGGTGGCAACTGCAAAGGGACGGGAGACCCAGCAAAGAGCCCTGCCACTTTCTGCCAGAAACAGGTAGACAAAGCTCAAGCTTCACCCATATGGATCTCCCCATTTTCTTCCATTTCCTGCCATCCTCAACGGTTTCAAAGCCAAAGCAAGAAAAACCAACAGGAGCTCCAAGTGGGAAATTTCCTTCTAGCCCGGATGCAGTGGGTTGAGATGCATCTGTATTCCCTGCTCAAGTGCAGGGATAAATCTCAGTGGAAGATATATTTCTGTCTTTTAGTGATTAGTGCAGCCTTCAGCAACATAAAATGCTTCTGCTGATGCAACAGAATTTATAAGCAAGGAGATCATTTACTACATTAGGAACTGAATCACAGGTCTTTCAACACTCCCTGTAACTAAATTAAATTGATGTAAGTGGCCATTCCCCCTGTGACAGGGGCTCACCAAGGGCTCCTCCATAGCAGCTGGGATGGGGACAGACCTCTCCAAACAGAAATCTCAGGAGGCACTCATTCCTGAAGCAACACCAGCCACAGAGATATCCCAATGATTAGGTTGGCAGATGAAACCCAGAAGGGTCGGAGGAGAGCCAGCACCCCCTGCCTGGCTATGCAATGCAGTTTGCAGAATCCAGCAAGCACCCTGGCCGCAGGGCTGAGCCTCGCCCCTGCCTGCAGCCAGCCGGTTAGAGAGCATCCCCAAGAGCACAGGGTCCCTAGCAGCATGGGAGGGACGCGTGGGTCATCAGGAATGCTTAGCAGAGACACAGACATGAGCAGCTCTGACAACAGGTGGAAGAGAACAAAATTCATGAGCTGTAACCCCACAGTTCACACCATCTAGCAGCTCCTCAGCCAAGCAGTATTAGAAGCAAACCAAGGCTTTATACCTGGGCAGCCAGTACTGCCTTCCCTCCATTCCTGCCAGCAGTCACTCATGCACAGATAAATCTTTAAATTCTTGACAGCTGGCCCTAACCTACAGCTGTGTGGGTATGCAGTGGAGGAAATGGGAGCTGGTGCTCTGCTTTCTAAAGTAGCTCTGCAGGTGGGTGAAAGAGAAGTGCTAATGGGGGAGCTCTTAAATCCAGCTCAGAGACAAAGGCTTAAGGGAGGGAGATGTAGGGGTAGGAGGAAGGTGAGCTGAGGAGCAAGGATGTGCCTTTGCTTCTTGCAGCTCTGGAGTAGGGGATATTACAGGAATGTACCTGCTGCTGGTGCTTGTGGAGCTCATGCTGGCTGTGGTGACTGTTCTGGCATTCTTTGGTCCTTCAGAGCAGGTGAGCTTGGAGAGCAGAAAGAAAGTAGGGTGGGAGAAACCAGGAGAATTTCAATGCTGCTAGTATAAGAGTTAATTGTTTGGATGAAAGTTAGATTCCCACCCTCCTGGGATTTCTGGGTGCTTTCATTGCCTGCTCACCTCCAGCTGCCTTGAAAGAGAGTTGCAAACCAGGCTTAGCAGCACCATGCTAGGTGGCTGGAGGTGCACTTGCTGGTTGGCAGGACTCTATCATGCCCCCTCATCAATCGAGCCATCTCTGGGAGTAGCTTTGTTACTGAATCATCGCTGTGTGACTGGCTACAGTCTTGTGTTCCCTATCCAAAATGAGTGGTTCTGAAAAATCTAACTTGTTGGCATACAAACTCCCTGGAGCATCTTCCCTGTCTCTAGTCTGAGAGAAGAAAAAGCCTGAGTTTGCAATGACAATGATAGAAGCTGACAGCAAAAGGTAGATAATATATCCAAACCCAGCTCACATCATGGCTGTGACAGTATTCAGGGTTAACTGAGCTGGTCAGGAATCTCCTAAATGAAGTGGTGGCTTCCACTGTGCTGGGAAGCAGAATTTCTAGAGAAAGTTTGAGTCTGATGGAGTCTTGGAGGAGATAATGGGGCAAGAACAAAAAAGAGGCTCTGACATTAAATCAAATTAACTGCAACATAACCTTGAAAAGTGTGTTCTTGGCTGCCTGATCCACTCATTTGATGAGGAATTCTACGCCTACTTGCCTTCACCAAGAGTTCAATTCACAAATCACAGCAGGATCTTTCTTGAGCTGGAAGGATTCCTTTTGCTTTTGCATAGGGAGCACTTAACATGCTTGCCTTGCAGTCTGTTTTAAAACACGCTCTGTCCCTCTCTGTGTGTTTTCCCCATGTTATCCTGGGTCAAGCAAAGGATGCTGCATCTGCTGCTCTCCCAACCACCGCTGGCTCTGTAGGGACAGGCTTTGCTGGATCCAAAGCCAAACTGCCCATGTACCTTAGTTTATGTAATTCAAAACCAGGGGAACTGTAACCTATGGTGGTACTTAAGGGAAGGTGAGGTAGTTCCAGAAACAGCTCTGGGGATAGAGCAAGCCCAGTCCTTGCTGCCTTCATCCTGGTGTGATGGGTCAGCCCCAGGGCATGCAGGCTTGGGCATTTCAGCCTCTCTGTGGGCTTGACATCAAGACCCACCTCTGAAACTCAAAGCATTGCACTTTGGCAGGTCAGAACCCAGCTGCTTTGGCCTGTTTGTGTGTAACCATCACACAAGCTATTTCACTGCATTGAGAGAAGTCTCCATGTGTAGACACTGAACTAATTTCCCTTCTCACCCTGGCTGGCTCTCCCCATGGGAGAAGGTAACAGCTCAGCTTTGTAAGGCAGCTCTCCAGGAGAAGTCCTAACCTTCTTCCTGTCCCTGGGGACTGGCAAAGCTCAAGGTATGCAGCTGGGTCTCAAACCTGCAGGTGGAAGTTGCACAGAGGATGCAAAAAATAGACCCACAGAGTCCAGGCTGGAGCTGTGTGAGACCAGGGAGCTCAGAAAGCCGCTTTCTCATCCAGGCTTTCCACTAAAACCACAACTTTCTGTGTGCCCTGTTCCAGGTGACCTCATTTGACACAATGTGAGCTCAGTGCAGAGGGGAGGGGGGCACCAGGCAGGAGGCCTCTTTTTCCTAAAATAGCCCTGACAGGTGCCCTTAATATCCTGGCTCCAGTGTGACACCGCCAAGCGAGGGCCATTAGAGATCCCAAAATGGATTTCATCTCATTGAGTCTAACCAGATGTAACCCCAGACCCTCTGGGTCACTTGTATTTGTCCATCGTCTGTCAGGCACAGAGGGCTGAGGGCAGAAACGCACCCACGTGTGCAGAGCAGTCACCCTCCTGCTAACGCACGTAGCGTCAGGCTGGGGCATGCGTCCCCGTCCCGGTGCCCACATGCTGCTGGTCCCTCCTGATCAGGCAGCCCCAGGAAAGGCTGGTCTCTGCTGCTGCCTGCCACGGACCGATCTTGCTGACTTGCAAACTGTCTTCCCTCTGCTGCTTCTCATAGAGTTTCCGTGCTTTGTCAGGTCAGGGCTTTTTTTTCCTGAATCTTTGATTTCACATCTTCTTTTTGAATCGTCACCAACTAGTAGCAACTCAGCAATTTCACTGTTGTGCTCTCGCCTTGGTTTTACTTTCTTAACTTTTGCGACTGAGCCCTCAAGTGCTGTCTCTCTTAAGTCAAGGAATAAATACAATGGCAGCTCTCAGCAAAACTCCAGTTCACCTGTAGCTCTTCAAAAATGTTCTTCCTTCAGATTTAAGTCTGGACATTTCCTGTAGGCGCTGGGACTCTGTGATGGATGGACAGGGTTTGGATGAACGGACTCCTGATGAACTATTGGAAGGTAAATTGCATGGTGCGTTGCACGGCAGTTTTGGGGGTTTCTTGCCAGCACTGCCAAGAGGATGTTGGGAACACCAACTAAATCACCTCATTCTGCATTTTACCTTCTGACTTCCTCTGCAAAGACATGAAGTTCTCTACAGGACAAGCACCATGTTTTGTAATTGTTGTTCTCCTATTCTCCCTACCTGGGGGAGCCCTAGGGATGCCATCCACAGATAGGTACTTTGCAATCGTCTGCCTTCCCTGGGCCCTGTGCTGTCCCCTGTCCCCCAGCCTGTGGTTCCTGGGCACGGTGGGCTCAGCCTGCTGGACCCGCAGGAGCTGCTCTGCTGGCGGCAGCTGCGGGGGAGAGGGCCCCAGAGATGACGGTGGGGCGTGCGATATATCAGTTGTCTGATTAAGCAGGAGGATGTGAATCCTTCAGAGATGGAAGGTTTTATTAAAAGGCAAGAGGGTAATTCTTCATTTGCAAAATGACACAATGTTCCGCAAGGCAGAAAAAAAAAAGAAAAGGAAAAAGACCAGCAACAAAACTGAAAACAACCCACCCAACCTCAAAATGGTAAATCCAATCAAGCTTTCCTGTTAAATGCAGGCTTTGAAGAACATTGTATTTAATCATTAACAGTGCTGAATCGATCTGAATAATCTGAAGTGACTCTGAGCACCAGGGGCAGTTTATGTTTACAAAGAGATGAATATTTATGCAGCTGTTGCAAGGGCAGCCCAGATGCTGCTAAGCCCACTCCTGCCACAGCCCGTACACTGGGGTGGTGGCAGAGGACGGGGGCTGCTGGGGCAGGGTCCCCACAGCCTGTTAGAGAAAAACTGCACTGAAAATAGGCAGGAGGCGGCTCTCTGCTGAATGCAGACCCAGGCTGCGCTGTGGTGTAGGAGAACCCAACATACAGGTGGTTCTCCGTACCTCTTCCCACCGCTGGTCTAGCTGATATCAGGCACCACATTCTCACCACCATCCAGGACCAGATGATGCTCTCTACCTTCACGCAGGCTCCGTGCCCAAGATCAGGCAGTTACCTCTTCTGGACCTGCTGACTTGTCCTGGTGGGACTGGGCAATGAGCAAGATGGCAAGTTTACTCTCACAATCCAAGTTGCATTTGTAGGTTTAGAGTGTGCCAGCTGCCTTCAGCCCTGTCTTTTCACTGACAGAAAATAAGTCCTGGGGCATTAGAGTGACGCTATCTGCCCTGAGTCGTTTGGTGGAGAGTGCGGTGGTGGGTGGGTGTTGGTGGGTGAATCACAGAACACGTAATTGCAGCTCCCGCTTAACAGGCAACTGCTTAAGTTTTTGTTTAGTTTTGTTTGCCATCCTATTTTTCCCTTTTGCCTGGCCATTTGACAGTGGTTATTCATTAGAGCAGGTTTTATTTGGACATTTTGAGAGGCCCGTTGCCTTTGGCTCTGGGGTGCCAATAATTTTTTAATGAATTCTCATGAATTCCCCCCAGATGGAAATGAACAAAGGAGCCAGAGGAGAGGGTACGATTTCCAGTTTCTGGGAGCGCTTTACAAACCACTCCAATGATTAAAAAGGCAAGGGCGCTCTTTTAATAACAGGTTTTGTCAGGATTCAGCCAATTAATTTCAAAGAAAAATGAACCATTTTGTTAAAGCAGCCACTTGAGCTCCCTTCTCTGTTCAGCTTCTCTTTGGCTTCACCGTGCCTTATGGCTTCGGCGTCTAATCCGAAGGGTATTAATGGGGGGAGCAGAAGAGCCCTTCAATTCCCACGTGGGCTTTGCGGGGGAATGGCTGTTGTTACTGCCGTGCCGCAGCCCGCCAGCTCTTCCTTCCCACAGGGCAGGGTTTGTGAATGTTTTTTGGAAATACTTGTAAGCAGACAAAGAGATGCCTCAAGAGTGGGTGACCGCCGGGATCAGGAGCTCACCTCGGTGCCACTGGAAGGAAAGCGTGGCTCGGCTCTCTGCGGGGCAGCCCTGACCCGCTGGCAGACCAGGGCGGGCACCATTGCCACCTCCCCCTGGGCTGAAGAAGCATCGCCTGCCATCCACAGGGAGGTGGTTACACTGGTGGAGAAGGTTCAGCTATGGGATAACTAGAGGGGAGATAAAATGCGCTGAAAATGTATAGGAGGCTGTTCTCCACCCTACCGGCAGCGCGCCCTGCCCGCGCCCCCGGGCTGGAGGGACTGGCTGGCCCCGCGGGGGC
>NW_009260839.1:3387323-3396529 GCF_000687185.1 Egretta garzetta | reverse complement strand
CCTGCCCGCGCCCCAGGGCTGCTGGTACTGGCTGCCACGGCTGCGCCAGCGACCACGTTCTGATGTGAGCAGTTCAGAGCAGCTGATGACTTCCAAGAGTTTTCCACCACAGTCCCTAGATCCCCTCCCTCCCTAATATGGTGCACGGCTTCTGCATTGCCCTGCTGCCTCGCAGTACACAGGGACTGGAGCCAACCATTTTCTGTCCCGACTTCTGTGATTTCTTTGGTTTCCTTTTCTCTGCGCAGTTCCTTCCCCTCAACATTTCAGACTTGGGGAAAAAAAAAAAAAACCACAAAAAACACATTGCCTGATGAAAAGAGTAAAATAAATAAATAAATAGATAGATCTTACTCGACATCATTAACTTGGTGCAGCTTGGGCAATTTTATTCTCCCACACGGACATTTCCCACCCAGCCACTGCCAGTGCCTGCAGCAGAGAGTGAAGATGGATTTGTGCAAAAAACCCCTCAGAAAACATGTTGTTATATTTCTGAGGATTGAAACAGGTTCATTTTTTACACTGGTTTTCAAATTCTTTACCCATATTTTTCCAAATGCTTTACCCCCCCAAAATTAGCCAATGTGTTACAACACAAGGAGTCAAGTTTGAATTTAGCTAGCGCTTCCCAGTGTTTCTGTTTCTGAAAAAAGGTATCAGAAATGAAAAAAAAAGTGCCTTTGGACAAATCATTAACATAAAAATGATTGATGACTTGCAACTAGTGGTCTAATCATGTCTCTTTTGTAAAAATAGAGTATTTTGATGGCTTTTCTCCAATCCAAAATAGTTAAGAACAGTATTGATCTGGGAGGACAAAAAAATAACAAAAGTCTAAATGACAATTGGCAGCTATTTGAAATTAAACTTTTCAAGCTCTCTAATCTCACAATCTGCAATCATACAAGTAAGCTTCATTAACTGGGGCGAAAAAAGAAATAAAACTTACAGCTTCGAAGGGAAAGTGAATCGAGTAATCAAAGTGTGTGCCTCTATATGGGCTTATGGGTTATAAAATAAAAGAAGTGACAAAAGAAGAACATTTACAAAAACTGCATTTTGCTGATTGTCAAGGGAGATGTTAAAGACTCACTTTACAGAAACAGAAGGAGGCTTATCAATTTAACACACCACAAAGAAACTTATAAAGGTGGTTTCCATTGCCTGTAGTTTTTCTGCGACTCTTCCTTTCCTCTGCCTGCCTTACTGCATGGATGCGGTGTAGTCCCACATATCACAGCATTTCGCCACGTCTCCCCTATCTTCACATCTTTCAGCACGTTTTCTCCTAGCCCTTGGTGCTCTGGTTAGGACACTGCCCTTCTTTTCCCACAGGCACTGCTGCATCCCATATGCCAAAGTCCTTAGCAATGCAGTCAGCAAAATCCGATGCTCTCCTCGCAAGTTCCTTTATGTAGGCAGTGTAGAAGACAAATGCATGTGAATGACAACATCTTTGGTGCTAAAATCCTCCAGAATGGTTGTCTACCTCCTCCTGGTCTTTCCCAGGAAGGTGGTGATGTGTCAGTGGTGGTCAGCCCCAGTGCCCCCAGTTTTGCAGCGGCTGGTCCATGTTGCCTGGGGTTCCCTGGATCCCATGGTGGGCATTGGCCGCTTGTCACCGGGCAGCAGTTCTGGCCAGGCATTCAGCCGGAGATCTGTCCATCACATGGTGCTCTGCTCCATCCCCTTCTCCTGCCAGGGTGCTGGGCAGGTACCCCAGCCTGTAGGCATGGCCCTTGGCAGACCCCCTCTCCTGGCTGAGAGTGCCATGTCTCTCCTCCATGTCCATCAATGTTCCACATGGTGCCCAGCCTGAAAACTGTTTCTGAGCCAACACTGCTAACAAGAGCCCTGTTGTGAATCACCCACCACCAAGAGCTGGGATGTCAACTATCAAATTAATTTAATTAGTAGTTACTGTAGGCTTTCAAGAGCCATTTGTGCACTGAACATGCCGCAGTGGCCACAGAGCCATCTGGCTGAGCCTCAACCTGCAGCCTGTCTCACCGTGAGAAATGTGGGCAGGGCGAGAATGATGAACTCTCCATGCTGTAGCCTTGGCATCGTGCAGGATAACACAGAGGAAAAGTTGCTTGCAGAAAAAGAAATTAAAATTAACCATGCTGGTCCTCTCGTGCCACATTGGCAATGGTACCTGGGTCTCAATACACAACCAGTAAGGCTGGCAAGAAATCAGGCACGAGAAGGAGATGGAGACAATGAGCACAGAGAATAGGGACACACGCGGTGGTGAGAAGGAGCAGGGAGCCTGGGTGACCTCCCAGAGACAAGGGGCCAAGCCCACTCCCAGTTTTGGCTTGGTTTCCCTTGGTCCCTGATCAACGACCCACTCGCACCCTCTCCAGTGTGTTGCAGACCCGGAGAGATGCCAGGGCTGGGGAATGCCAGGGCAGCTGGGGCAATGTGCACCTGGGGAGCTGGGGCTGCCGGGCTGGGGGAGGCCAGTGGGGCCCAAAAACCTCTCACCTGCACACAGCAGGCAGTGAATAAGCAGGATATTGCATTCAGTAGGTCCTGCCAGAAGATAAAACTGCTGGTTAGCTTGCAATGCCATCTGCACCTTGTCTAAAGGCTGTCAGCGGGCTGCTGGTCTGACCGCCCTGTTCCTGCTGCCCTCCCCTTGTTATACTTGTTGGTTAAATAAATGTCTATTTTTGTGTTCAGTTTCTGCCTGTTCACCACGTACTTGCAGGGAAATGAAGAGCTGTGTTTATACCAAATGGATTTATTGAAGTATCAGAAAGCACAAATCAATTTACAAACGAAATTATATGGTACCCCAGGAATCAAAACTGACAAACACAGAGATTTGCTGTTAAATTAATAGCAAGCCAAGATAAAAGGCAATGTGGACCATAAAATTAGTCAGGTACAATGTACTCCCTAAAATTTAGAGCTTACAGGCACACTGCTCGATTTCAGAACTAACTAACCTGCAGAGAGTTTTTTAAAAAATTAATATTGCAGGCCACATGGCAAAGCAAATTCCAGAAAGGACTGTATGCATTTTGCAATGGAGGACTTACTCCTGCCTTCCCGTTTGCCCCACGAGCCTGGGAGAGCGCTGGCGTATGCACTGCCCATGGCCTGGGCTGCAGAAGGAGGGCACTGGTAGAACTTCTGCAGCACGGTCTTTCACTTTTCAGATTGATTTGGGCAGAGGAAAATTCAGCGCTGCCTGCTCTGCCTCTTGGGCAGAGGCTGGGGGCCTCCTCGTGTCCTCTTGTGGCACAGGTGGGGCCAAGAGGTGGCGCTTCCCTGGAGAGTTGTTGCTAATTGCCTACTGATGATGACTACAGTGTGCATCGCTGCAGGGCTGGGGAAATGCCATTTGTTCAGCAAATAAATTAATAGAAGAGATCAGGCTGGCAGAGAGGGCTCACGGCAAAAGAGGAGCAGAGCAGTCGTCACCCTCCCCATGACTAACAGGCATCTCAGCTTCCCTGGGGCAGTGTAACCCAGCTCCCGTGCCATAAAAATGATGCAATGCTGGAAAATACCCTCAAAAGCTGGAGGATAGCCCCTGGGCAGCCGCAGTGTACCGGCACGGGACACTCTGGAGATGCTCCCTTCACCCTGCTCTGCAATGAGGAGAGTCCCTGCTGAAAGCTGGGGCCAGGGCACGTTGCTGATGGTCACCGTTGGACATGAGGTGTCCCCTGGGCACGGGTCAGCAGCGAGGTGCTGTGCTAAGTATATTTTTCCACTAACAGAGCTGTCCTGGCGTGGCACAAGCATCCGCCTGTGCTCTGTGTTCATCCCGAATGACAGGAACAAGATGCCCGAAGTGTGGCTTCCACGAAGGGCAGCACCTTGGGCTTTGCTTTCTGAGCCCATTTGACATTTTCACAAATGTTTTGTAGGGCTTCTCCAACTTCCACTGCTTGCTCTTCTGTCCTCTAATTAGCTAATGAGACATATGATGAAGCCATGACATGCACAAGAAATGACAGGGCCACCGAGTACTTCAGTGTGGCATTCCCCTTCGGGCGCCTTGCAAAGCAGCAGGCATGGGCCCAGCTTTCCAAGATAATGTGCTAATCTACATCGAAATACGAGCACTTTTTAAAGTGAGAATAACGCGTGCCCCAGTAGAGGCTCAAGGCCCTTGAACCCTGGGGTGCTCTTGCCTCCCTGAGCACCCGGCGCTGCAGCCGCTGGCAGGAGGGGTGGGAGAAGGTCGCTGCCTGCTCTGGGGGTCTGCCTCCGTCCAAGGCAGTGTGACACGTACCTTGTTCAAGGCCGTGTGACACGTACCTTGTTAAAGCCACCACGGAGCTATCGTGAATGCTCATAGCTTGAGGGCGTGGGCTAAAACTCTCCTGGAATGTTCCAGGCTTTGAGCTAACAAAGCTATTATAGGTAAATTAAGTTATAGGTGTCTGATGTTAATCTCTTTGGTTTTCATTGCCTTTTGTTTATGAAACTAAATACAATGATGCATAGTAATAATAATAATTGAAGATTGGCTGACAAGCAGGAAATCAATCCATCTCTCCAGGGCAGTCACTGAATATCAGTAATTTTTTTTAAAATCAGTTGTTTTTTTATAAACAGACAAGTATTGTCTTACTAAAACTGAATTAACAAATTCAGCTGATGTATGCCTGTATGTAAAGCAGTTCTGATGGGTGGCGATGATTTCTACAGGCTCCAGCTTGGGCTTCTCTCTGGAGGAGGTCCAGGGCAACCCAGCACAGCCCTGCTTCGGAGCCGCGGGTGCTCCTTGCCATGGTAACCCCTTTCTGCCTGGCCACGTCCAGCCTTCCCACCTGCCAGCCCCGGGTCCTGCTTTTCTCAGGCAGCCTCTGAGTTTTAGATGCTGTCCCTCACAAATCCATCCTCTGGGTGCAGACCCCAGCCTTCCCATGAAAGCCTGCCTGCACCCTAAAAAAAAAAATGCAGAAAATGCAGAACAACCTCTTAGGAGTGAAGCTTTCTGTATCGATTGTGTGGAAGAGCACAAATTAAGCAGACAGAGGGCTGTCCCAGGAGCTGCCTGTCTGAATGTTTTGTGTCACGATGAACCAAGTAAGCCAATGCCCCGGTATCGCTCGTGCTGCTCCGCAGCCCCGGCTGGCACGGCGGGAGAGGCAGCTCCAGGCAGAGGTGGCTGAGGCATGGACACCCCAGCACTTCTCCAGCAGCGCACAGACTGGCTGAGGGGCTGTGAGAAACCTCCTCCCACAGACTCAAACTTACCAGAGTGGGTTTAAAGCCTATTTCGTGATTTCTTTGGCAGCCTCAAACTGCTGAGAGCTGATGAATCCGTGGGGGTGGGAAGTACAGTCATGGCCAGGCTTGTTCACAGGTCAATGAGCAATGGTAAGGAGCTTGTGGCTACTCGTGGCACAACCCTGGGAGCTGCCATCGCAGCCCTATGAGCCTGGCACGGCTGATCTGTCACAGAGCAAGAGCCAAGAAACTGGTGTATGGACCATCCTTTGCCCTCCGAAACCATCCCCATCAGCAATTCTCCCTCCGTGTCCCCCGTTGCCGCCCCTGTATCCCCAGCCAGCTCTTCCCAGCACACCGAGGAACATTCCCACCCACAGGGAGCCGCTGAAGGGGACCCAGGCTGGCTCCCGGCACCAGGCTCCCACACTGCCGCTGTTGCATGCTCAGATTCACCTATGGTACCCGGATTCGTGAGGCTCCCTGGCTGTCCAAATGTGCCTGTGGCTGATGCTTCCCTTGTGTCAGCGCTTATTTCCATTCTTCTAAAAACATAAAGTGGCTTTAGCCATCTCTGTAAGCACATCTGTACCCAGGCCTCCCTCTCGCCACTTCCCCTGGTGCTTTTTCATCTGCCCACGTAAATGGTTTCCCTTCTCATGCCTTGTCTTACGTGACATCGCAAAAGCTTCAGGATGAGTTCTGCAGTATGAGCACATCATCTTGCCTGACTAAAGGCAGCCAGAAAAGGGGCATGTTTATTAAGCTGTGGAACTGAATATTAAACAAATTTCTTAAAATATGGGAGCAGTATCAAAACCAGCGAGGGCGATGCCAGACTGCAAAATTCAGCCAGTTTTGGAGAGTTCTATCTCCTCTCCTTAAAAAGCTCCCCCGGCACATATACGACACTTACAAGTCATGCCGAGGTGTGCTCTATGTATAGGAAAATAAAAAGGGTCTGGCAACCTGGACTTGCTGTAACAGATTAAAAAAACTCAATCTATTTTCTTTGAAAACAAGACAGATGGGTAACTTGATTACAGACTATAAATGCCAGCTCAGAAAAAGCTTTGTGATGATAAGAAGGTCTTCAACTGAGTAGCAGATCCAGAGCCTGGAAATTGAAATTAGACAAATTCAGAATAGGAAGCAGGGTAAGTAATTAAATAGCAGAACAGCATGCGCAGGGATGGAGTGATTCACTGGTACTTGCAGGCTTTGAAAATCAGGACTGGATGTCTTTCTAAAAGGCTAAACCAGGAGATCTAGGGCCAATAGGGGAACATGTCTTGGTGACCTGGGGATCCCAGAATGATAACTTTCAGAATTAATATTGATAAACACTTGAGTAATGGGAAAAGATTTGGGATTTTAAAAGGTGCTATGAGGGAAATAGCTGAGGCTGTAATCCAGTGGTTGTTGGAGCACCACCTGCTTTCAAGACCTTTGAAACCTTCACCTTGCAGTGAGGAAACACTGTGGATCAGTCCTGGTGGGATCTGCCATGTCCACAGCAGATCTGAGCCTACCAGCCTGAAGACCTTCTCCTGAAGCAGCTGTACCCTGCTCCAGGCTGGAGTTCGATGCCTGCTGCTTTCAGACCCATAACAAAACCCATCTCTATTGATATTGGCACACAAAAATGCATAAATTACAGCAGGCATCCCGGCACACATTGCCATCCATCGAGGCTGGCCTTTGATTGCTGAAGGTGAGGCGCTGAGCTGCTGAACAGCTTGGTGGTGCACCCGACGGGAGGCCAGCAGGGACGCAGAGCCCCTCCAACCAGCCTCCTGCCATCAGGGCCTGCCCACTGCTCACCGGGGACAAGGACACAAGTGTCTGGGCTTGGTGGGAGCAGAGAAGCTCCCCAAGCTGTCTGGACCAGCCTTTGAGGTCTGGAAGGGTAATTTAAGTGTTTACACAATCTCAGTGTCGGAACCTGATAACAATTATCAATTATTGCTGTCTAGTTGTAGGAGAAGCAATGCATAAACAGTTACCTTGCACATGTTTTGACTCGAGGTACCCCTTAGCTGAGTAAATCCAGCTTAATTAATGATTCTTAGAAGAGAAAGGGACAAGGCTGGCTATGTGCCACATTCCCAGGTGAGTTGAGTGCTAGCTCATCTCTGCATCTACAGGCCACTGTGGGCTGAGGTCAGCCAACTTGTCTCTCTAGAAGAAGAAGCCCTGGGTGATGAGGTGGTCACCTACAGCTCTGTCTCCCATCATTTGCCATGCTGGCAGTGTGCTTGGCAGCTCATCCCCTATCCTAGGCAGGTACAAACACCCAGACACAGGATGACACTGAGGGCAGCTGCCTGCAGCCTTCTGGAAGTGGCTTGTGCTGCATCTTTTCTCCACTGAAGCTTCAAGGGATCCTCCATCCCAAAGAAGATGCAAAGCATCTCCCCACTAAAGATGTTCCATCTTGCTTGGACTTGATTTCAGGCCAGCATCTCTCTCCACATACCATCCCTTCTTCCTCTTCTGCTGCTTGTGAGCCAGGTGGGGCAGAGCAGGAACATCACCTGCAAAGCCCAGTGCAAATGGGCTACGGGTGAGCTGAGCAGCTCAGCGTACGCCTCTGGGGCAGCTCACTGCAACAACAGGTACGGATGGGCTTTGCTCCCAGGCCTGGAGAGCAGGGTGTCCAGGAAGGGTGGATTAACACCAGGGCAATACTTCAAATCCCCACAGCTCCCAGGAATGAAGAGTGACTCCGGTTCCCCTTTTCTGCTGCCTTCATCCTCTTGCTCTCACACAGATACCGGACAGCACTACTCTGCACATCAGACCAGCTGTGAGCTTTTTGGAAAGTGACACCAAAACAAGGCAGGGAAGCCAGATGCAAGGAGAGCATCCAGGCTGGCAGGGGCCAGAGGAGACCAGGAGAGCCTAGTGCCTGGGGAGGGAAGGAAAGGCACGGTTTACAACAGCAGCTGGCCCAGTGACTCGCCTTTGTCCTGACCATGGTTCATGTTTATTTTTGCATCAGCCAAGGCCTCTCGCCCTTGTTTGAAGGCAAGGGAAAGGAAAGGGCTCATTTCCCTCAATCACACAGGAATGTCAGCTGTGGTTTGGCAGGGGATGGGTTCAGGATGCCTGTGAGAGCAGAGCTGTGCTTGTGAGGCTGCCCGAGGTAACAGCCTTTAGCCTGGAGAGCAGGAAATAATGAGCTGTTAATTATTCCTGAGCTTCTCTCTCTCCCACACATACACCCCCTGCCCGAATGCACTCACATGGGGATGGGAGAGGGGGTGTTGACAACATCTCAGCCATCCAAAAATGTGCATTTCTCTTTGCTATTTTCTCTCTCCCTTGTGGTCCAAATCTCCCAGACCCACCTCCCATGGTTTCCCACATGTTCACCTGCCATCTGAGCATCTTCATCTCCTTGTCCTCTGCAGACAAACTAGGAGTGCTTCCCCTTCCCTGTAGCTCAGACAGTGCAATCCCCTTAGAGAAACACAATGTCCAGGGAATGGGTATTTACAGAGTGTCCTTTGCTTGGGAGCAAGCAGGAGGCTGGTGAGGGAATCACAGCAGTGCTGCCCAGGCCAGGCAGTGCTTCACCCTGTGCTTGGCTGCTGGTGCCCAGCACCGTAACACCTGAGACTCCTGCGGTCCTGGGAAAACCCAGATACTGGCAGTTTCAGATTGCCAAGTCAAGGAAATCCAGACCCCCGTGGTAGCCTACACATGGTAGATATGTGGCTGGGGAACAGGAAACAGCACCCACAGCTTCCTCGGTGCCTTGCCCTGGACCCAGCGCTGAAGCTTGCCAACAGTGTGTTGGCAGCTACCCCATGGCCCATGAGGATGCTCAAGCAATAAAGGCAGTACGTGGGACCGTAGAGGCTGGCTGGGACTGGTACTTCCAGGCAGTGTTGGAGGACCTGGAGCAGGAGGCAAAGAGGGAAGCATGGGTTTGTGCCATGTGCTGGGCCACCACAAGCTTGCTGTGGCAAGCACCAGGCACAGGCAGGGCGACTCGG
>NW_009260839.1:3383571-3386953 GCF_000687185.1 Egretta garzetta | reverse complement strand
GTTCTTGCCCCGCGCCCCAAAGAAAAAGCCACCAGCCTCTGCCTCTCAAGCAAGTGGGTCCAGAGCCACATGCCTGCAGTCGCATCATCCCAAGAGCAGAGCTGGCTAAAAGCATGGAGAGGAGTGCCCACAGCCGTGCCGTGCCGCCTCCCTGCTTCTTTGGCTGAAGCACCATCAGGGGCACAGAGACAAGCTGGCTCCTGCAGGCACAGGCAATCAGAGCCAAGAAATCCAGCAAGGCAAACAGAAAACAAACAAACAGCACCCAGAAAACACCATGCAAGCAGCACACCAACTTCCAGGCCCCAAGCCTTTCAACATGAGAAGTGAAGCATTTAGCAATTGGGCATTCTTCAGAGTACAACGAGGAGACAGCCAAACTGCAGCAAGGCTTGCTGGGAGAGGGTTATGAAGCCAGAGCAGCAGCGTTACCGGGAGAAACAGGCAAAGGCTGGATGTGCATATGCTGCTAGGGGGAGAAGAGACACACGCAGCAATTGGACATTCTTCAGAGTACAATGGGGAGACAGCCAAACTGCAGCAAGGCTTGCTGGGAGAGGGTCACGAAGCCAGAGCAGCAGCGTTACCAGGAGAAACAGGCAAAGGCTGGATATGCATATGCTGCTAGGGGCTCTGGAAAACCCTGGCAGCATCCCACCTGCAGAAGTGACAGGTATGCACGGGAAAGGCTTCGTCACTGCTAGAAATCGGCATCAGTGGACAGCCACTTATCAACAGTTGTGATGCAGGAAAACAACAACCAGTCATAAGCCTGGAAAACAACAGATTTGTTTGTGGCTGAAGTTCACAAAGCAGCTGACCTGTAAGATAATCCAGCCTTCAGAGCTGTGTTTGTTCACTACGGAATGGTACGAGGGAGCTTGTCGGAGAAAGGGCACCTGCTGGGCGAGCGGAGCAGGCTCAGCAATATTCCGCAGCCCAGCAAAGGAAATAAGAGAGAAAAAAGCAAAACACATCCAAGAGAATATGCAGAGATAAAAAGCAGAAGAGAAAGATAACTGCAAAGAAAGGTCTGTGGGTGGTGCTGAGAAAAAATTGACAATGGAAAGTGATGTGCATATGGTTCCCGTACAGTCACCATGGCAAGAGAAATTATTATCCTAAAGCTTGCAGAGCAGAAAGGCAAGGGGAAGAGCCACCCTGTCACAGCCATGACTGAAGGTTTCAGCTTGTGCCCATGGGTGACACTGCAGGCAGTGCAAATTTTCAGAGAAATGAGTGCCCAGACCAGCTCAGTCAAAGCAAGGCAGCTGCGTGCAGATCAGCCTCAAATGGTGTCACGATGGCACCAGGACACCAGGGTCTTTGTGAGTGAATAGAAATCTCTTCAGTGCTCTCTGGAAGGGGAGGATGGCACAGCCCAAGCAGGCAAAGCCACGCTGCAGTGTCTATGGTGGCACAACCACAGCACGAGCTGCGGGGTGGAAGTTCCCACACCACCATGGGAAGCAATGCAGTTGGAGACTTTGGCTTGTGCAGGCAATACCACCAGCTCACAAATCCAGTGCCACCAAACCTCAGAGAAAGCCTTTGTGCATTACAAGCAGAATAAAAACACAAGTTCCCTAATGCAAGCGGTGTGTTGTGACATGCCTCTACAAACACAGAATAAAGTACCCAAGACAGATCTCCAGGAGGGGCAGTCTTACAGCAGCGGTACCAATAAAAGGAAAGGAATGGTTCATGCAGGGCAGGATCTGCCCGGGGAAGATGTACTGCACTGGAACTAAAAATAAGGGAAGGAACAGAGTAAATTGGAAGACAAGCCCCTCCACCAACAAGGCAGAGCCCATCAGCCATTCTCAGTCCTTCAGGTGACATTTTCCTTCTCCACCGGCCAGATGTAGACAGTCACAGCCCTGAGTTAAAATGCAAGTGGAAGAACGGACTGCCAGCAGCATGCCAGACTGGCAGGACCATGTCACAGCAGATAACATGCCTTTGGGGTAAGGCACTGAAACACCACCCTTCACAGCCCTGGCTTAGGTCTTTGGGGAGAGGCAGGAACAGGTTCCAGCTTGGACAAAAGCAAGATGAAGTTTTCAGCAACTGTGGCACCGTCAAAGGGACATCTGCTGACTTCCAAAGGCAAAAGCCTTCCTGCCAAAAAGCAAATGCAAATCACCCAATGGCCTTTCAGAGACTTCTATGATTTGTAAAGTATCTAATAGACACTCTTGTGAAGTGTCTCTCCATCCATTGTATCCTTCCGCACAAAATACAACAGATAAACAAGAGCAAGAGATTTCCAATCCGAGATGGATACTGAGAGTACAGGGGGCATCAGGAGAGCAGTTATCTGCTGGTTTTCAAGGCAGGTTTGGAAAGAATCTTAGAAAAAAACCATACTAAACTAAGACCTGCAAGTGCTCATGTTTACTAGTTTATGAAGACAGCATCAAGGAGATTTAGGAGGAAAAGATGTCCATCCCAGACAAAGGCACTGTAGGGAGGAGTTCAGCTGGACACAGATTATTTTTTATAAAGAATTGACAGAAGCCAGGACAGACTCGCAAACCCTACTCTGCAGAAGAAGCCTGGTACAAAACAGGTCCTGTCATCCCCAAAGACTGGAGCTTCTGGAGTATCAAATAGCTTCCAAAATAGACATAAGATCATGCAGACTCAGAGGACAGAAGGATGAGCCAGAAGGCAAGGACACTCCTGCTGAGTTTGGCTGCCCAGGGAGGCGCAGACTCCCTGCAGGTGCCTTCCACCTCAGTGGTGCTCGTGGTCTGCCCCGGGGGTAGCCACCGCCAGGGCACACGGTTTATTCTTCTGTCAGATCATGAGATGGACAAGATAGGAAAGCCCAGCTGATGGATTAGGGGAGTCTGGAAGACACTTCAGAATAACACAAGCCTGACGCACCGGAGTCATATAGGAACTTCTGCAAATCCTTCCCAAAGCACTGGAACCTTTTTTATTAACCTGATTAATATTTTACTAATACTTTGGGATCAAGCATGGCTTAAATCTTGGATGGCAGTATGAAAGAGTCGTGCTGCAATTCAAAAACCAGCTGCAAGGAACTGAAGGAGTCCCAGGCAGAATTAAACTTTTAGGTTGGGACGTACATGCTGCAGCTGTTGCTCCCCACACACTGATGTATGTTTATGCATTCTTGTGTGGCCCCAATGCCCCTGCCAGAGCAGGTGCAAAAGAAAGAAAAACCCCCAAACAAAACAGAAAAATAAACCAACCACCCAGTAACCAGTGCACAAAGGAAATTTTGTTATGTAAGAATTTATTCTTCCTTTCTCAAAAACCGTCTGGTGCTCAGGGGCTCGTTTCTTTGTATTCATCCTGATTCCTGGACCATATCCCAACAGCCTTCATGGCAGCCAAATACAAAGTCTTT
>NW_009260839.1:3379920-3383493 GCF_000687185.1 Egretta garzetta | reverse complement strand
GGGCAGCCACTTGCTGCCTGTTTTCCTGCCTGTGTTACCTTCTCGGAGGAGCTGATGCTGTTGGGACGGCATTCAGGAGCTGGGGAAGCCATAAGCAGCCTAGCCAGGACCCTTGGCACCATCGCATTTGTCTGCAGAGCTGGGACAAGACAGGAACATGGAGCTCTTTGCCCATCTACTGGTACCCAGGAGAGACAGTTGCCCTCCCCTGTGTGCCTGTCACCAGCACACATGGTCTCTACCAGCTGTACGCTCGGAAGGGATAATGTTTTCTGCACCATGTTTACCGTTCACTCTCTCTACCCCTTCCAGTCCCAGAGAGCTGGTTTCCCTGGCAAAGCACAGCACAGCGTCCAGTGCTGGTCTTTTTTTTCTGAATGCAAAGCGCCTGTGAGAACAGAAAGGAAATCTGGAGATTGGTGCTGGTAAGTCCTAGTGATACCCGTGTGTGCCCTGGCCCGGTGACAGCAGAGGTGACAGCTCCAGGGCTGACCCATGCCTGATGCCATCTCAGCACAAGAAGTATTTAATCTCAGCTGGGAATTTTTTTACATCTGGCCTCACTATTCCCTGTCCACAGTCATCAGCCGCTTCCCAGCTGCCCTGTCCTTCCTCTCTTTTTGGTTTTGCTTCTCCCCTCCCCGGGGACATGGCAAGCTCCCAGGGCAGGGACACCAGCAGGGTTAGTTAAGCACACACAGTCACAGTGACTCTTGGCTGTTGCTCAGCCTCCCAACATCAACCTCCAATCCACCTCCTAGCATGCATATTTATGATCCCAATTATCACTGAACAAAAACCCAGGTTGCTGTGAAAA
Organism: Egretta garzetta; assembly: GCF_000687185.1. NCBI lineage: Eukaryota > Metazoa > Chordata > Aves > Pelecaniformes > Ardeidae > Egretta > Egretta garzetta. The sequence continues at coordinate 3,382,676 of NW_009260839.1, read as the reverse complement.
TAAATTATTTTTAATCTAAATTGCCCAGTTTACATACTTCACCCACCTCTGCTCAGCAGAACAGCTGGTGTTTACCAATGCCTCATTACTGCTCCAAGCAACGCAGGAAGATGCTAGCTGGGGAGGACCAGCCACCTCTGAGATAAGATGAGCGCAGATTTACCTCTGCCTCAGACTCTCTGCTCTGCCACATCACTGGTGAGCCTCCAGCAGAGGCCAGCCTCGGCCAAAGTCCAAATTCAGGCTTCCCTGCCAAGCAGTGTGAGCTTTACCTGCCCAACTGCCACGCTTCGACAGTACTCAGAGCGTGTTTCTATGCCTCGTTTAACCCACGGGATCTGAGGCATGCAGTGGAAAAAGGCTGGGTTGGAGCTGTGTGATACAGTTGGGAATAGGAATGTCTCTCCATCCAGCCCAGCCTCCATCCGTCACAGGCCCAGGGAAGATTTGTGGCACTGTACAGTGAAAGAATGATGAAAAATGCCTGCTGATAATAATTATTATTGTTGGGTTTTGTATTTCTGCAGGAAAGAATAGTTTCTGCGTAACCCCAAATAAATCTAGCTATCTCTACGCTTCTGTCCATATCTGTGTTTACAGTTATCAGTGCTTCCTTCTTCCTAAAGCCTCGGGAGGCTCACACCGGAGCTAAGATGATCCAAGAATTATTCTTGTCATGGTATTTCCACTGTCCAAGAATGAGCATATGTTAAAGAAATCCAGTCCCTCTTTATTCCAGGCCTTAAATGACCCCCTGAGGCATTAAACAAAAATGAGGTCAGATTGCCAGTGTTGGCTGTTCCGTGGGCTTACATCAGGACTGGTAGCACTGGTGCCTGGAGGGTTGCACTGGTGAATGATCGGAGCGAGATAGGTCAGCACCAGGTCCAGACATCGGCACGCAGAAGCACTGAAGCCAAAACAAGGAGGTTCCTACAGCACCCTGCACCCTTTGGAAGCGCTGGAAAGGAAGGTGCTGCTTTTAGCAGCCGTGTGAAGGCACATGCTGCTGCACGTGGTCCCAGGCGGTGCTATTTCCAGCTTGGCTGGCTGAGGACTGAATGAAGGAAAACTCCTGGGACCAGGCATGGAGCAGAGAGTCACATGTGGCTCAGAAATAAGTCACAAGCCACAGCAAGATAATGACACCTGGTGTAAGAGGAGACTCGTTCCATCCTTTCCCTTTCCCCTTGGGCTGACATTAGTGCTGCCGAAGGAGGGCTGGGCGCTGGTGGCCAATGCCTACCATAGGGTAAACACCTCCTGTGTTTCTGCAGTCTTGGCTCTTCCAACCTTCTCTTGGAGCAACATCACAGCTCTGGCCAGGCTCTGCAACCTGCAGCACCTGGGGTGTGTTACCACTTACGTGGTCCCTGTGCTCCCTCCCTACATACATCATGGTGCTCCCTGCTGTGTCTAAAAGACAGACAGCTCCCAGTCACCGTGCCCCGAGGATGATGGACAATATTCCCCCCCTCAGGAAGGGGTGGAGGATGATAACCCCCAGTGTGGCTTCCCCAGGACCTGAGACATCACCTGGTGACCTCCTCTGGCACAAAGTCCCCAAAGCACGTTTCTCTGCCTACGAAACTGCGCTGGCGGCTGGAGGGATGTGGTATCCTCACCCTCCCTCAGGCACAGGCCCAGGAGCTGGTATGCCTGTGCTGACCGCTCCAAGTTTCACTCTATTTCCAAGTAATATTATAGAGTTCAATTAGCCCTGGCCACCCTGGCTTCTCAACCTGCTAGGAAAACAGCCCAGCTTTGTCACAGCATGTGGGAGCGGGTGAGCGGACGAGGGAGGGGAAATGATGCTTTACAGCACTTCCCAAGGAGCAAGACTCTTTTTTTTTTCCCCCCCAAGCACCACAAATTTGTTTGCTGTGATTTAAAGAGGACACATTAGGTTAAAAACCATGGGCCAGATCCGCAGTCCCTGCAAATCAGAACATCTCTTTTTAACTTCATGGAGCTTCGCTGATTTAGACCAGCTGAGACGCTGACCCTCTATGTTTAAACAAAGCCCATTTTTTCTCACTGGTGCTAGGCAGAATGGCCTCGGGTCCTGGCTCTGGAAGGGATATTTTAGCAGGGATGCTCTCTGCGTGATTCATCCTCCACTGGGCTTAACTTTGACAAGAACCACAACAGCCACTGGTGTGGGTCCGGGGGCTCTCCCACAGACAGAGGCACAGCCGCCTACATTCCAGCCCCCAAGTACAGAGCCTGGCGAGCAGCACAGCACCAGCCTCTACTGGTAACAAAAGCTCTGCTGGGATGCCTGGGCAGCAGCCTTGTGGTGGCCTTGGGCCTCATCTCAGGAACCCGAAGAGCACTACTGAGGACCAGACCGGCGGGGTGCAGCAGGGCTGAGGCGCAGTAGGGCTGGGGAGCATCCCTAGGCGAGGTGCTGGGGGCAGGCAGGAGGAGAGATGGATGGAGATCTTGGTGCCAGGGCAGGAAATTCTGCACCACATGGACTCTCAGGCCTTCCAGAGCCATCAAACTTCCCTCTCTGCCCCACCTCAATAGCTTGATGTCCAGTTGTCGACCTGCCTTCTGGTATGAAGATGTGAGACTGTGCTTTTCCCCGTACATGAAAAGAAAAAGGGGAACTGGCCTGAAAAACCACTGAAAAGATCCTGCCCTAGCACCGTGAGGACCAGCCACCTGAACTGAGAGCAGGCAGACCCGTGGCGTGAGGCAGGAAGGTTTTGGGGACCGGTTCTCCCCCAAGCTTGCTGTATTTCAAATAG
>NW_009260839.1:3362121-3379858 GCF_000687185.1 Egretta garzetta | reverse complement strand
CTATTCATTGCCCTGATGATGGATGCCTCACAAGGATTAGAAGGGGAAAATGAACTCAGCGTCTGCAAAGAGCAGCGAGGAAATTAATGTCCTGCATTTCGCATTTGCAAGCAGTGGAACACATCAGGGAGGCAGAAGGACTTGCAGCAGTGTCTCTCTGTGAAGCCCCAGCTGGGTGTGTGGCCACGGACATGAGCTGGAAAACCCACTCATTCTTCACTCTGCACCAGTCCAGACTGAAAATCGAGGTCGTTATCAGCCGGGAAGCGGCATTCGCCGAAAACGCGGGCATTTATTGCTCTCTGGTGGTGAGACAGGCTGTGGAGGAGAGCTGCCTGCTGCTCCCGGCGCTGGGCGGCAGCTCTCAGGAGAAGCCTCCTGGGTGCCTCCTGCTCCCCCTGCTCACTCCACGGAGTTTTTGCTTCTCCTCCAGCCATGGGCACTTGAAGGCACCTTGCTGCCTGTCGGGTGCCCAACTTCTCCTTGGGCCACCAATGGCTCATGCAAAGGCGGTGCAGCTGCCTCTCCCCACCAGAAGTCCCCCTGTGCCCCATGAGCACCCCTGCCCAAGGGGCTGGATGTGTGCCACAGCACAGGCCAGTGCACCCAGCCTCCCCATTCCTGTGTCCCGCAGGGCTCTGCAGCCTGGAGCAGAGAGGCTGGTCAGGGTGCCGGGCTGCAAAGCCTGGGCTGGGTCAGGAGTGATGGCTTTTACTGTGCAGGACCCATAGCGTGCTCGTGCTTTAGATGCTGAAAGTGTACATGGGCTGCGGGGCAGAAGAGGCCACCCCAGCCGCTCCAGTGCCAGAGCTGAGGCTGAACAGCAGGGCTGGGGTGCAGGTGGGCTCTGCCTCCCCCCGAGCAGCCACTCACCTGCATATGGGGCTCGTCCCCCCTTCATTTCTCCTTTCCTTAATTCTGCCTCTCACTGCCAAAAGCTTTGGTGGTTCTTTGTACCAAAGAGGTCCCGGGCTCTGCAGAGGTATGGGTCACAGACCTCCACAGAGCAGACAGGACAGAAACCAGATAGGAATAAATAAAGGAGTTGCTATTCAAGTTAAAACACATTTGGGTTGGGCTGAGCTGCCCCATGGGACCCGAGGTGTGTGGGGCAGCTGGGGGGGGACAGGCAGGCACATGGCAGCACTCTCCTGTCCCTGCCCCGGGCCAGGCAGCCGCACTCCCAAAATGCCATCTCTTGCTCAGCCCTGCTGCACTGCACAATCCAGCACCGCTGCTGGGGCCTCATCCTGCCCGGATTCCCACCCTCGATGTGCCGCTCAGGCTGCGGTGCACAGCCCTCCTGAAAAATGAGGGCAGAGTCCCAAGTGTTTTGTCCCTTGCCTCTTGGGGACAAGAAGACCAAACGCTGCCACCTTCTTAGGATGCGGCACAGGACTTCTTCTGGGCTGGTTGTTCTGGAGAGCACATGGACTCGTGCCAGCGGCACGGCATGATGCTGCTTGACGGCTCGCGCTGGAGTCCCCAGGGTGGCAGGTTGGTCAGACAACGTGGCCACCTTCACTCAGCCACCTGGGCCGGTACGTGGCACAGCCTGGCGTGCCCTCAGGTCCCTGCAGGGCACCGGGGATGTCACCCAGCTTGGCGTGAATGAGGCCTTGCAACTCCTGGTCTCCCAGCTCGATCGCTGCGGCGAGGGCCAGGAGGAAGTAGGCTGCTGCATCCTGTTCATCCTAACCGTAAAGCACAGGGCAGGCATTAGGAAGTGGTTTAATTGAAGGTCACAGGGTATAAAGGGGCTGGAGCAGAGCCTGGTGGTTCCAGGCAGAACCCAGTGACACTTGACTTTACTGAAATGGGCTCTATACAGTTGCAGCTAAGTGCCAGCGCTTTTTTCCAAATTGCCTTTTCCCTTTCAAATCCTGGTTGTGCCAACATTGTGTGCATTTATCCTAAAGCTGCAGGTAGGATGGAGAGTCACAGGGTGCAGCCACCTACATGGGTGGCTGCTCTGCCAGCAGATGTGATACTCCACCTCCCACTCGCCATCCAGACCAGAGTGCCCAACACAGCAGCATGGAAAGAGGTTTCCTACCTTCAGTTTGTGGAGGGTCATGTTGCCAAGGTGGCAATACACCTTGGAGTAGTACAGGGCCTCTCCAGAGCACTGCAGCAAGGGGGGACGCAAGGCAAGCGTCTTCAAGTAGCAATCTTCTGCCATCTCATACATATGCAGAAAGTAGTAGACTGTAGCCAGGCGGTGGAATGCAACCAGCTCTTGCAGTTGGTCTCCTGGAAAAGAGTTGCCAATACAGTGAGCCTGCAGCACGCTCGCAATACGTCCCCAGCCCAGCCATGCTGAGCCGGGATACATTTGCTCAACAGCCTGGGGGCACAAATGTCTTCATAAGGAGATACTGGGTTTGAAGATGGTCCAGAGAAAACAGAGGCATGGGCAGGGTTACTGATACCAAGGCTAGACAGATTGCCTGGGGGGTATATTGTTCAACTGGGTGCTGGAAAGGGCTATTACAAGACTGGTTCCATCTCAGACATTTATGCTGGCATTTTGCCCATTCAAACTGTTTCTTGCAATGGGGAGGGATGAGTTTATCAGAAGAGCCAGGGCACGGAGGAACTGTTCAGTCCTGTGCCTTCATCACACTTCCCGTGCTCCGGTGTGGCAACAACCCCTCTGGTCAGCCAGTCCCCCCACCGCCACAGCACAGCTCTCCCATGTGACTGTCATGCAGCTTAAAAAGGGAAGTGGCCTTAAAAAGATATTACCCTTTAGGATAAGAAAAGGTCCAGAGGCCTTACAAAAGCAGGAGATCCCCCTTTCACGTGCACACTGTTCTCACCCAGAAAGGCAACCCCCTCCACAGGAGCCAGCGACTCCCCGTACTCTGTGGGTGTGCATCACTCACCGACCCTGATGCTCAGCCTGGCTGCCAGCGTGGCAAACTCCAGTGCCTTCTCATAGCCCTGCAGCCTGATCTGCAGCTCTGCCAGCTTATTGAATAGCCGTAGCTCTGTCTTAGTGGCCTTTAGTTTCCTGGCCAAAGGCACAGCACCTCCCTGAGGAGAGAGAACAGTGAGTCTGGGCTGTTCCTGGAGGTACTGGTATAGCACTGCCCACAGAGGGGTGATAGAGCAGCGGGAGATGGACCAAACGCTTGGCATGGCAGGCAGACGATGGGGTGACTGAGTGCTGCAGGTGCAGGTTCTAGCCCCTTCTTACCCTTGAAAATGAGTTTCATATCCCAGAGCGTGGTTCTCAAAACCTGAGCCTCATGTCTCTGCCCTTCCTTAGGTGCCTGAAATTCTGACTCTGAGCATGTCCCCAGCAGCAACCAGCTCACACCTAACACTGCCAGGATTTGTAATGTAAGCACGCTGTTCCCGCCTCACAGGTGATCGCTGGGATGAGCTGCAGCCGTTGTAAAATACGTCGGTGCTCCAGGCTTCCCCACTGCAGCAAAGTTTGCTCTCAGGACCACCCCATCCCTTTCCACCCTCCACCCCTCCAGCCTGGCCATGCAGTGCTGCAGCCAGCCCTGGGGCAAAGCTCCCCACGGGCATCGCCTTGCAGGGACACATGACAGAAATGCTTGGTGGGATCAATACCCTATAAAACTCCACTGCTCGATCTCTGTTTCGGCTGCCATTAAAAAAAGTGTCGCCTGCTTTTTCATAAAGATCCATGGCCAAGGAGAAGTTCTCGGACTTCAGAGCAGTCTGAATGGCTGCCTAGAAGGAAAAGGAACTGGAATGAGGCTTGGAAAGAGACATTTTCACATAGACATCGGTGTGCTTAAATAAAACCAAGTCATCGTAAACGTGAGCCACAGTGCTCCAAACAGCATGGCCATGGGCTGGCCAGAAGGTGTGTGGGACTGTGGTGCTGCATTTGCAAGTGATGTGTGTAAGGATGGAGCCAGGAACCAGATAAGCCATCCCTGTGCCAGACTGATCAGCTGGGATATCCAACAGCATCAGGATTTAGAGCTGGGACACCGCAGCCAGCAGCTGTCCTGGCCCTGGTCTGTCATTGACGTGATGGAGCCAACATGAAGATTGGCGAGGGGAACGGACAGCTTATACACAGACAGGGCAGAGCCAGCCGGAGGGAGGGCAGGTATGCCAGCTTCTGGGAAGAATGGTTATTTTAGCCAGTTATGCACTTGGCCCTGGTGCTACCTTCCAGCCAGAACACGTTGTTCCTTACACCATGACAATTTATCATTGTCAGTGACCTTGCCTGGGAAGGGGCCCCTCAGGAACTCAGACATGCCCTGCTGAGGTCTGGTGCTGACTGGCCCTTCTTACTGGGAAGTCACCCCTCCTTTAGCCCCTGCCTACCTGCTGAAACCATGAGCCAGGGAGGCAATGATGGCTCTTTGTTATGGGCTTCAGATCTCCCTTGTGAATGCTAGGAAAGAGCTGATGCCCGAGTCCCCTGTTCATTTCAACCAGGTCACTGAGCAGTCACCCAGTACCAGTAACTCCGTGCCTTTACCAACATGATTTAGGGGCAGGCTGGTGTGGCTGATGGGAAAGGCTTCTCTCCTTGTTCCCAGCACCATGTACCTGTCACCCAGCCCCACCAGTTTAAAATTGCTTCTGGGATAACATGGTAAGGACCCAAAACATCCTCTACACGTGTCCAGGCTGGTGCTTTGCTGGATACCCTAGCTCAGTGAACCCCAGCAGACCCAACCAGCCTTGTGCTCTGCCTGCTGTGGGCACATGAAAGGATTTTCCCTCTTCTAATAGAAGCTGCTCCCTGAATGTGGGAGCCCTAAGATTTTAGGAGCTGCTCTTCCTCTTTGCAGCTCAGCTGATAAAATAATGCTAGAGGTGGAAAAAAGCCAGTAGTCCTCTGCTCCAAGAAGTCTCCAAGCATTTCCCTGGCACCTTAACCCTTATCTATGTGTATTTCAATGGGACCGGTCACCTGACACCTCCAGCTTCCTTTGGCACTCCTACATCACTTTCTTACTCAATACATTCACTTACTTTCACCCAAGAATCTTCTAAACCCAGTGTATGGAAGGAAAGATAGGAAATTTAGTGCCAGATAGAGCATGAGTGTAAGGCAACAGCTCCTCCTTCCAGCAGCAGGTTTACACTGCTCGTAAGAACTTTCCCTTCCAGGTCTTCCAGCCCCAAAAGGCTCCTATCAAACCACGCAGCTCTGATGGGAATGCAGCTAGCCAGGGTGAGAATGGGACTACTCCAGCCACCTCCTCCGTACCTGAAAGTACATTTCCACCAGCTCATCTTCCTGCATAAGATAGTAGAGCCTTCCTGCCTGCAGCCAGGCCTCTGCTGCTTTCGCAGTCTCCTCAAGGTCAATGAAGATCCTCAGACTCTGTTTGGTGCAGTCCAAGGATTGTCTCAAAGTCCTGTCACGGCAACAGGCAAAAAGCCATTACAGAGAAATCACAGGACACCCCCAGCAATCAGCTGCAAAGCTACCACACCACCTCCCCTTCGGCAATCCTGTCTTCTCCCCCTACACTTGCCAAAAGTTAGAGACAAATGGACAGCCACAGTTCTGAACAACGTGTCCTGGTAAGATCGTGGGAGTCTCCATGCTTTAGCGCACATGTATGTATCATCTGGCAACCTTCCACCAGCCTGGGCCCCCAGTGCTCAGCACAGCTCCAAGGCAGCGCGCTCCCAAAGGGGCTGCTCCCCACCCCTGCTCATTTCAACTGATAAAGAGGGGTTTGCCCAGGTCATCTGCAAACCCTACGTGCCCCTCTACACTAAGCCCCAAAGTCACTCCCAGCTACACGTGGGAGCACAGGCAGCGGGTACTTGAACCTTCATTTTCCAGACAGTACCTGGCACCCCAACCCACATCTCTGCTTATTGCTTGTCTCTCGGTACACCCAAAGAAGCAGATCTGGGGCCACATGTGCAAGACCTTATAGCTCCTTTTCAAGGTTCTGGTCACTGGAGGACAAAGGGACAAGCGGCAGGACGGGCCAGAAGGTTGGACACGCTGCCTGCAGATGGCAGCTGTGGTGAAGGAAACACCGGGCAGTGCCCAGGGCATGTTTGCTTGCTTGGTGTCCTGCCTGCTGGCCACTGGGCTCCAGCTGTCCTTCGAGTCCAGGGAATGGGGTGCTTTGTGATCTTAAATAGCACCGTTCACATGACAGGCGTCTGCTTCCTAAATTCCTTCCCTCTGAACTCACTGTGACCTAGCATGGGAAGGTTAACATCCAAGTTAATGACAGCCCCTGCCCATTTGTCCTCCTGGGACATGGGAGCTCTCCACTATTTGACACGTTTGTCTTCAAAGACTGAAGAAAGTCTGTGGTCTGTCCAGGTCTCTTTCTCTCCCCTCCCACCTAATCTAATCAGTCACCTGCATGTGTCGAGTGGGAGATTGAAAGGTGAGCTGATATGCGGTCTTAAGTACCTCCCTGGGGAAAATATTCCAGCAGAGATAGGAAGGGCAGACTCAACTGCTGGAGGCTGAAGCCAGACTTATTCAAATCACAGATAAGGAACCTATTTTTACTGGTGAATGGTGATTAATCACTGGAATAAGCCTCCAAAGGAAGTGATGAATTCCCTGTCGCTGGGTCCCCTCTGATCAAGGCTGGATGTCTCTCTGGAAAACTGTGTTTGGCCAGACCCCAATTCTGTCCCAACTAACAGCTGGTGTTTGCTTGGCTGTCGCGGTGCTCTGGTTGACATTGAACTGTTCCCCTCTTCACCGCACAGCGACAGCTCGCAAATCTCAGCAGCTCACTAACCCACAGCCTGCCTGTAGGCCAGCCAGCGCTGCCACACACCTTCCCCACCTCTCGAGGGACACCCCAGGACAGCCACTGCTCTTGCTTTGGGTGAGCAGGGACCCCACTCCAACAGCATCTACACACAGACAGGACTTACTCAGATGTGCCTAAAGCCTGGTAGAGCTGACTGAGGGTCTGACAGACATTGCCTTCCATCTCTCTGTCCTGGAGCTGTTGTGCCAAAGATACCCAGTGCTCATGGTAGGAAATGCAGGCTTGGAGATTAGGGGACACTTTGCTGTAGAAATGGCAGAGAGACTCAGTGATGTGAAGCTGACCTGCATGGTACAGGGAAGGGAGAAGGACAGGTCAGGGGGCTGCGTTAGGGACCTGGCAGGGTGCTGCACAGAGGTGAATGATGCCCTGGTTCCCACTAGCAAAGCTGTACTCACTCCTCACGTTATGCCATTTCAGGGCAAAAACCAACGCCAGTTCATAACAGAGTTTTCCATCTTCCATCCTTTGCCTGTTCACCATGGCCTGTGCTAGCCACAGCAGCACCCGTACCAACTCCATCTCCAGGTCCTCGCTGCCCTGCAGCTCAGCGTAGAGCTGAGCCGACTGGAGCAGGTAGAGCTCTGACAGCTGGTTCGCCCCGCGCGAGAGGCTCAGCTGCCCCAGGTTAGCCAGGGCGATAGCCTGGTTCCTCTTGTTCCCGGTCTCCTTAGCTTTGTGCAGGGCCCAGAGGTAGTTCTCTGCAGCCTTTTGCACCTGCCCTTCTCCTTTGAGGGCAATGGCCAGGAGATTGTGCACGGCTCCCCCCTGAGTCACACTGTCTGTCCCGTGCAGAGAGCGCAAGAGCTGCCACATGATGTCTGCAGCTGGGCCCGGCTGGCTGTTCAGGAGATACATCCACCCCAAAGAGAGAGAAGACTCGAAAGCCTCTTCCTCGCCTATCAGTCTGCTGAGGGTTACGGCCGTGGCTGCATAGCAAACCGCCCCGTCCAACATGCCGTGCTGGAGGTACATCCTGGACAAGATGGCACACAGTGTCCTTTGGATGGGCACAGCTCTGCTCTCGCAGGAGAAACGCAGTGCTTGCTTGAGATAGAAGCAAGCCAGTGCTGGGATGCTGCTCCTCTCCAGTTGGCTTCCCACAAGTTTGGAAGTATTTTGGAGGATGAAGCCAGCTCTCCAAATGGGTGTCGGTGCCCCCTTGGTGCCACTGGGAACAAACAACCTGGCAGAGGCCAGTGCGATATTTGGCAAGTACTTCTTGTCATACAGGTAGCTCAAGATGGGGGTGGCATCAAGTCGCACAGAACTAGTGTCTGGGCTGAGTAAAGTGGTGGTGAGACATTGAAGATGCTCGGTAAAGGGCAGCACTTCATCATTTTTGCCCAGTTGTAGGAAGAGCTTGACAATAAGGAAGCAGACCCGTGCTTCCAAGGGAGCGTTACCCACAGCAATGGCTTCCCTCAGGACATACATCATGACTTCCAGCTCATTCTCGGAGCTGAAAGAGCGGCCAGGCAAGCAGACAAGCAAGGCCACTGTTTTTCCCAGCAGGGAAGAGAATTTGTGCTTCATGTTCTGTTTCAAGTAGATGGAGGCAAGGTTCACGTGCAATGCAGCCAGCAGGGGCAGGTCCCCAAAACCCCTGTCCAGGATGCTCATGGCTTCCTCAAAGTAGACTCGAGCCTGGGAGAACTTGACCTTTTTGATGCAGAGCTTACCCAAGAGGAAACAGAGCCTGACATGAGCCCAGACTGAATGAGTCCTCTTGGCCCAGTTCCTGGACATCTCAAGGTACAAGACGAGTTCATCCTCATCAGAGAAACCATAAAAAGTGGAGTTGAGAAAGGAAAAACTGAGATCATAGAAGCTTTGAAAACTGGGCACATAACTGTCTTGGTTAAGGAAGGTCAATATGGGGTTAAAGACATCAGCATCTTCCATGTGTCCAGTATTCAGGTCGATAAAGAACTTGGGATCATCAAAATCATCCAGCTTCTCCAGGAGAACATCTGCCAGTGTAGCAGGGGCTGATTCACTCCCTGAGCTAGACAGTTCAGAGGTGCTGGTTGTAGCCAAGCCATTTATTTCCTCCCAAGACTGGAGCAGCTGGATATCTTTACAGCCCCGGAGAACAGCCTCTGGAAGGGACAGGCACAGCACAGTGGGATGTTTTCCCATGTCAAAATTCACCCTCAGAAGTCACCACAAAAGCATCCCATTCTGTCCCCTCACATACTCACCTGATGGCACTTTCGGGAACATGGCTGTAGGTTCAAAACCATCTACACAAAGAGACAAACAGAAAACAAAAAGCCCAAAGCCTTGGTCGGTGTTAATGTGCAGATGCAGTACTCAAACCCTGTGGAGATCCCCTGCTGCTCTGCTAAAGCTCAGACCCAGATGTGGGCAAGCAGGCTTGCTTCTGGCTGCAGATGCCACATGCAGCTGCAGTTTCAACCCTTTGGTCTGCTGGGGCTCAGCTCTGTGTGAGACCATGGAGAACAGCTTTCAGCTGGTGGTGGGGTGAGCACCAGTAACATTAGAGTTACCTGGGAACAAGCAGGTCTTATTTTTCACAGGTAGAGTTTTATCAGCTCTGTCTCTCTTAAGAGCCTTGTTGTGACTATTCAGAGGTCTCAGACATGTGAGACTCTCTGACAGGCTCCACCCCAGGCTCATTGCACCCGAGCTGGCTGGTCTGGGAGGTCCCGGGAACCCCAGGGGACCCCAGGCTCAGCCCTGCAGGGCTGCACCATGCTTCTAGGTAGCGAGAGGCAGGAAACAGAGGCAGATAAATTAGCTGTGGTCCAAAAGCCACACAGCAAGCATAGAGAAACTGAGAAGAGCACCCAGGAACCCTGACCTCCTGGCTCCTGCCAGAGGATGTCACCTGCCACTTTAGCTGTGCATCCTCCTCAATATACACCCAAATGTCAGACAGCAGCAGGGGACCTGCTGTAGGCAGGGATCTACAGCCAGGATCAGTCGGGAGCAGCATCTGCCAGGGTGATGCACAACTGAGGAGCTGCCCTGGAAGCAAAGACCCCTGCAAACTGCAGCATGGCAAGGCCCAGCTCTTGAGGGTGTCTGTAACCTCCACGACCAGGCTGAGCAGAGGGCTTGGAGGCTGTCTCAGCCACAGCAGTTGTCTCCCCTGCAAAGCCCTGAGCAAGGAGCTCTCTAGACACTGCTCAGCATTGCTCTCCATGGGGAGCCATGGGGCTGGGCGCGTAAGGAGAGGGGGGCTCACCCAGCCGGTACACAGAGGTGATGTCAGTGCGTGCCAGGTCACCAAGGAGGGTGGTGAAGTGCTGCTCGCCACTGTTGCAGGGGATGCACAGGAGGGGGGATTTCTCTTCTTCGCTCAGAAACACCAAGCCCTTTTCCCTAGGTTGAGGAAGACATCAGCGGAAAACAGTCAGCGTGTCCCCATCCCCTGACACTACAGTTGTCCTGTGGGATGGAGATGGGCTTTCCCATCCCTTCTCTTCCTCCCACCAGAAAAGCTCTGTTGCAGGTGGATACCAGAGTCTGGACACCTTCCCCATCAGGGCTCTCATCTCCCGCTTCTTCATGAAGGAACCGATGGGTGTCAGAGGGAGGGACCTACTCGTCTTTTTTTTTCTCCAGAAGCCCTTTCTGAGGCCAAAGCATCATCTGATCTTCTCTCTGCTCTCTGTAGTGTCAGAGAAAAGTGCCTAAGATTTACCTCAAGTGAGCCCGACCCAGGAAAGCCCAACAAACCTAGCAAATGGTTAAGACCCCATCATCCCACACAAGCTCTTGGAGGAGAAGCCTTTTTGGCTGGGTATTGAACTGGAGCTATGTCTTTAAGCCACCAATAGAGACAACTGCCTGGGTTGTCAGAATGGGGCTGTGTCACCCTCCCTCCCTGGATAACTTTTGCCTGTGTCCAGGGAGGTTGTTTAGTTCTGCTCTGTGAGGAACTGCACCAGTGGTCATTCTGCCTTGGCATCCCACAGAAAACAAAGGGGCAGAAGGAAGCAAAGCAGAACTTGGTTTCCTTGGCAGTGATCGCTCTCCCCACCCTTGCCAGACTCACAGCCCCTCGGACAAAGCTACAAAGACAAGAACATTTCTAGGTGAAGCTGTGAAGCCAGCTCATTTGGTACACAGATGTCCTGGGCTGCCTTAACATAAAGACAGGTCTAGCCCAGGGCTAGATTTGTTCCTCTCCAAGAAGCACCTGAGGCAAGTGAAATAGGATTGCTTTGTCTGGGCAGAGAGTCCTGCAGCCTGTCGGTAGCAGAGCCTGACTAAGGCTTCTGGACAGACCTCAAAAGGATCTGCTATGAAGACCTATGAAGCAAATTACCTGCCCTGGACTCTCACATAGCCTTGAGTTTGGACATGGAGTCTTCCCTTCATTTTCTCCTGAGTTTAAATTAATCTAGGTGGTAGCAGTAAACTTACAGAGATTCGCAAGCCTTGGGATTTACGTATCGGGCTGGGACAAAACCGATGCTCCCACTGCTGAGGGATTTGCCCACAAACCACGGGAGTCCTGGAACGAGGAAGCCAATGACTTCTATGCTGTCTCCTTTGGAGAAACTCAGTTCATCCCATGCTGCTCCTCTGTGGTCCTCTGTGGCTGTGCACCTGCCTCTAACTGGGAAACCAAGGCAAACAAGGGCATTTCAGTGTGAGGCCACCGTTAAAACTTCCTCGCTGGAAAAGACTTGGGCAAAGAGAGATCATGATTTCAGCTTGAGAAGGCTGCCTCTCTGTCCTCTGAGATTTATTGAGCGCTCAGACTCATACCTCTGCAGTTTTTTCTTGAGAAGAGGATTATAATAAAATATATAAGAGGCACGGATAAACGGCACACAGCTAAAGACGGAAGCCTCTGAGAGCTGCAGTATGGAAGGTGGCTGGAAACACAGAGCTTCACAGAAGCTGCACCGTCTCAACTCTCTGCCAGTGGTGAAATCTTTAACAGTGCAGATGTCCATCACACTACATGCCAAATGCACACCTGCAGTGACCTCCCATGTCCAGCATGCTCTGAACAGTGCTCATGTCCAGGCAGGAATGGCCTGGTGCTAAAGGGTGAATGGTGGGCACAGGTTTCATGTGCACACTGGTGGGAGCCTAATTATTTAAAACTTCAGTCCTGAAAGAATCAAAGGAGAGATAAAATTGCAGTAGAATAGAAAAACCCAGTGGCAGAAGGATGCCATCAGCAGCCCCCTGTAGTGTTCTTCAGATCGCCCTTCTAAGAACATGCCATTTGCAAGCTCTGTTATGTATTCAAGAGAGTCCAAGGATGCAGTTTTCTCTTAGAGCACCTCGCAAGGGAGTGTCATTGTCAGAACAAGAGATGGGCCCTTTGCATTTGTGGCCAAACCCACGTTTGCAAGAGCCGTGCCCTTCCCTGGGAAGGGTAGCTGCATTGCATAGGCATCACTCACCAATTGGCTGAGAGGTTGTCCCACTGATCTCCTGGGAGATGCCAAAACCTACAGCGTAATTCTTCAGGAACCACCTGCAAGACAAAGGGGAACCACACTGGTCTTCTCTGAGCAGTCCTGTCCTCAGGCCACCACCAGGGATGGTCTCACACAAGCAGGACAGATGTTCTGTCCCCTCAGATTGCTGGAGCTGCTACAGAGCATGGCCAGTATGGCCAGTCCAGTAATTACTTGTAATGGTGTTACTGGGCATGGAGGGCAGTTTGCACCTCATGACAGCAGCCTCACACCATGTGGTAAGAGCAGGATAATTTTGCCAGCCTGTAAGGAGGATTTCACCACGTGAGCACATAAGGAGCTGTGGGTGTCTTTGAGGCTCAGCCTGGTTGTCCAGCATGAGGCCCCACTTGGACTGGCATTACAGAAGTCTTGGGCTATGCTTTTTCTCCCAGTTATTCACCTGTAAATCACAAATAATCTCATGTAGGACCTAAATCAATATCATACAAGAATGACATCTGACGCTTGTCCTTGCTCTGTCCCATTAACAGGACCTGAACTGGTTCCAGTAGTTGTCTTTATGCATAATGTATATCCTCACAAAATTATGTATCTCTTGCCCATTGCCAGAGGCAAGAGCAGTTTCTCACCCCAGGCTTGGTGCTAGCTCATGCGTCAAGGCCAGGAAAGTATCTTGGCTTGAGCACTGTTAATTGTCCAGTCTACTTACTGGTAAAATGGGTGAGGTATTGGCTCTAGAGCTGTCACAGGCAGCAGGCCTCGTTGACCCGTCAGTAAGGATATCCCTTCCCACTTGGAGTTCTCTCCAATGTTCTTCACATGGATCAGCTCGTTCTTGCAGAGCTGCAGTCCCTCCTCTCCCTCCTGCTCCGGTTGCCAGACACTGGGCACTGCTCTGGAAAAAAAGTTACCTGCAGATAGAAGGAGTCATGCCCAGGTCAATGGTATCAGTGCAAGACATAGCCCAGCACAGGGCTACAACACAGCCCTGCTGAGCTGCTTTTGAGGACATTCCTACCTATGCGGTCCCTTCTCACCTTCCTGGAGTAGCAGACCCATATATATGGTGGCCAAGCGATCTTCATCTACAGTAACTCTGATCTCCGTGTCTTCCATCAGAGCACAGTTTAGCCAGTACTCCTGGTCAAAGAGAAGCTGCTCCAAGCAGCTGCCCACATACCCTAAGAAACCGAGAGGGGAAACAGTGTTAGCACCCTCCTTCACTGGGCAAGATGAAGCGCTCTTTGGATGTCTCCCAGTCTGCCTTCTGCAACCACTTGCTTTGAGGCAACATCCTCTAATTCTGCCTCCATCCCCAAAATGCAGTAGAGGTTACCCAAAAGGCATCCTCCTGGGTCTCTTTCGCTGATCCAGACAGTGGTTTCATAAATCTGTAGATGAACACCAAGGTCTTCTAATTCGTATTCTTTATCTGTCTACCCTGTTACATTACCCCTTTTTGGTGTGAAAGAATACCTTCTCCAAAAACATTGTCTGTTTAGATCTCCCACACCTTGAAAACATTACCTAAAGTCAGATATGTGGAAAACTTCCAGACTTCTTCTAGGGTTTTGAAGGTGAGGAGGAACCGATCCTCCTGTGCTTGCATACAGACCAGCCTGGCTGACAGCTCCTACACAAGGAAGACAAAGCAAGATTAAGGGACGGTCCTGGGACTGACACAGGGTCTTCCTTGTCTGTGCGGGAATAATATTAGACAGTGGAATGAGGCTAGGCACTCATTAGCATAGTTGAGACCAAAGCTGTGCAAGTTGGTTGCCTGGGGTTGGTTGCCTGGGGTTAAGGGGAGGATGATCCAGCCAGCTGAGTCCTTCAGCCAGGAGGGATGGAGTACCCGCAGTGACAGCTCTCCATGGTGCAGCAGTGGGAGGGTGAAGAATCTCCATCTCCTCCTCCAAATCTTTCCTCCCTGGCATGCACACCAGAACCACTGTGCTTTTGAAACTCAGACACCTGAACCATACCATGGGAGGGCTAATGTTCAGTCAGGGCAGGCACAGCTTCCAAACTGCAGCTCTGAGGCTGAAAGCAGTAACTGCCTGGAGGAAGAAGCTCTCCTTTCACTATTGCTGGCACTAGTATGTCTGCACTGTTCCAGGTCTTCTGGGAAGCTCTGCAGGGAGCCCTGAGGGGCCAGGGCCTTTAAAAACCAGCAGGGAAGAAGAGTTCAGTCCAGGAAATGTCTGTATACCTGTAGTGATTTTTCTCTATGAAGCCAAATACTCTGAGTGCATGTCCAAAGATGCCACCTCTGCTGGGGATCTGAGTCTGGCACACAGCTTTGGTGATCCCAGCCCTGTGGAATGCTGGCTATTTAGAATCACCCCAGGGCTATCTGCATGATCCCTCAGGCACCTCAGAGCCTCCAATATGAGGCTCCTGACATGAGGCTCAGCTTTGCATCTGCCTCTCATCTCTTACCAGGTCATTTCCCCCATCCTTCCAGTCACCTATAGAGCCCCCATGTGCAGGAACATACCCTGCAGTGGCCTCGGAGGAACTTGTCTTTCTCGGCTGGGTTTGATGTCCCATCGCACATCCCATCACACCAGTAGCCTCCCAACACATGCTCTGCCCTGTCAGGCTGGGGGTCCTACCTTGAACAGGGCACAGACGTCTCTGTCATCGCTCTCCAGGGCCCACAGTTTCTTTCTGGCTGCTTCCTGGAGCTGGGAATTGAGGCACTGGGAGGAGCGGCTCTCAACGGAGAAGAAGAGCGAAATCTCTGGAAAAGGAAATGTGCAGGGTTAAGGAGGAGATGGAGCTCCATGCCACACAGAGCTGCCTTGGCCACACTGCCCCCCTGCAGCCAGCCCCACCAGCGCCTCCAGTCCTTGCCTGGTTGTGATGCTCAAACAACACAAACCCATCCCATCATCCCTATCCAGAAACAAAAATGAGAAATTCAAGGGATGATAGGGGGTAAGGCCAGGCCTTGCTGCATTCAACCACTGGAAAGCTGGGTGATGATGCCAAAGACAGCATCTTACCTGGTGGAAAGCCCTCCCTGACAGCTAGCAGCACTGAGGAGGGGTCCGGCGAGCCTTCTGCTGCCTCGGTAGCAGGGTCACTTGGGTCCAGTGCCCCAGCCTTACCTGGCAAGGGGGGGACACAGAAGGGCTGCAGTCAAATTTTGTGGCAGAGGTCTATGATATTCTGCCTAACCATGCCACCTGAAAGCAAAGCCATGGGTTGCACTGCACATCTGCCTGGGGATTGTGTGAATCTGGTATCACCCTAAAATCATTCTCAAGGGCAGAGGCAAGATCCATGGGACTTGTGTCCTAACTACATGACACCCTTGATGACTGGCTTCTTTCTGGTGCTGGAGTGGCCTTGAAGTGAGGGGACTTTGCCTCCTTGCTCTTGGGACAGACCCTCCCTAGCAGACCTGGTAGAAGGATGACCCCATAACACAGAGGTTTTTTTGGAGGAGACCTCAGAGCAAGAGCACTTCCCCAGCACAGGAGAACCAAGGGGCTCATCAATTTGGAAGTCAAACTGAGATTTTCTCCCCTGCCTGCTCTGGTCTGCATCTGAAATCCAGGCTGCCTTCTCTCTGCTTCACACACCATCAACTATTGCCATAACGGATTCGGAAACTGAAACTTTAGCTGGTAATTATGTTAATGAAGGCTGAGGCACATAAAAATCCAGCTTGCTCTTCCACAGCTGTATTGGCTGTGGAGGGATAACAAGATTAAAAAACAATTTTTGTCAGTAATCAGATTGGACTTGTAAGACAAACAAGTACCTGATCTGGAGCGGAATGTGCAGCGGCTTTTGTAAGTCATTTCTGTGGCCATAACTATACACCACAGTTCTTTTCATTGGTCCAGCTTTTCTAGTCAGTCAAATAAACTGTTATTTGCATGCAGAATTATAATCCTTATTTATAGTTAGCAGTAGAAAAGAATGGCCTGAGGCTGGACATGTAATGAATGAGCTTTTCTTTGAAGGAAAAAGCCCTACATTTCTCGACAGCTGATTCGAACACCCTTAACAAAGGACTTCATCCAGCAACTCCGTCCCCTTCCACACGTGGGGGAAACGGAGATGGGGAAGTGAAATGAGCCAGAGACAGAGCTAAACCCGAGCTGGCTCTTGCCTGGGCTGGGCTTGCCTGCCACTTGCTTCACTTCTCCCTCCCTCCCTCTCCTCCCTGCATCCCAGCAGACCCTGGCAGGCTCCGCTGGGTTCGGCAGGGCCCAGTGTGCAGGGGCTGGGTCCCCCTTCCATGGGGATGGGTACCTGATGCCATGGTCTTCTTCCGCCACCATTTTCCCTGGCGCTCGGCTGCAGTGCGCTGCAGGTGGTCCCAGCAGGGCAGGAGCACGGGCGAGCGGGGGCAGCAGGAGTCACACTCTTCACCTGGGGAAGACGGGTGGTGGGGAGAGGCATTCAGACCCCCCGAAGAATGCTCCCTGCCCAAACGGTCTCCATATGATGTGCCGGAGGTGGCAGCTCGGACATCACTCGTGCCACCTCTGCCAGTGGCATGGCCAAGCATGCTGGTGGGTCTCCGCAGAGCCAGGCAGGGAGCAGGGCTCGCTCGGGCGAGAGGAGAAATGGGTTTGCTCCCTGCAGCGCTCACCGATTCAGTGTTTATTTTTGTTTGGGCCAGGCTCAGAAAGGGAACTGGGAGCTTTTTCAAGAGACCAATTGAAACTGCTGGTGGGGAGTCGTTCCCAGTCGTGCCAGTGACTCATTTACCTCCCCAGTGCTGAAGTATTTTGTAACAGCCCCAGCCCGGAGCCAAGCACAAGTCCCGGCACTCAGGGCTGCACTCCTGGCAGCCGGGGCTGAGGCGCTGGCAGCACCCACTGGCACCAGCTCTCCCAGAGGACACGTGGCCACAGCCGCTGGCCGTGGGCCACCTCCCTCCTCCCGCCCGTTAGCACACCCCGTTAGCTCATTTGGGCACACAGGTATGGGAATTGTGCCTCGGGGGCTGGCAGCACCCCATGGGCTCTGCAAGCCTTGCGATGCTTGGGGTGCCCCTGGGCAGCAGTGCCAGCAGGACGGGCATGGGAAGGGGGCTCCTGAAAAGCCAACAGCACGGGAATAAACCAACCCCCTGAGTCATCCTCTCCCCCTCCCTGGCCAAAACGCCCTGCCTCATTCCCCATGCACCCGAATCTAGTGACGCAGCAAGTGCCCAGCAAGAGGAGTGGACACCAGCGGCCATCTCGGGAAGGGCAGGCGAGCAGCCAAAGGGGGCCACTGCTCGGTGCAGGAGTCTCCCCAGCAGCCCCGGCAGCGGGGTGAGCTCCGCAGCCAGAGGTCTTGCAGCCCTGCTTGGATAGACCAGGGCCATGCCATTCCCACGGACAGCTTACCTGTGCACCCCAGGGACAGGTCCTGGTGCCAGGGGGTCCCCAGGCAGCAGCCCATGTGTCCAGAAACCCCACCAGCCCCGCGCCGGCAGGCTGCTGCTGTGCTGGCAGGGGTCAGTGTGCTGCTCGCTGCCCGGCCGGCACCACAGCTCGGCCCTCGCCACAATGCCCAAAGCGCCCTTTGACTGGG
>NW_009260839.1:3346325-3361912 GCF_000687185.1 Egretta garzetta | reverse complement strand
CGGCACCACAGCTCGGCCCCAGCCACAATGCACAATGCGCCTTTTGACTGGGCACCGTCTGCCCGCGATGTGGGGGCGATGGGCACAGAGTCAGAGAATGGTTTGGGTTAGAATCATAGAATCATAGCATCATTTAGGTTGGAAAAGACCTTTAAAATCATCAAGTCCAACTGTAAACCTAGCACTGCCAAGTCCACCACTAAACCATGTCCCTAAGATCCACCTCTACCCATCTTTTAAATACCTCCAGAGATGGGGACCCAACCACTTTCCTGGGCAGCCCATTCCAAGGTTTGACAACCCTTTCTGTGAAGAAGTATTTCCTAATGTCCAATCTAAACCTCCCCTGGCACAACTTGAGGCCATTTCCCCTCGTCCTATCACTTGTTACTTGGAGAAGAGACCAACACCCCCCCATGGCTCCCCCCTACTCTCAGGCAGTTGTAGAGGGCTATAAGGTCTCCCCTCAGCCTCCTTTTCTCCAGGCTGAACAACCCCAGTTCCCTCAGCTGCTACTCATCAGCCTTGTGCTCCAGACCCTTCACCAGCTCCATTGGCCTTCTCTGGACATGCTCCAGCACCACAAAGCCCTTCTTGTAGTCCAGCCACTCTTCCCCAAGCTTGTGGTGTTGCCTGGGGTTGTTGTGACCCAAGTGCAGGACCCGGCGCTTGGCCTTGTTGAACCTCATACAATTGGCCTCGTCCCATCAATCCAGCCTGTCCAGATCCCTCTGTAGAGCCTTCCCACCCTCAAGCAGATCAACACTCCCACCCAACTTGGTGTCATCTGCAAACTTACTGAGGGCGCACTCGATCCCCTCGTCCAAATCATTGATAAATATATTAAACAGGACTGGCCCCAATACTGTTGCTAATCTGTTTATAGAAACATTTTCTATTGTCTTTTATGGCAGTAGCCAGACTAAGTTCTAGCTGGGCTTTGGCGCTTCTAATTCTGTCCCTGCATAACCTCACGACATCTTTGTAGTCCTCCTGAGTTGCCTGACTGTTCTTCCAAAGGTCATAAACTCTCCTTTATTCCCTGGGTTCCAGCCAAAGCTCTCTGTTCAGCCAGGTCTGTCTTCTCCCCTGCCAGCTTGCCTTTCAGCACGTGGGGATGGCCTGCTCCCATGCATTGAAGATTTTCTTCTTGAAGAACATCCAGCCTTCCTGGGCTCCTTTGCCCTTCAGGACTGCCTCCCAAGGGACTCTGTCAGCCAGGCCCCTAAACAGTCCAAAGTCTGCCCTCCAGAATTCCAAGGCACCAGTTCTGCTGACCCCCCTCCTTACTTCTCTGAGAATCAAAACCTCTCGTTTCATGATTGCTATGCCCAAGACAGCTTCCAACCATCCCATCACCCACAGGTCCTTCTCTGTTCGCAAGCAACAGGTCTGACAGGGTATCTTACCTAGTTGGATCACTCACCAGATGTGTCAGGAAGTTGTCTTCCAGGAATCTCCTGGACCATGTCCTCTCCACTGTATTGTATTTCCAGCCGACATCTGGCAAGTTGAAGTCCCCCAGGGGACCTTTAAAGACCTTCCAACTTCCCTGCCATGGTCAGGGACACCTTCCACTAGACCAGGTTGCTCAAAGCCCCATCCAACCTGGCCTTGAACACTTCCAGGGATGGGGCATCCACAGCTTGTCTGGGCAACCTGTTCCAGTGCCTCACCACCCTCATAGTGAAGAATTTCTTCCTTATGTGTAATCTAAATCTACGATCTTTCAGTTTATAGCCACTACCCTTTATCCTATCATGACAGGCCCTAGTAAAAAGCCTCTCTCCATCCTTCTTATAAGCCATAGATATTGAAAGGATGAGGTAAGGTCTCCCCGTAGCCTTCTCTTCTCAGCCTATCTTCCATAGATATTGAAAGGATGAGGTAAGGTCTCCCCGTAGCCTTCTCTTCTCAGCCTTTCTTCCTAGGAGAGGGGCTCCAGCCCTCCAGTCATTTTCACAGCACTCCTCTGGATCCTCTCTAACAGGTCAATGTCTTTCTTGTGCTGGGGGCTGCAGAGCTGGCTGCAGCACTCTGGGGATCTCATCCCGCCGGCTGGCTTTGCTGCCCTGTGCTGGCCCCACCATTGCCTCCAGCTCTGCTCTCGCCCTTGCCTTTAGTAGCGTGTTGCCTGGCCCACGTGGCACATTCCTCTCATTCCTCCGGCCGGCCGTGGCAGAGCCCTGCGGTTGGCCCCTCCAGAGAGCTTCAACGCTGATCTTCCCCCACCTCCAAGGGCCCTGTTCCTGATGGTGTTGCAAGCACCTGCCTCAGCTGCGGGGATGCCCCGCTGGGGCTTGTCCAGCATCCTCCACCTGGGGCTGGCTGTGCAGCCGTTCCCAGGCCACCCTCCTGCCCAGCCACGCTCTCCCCATTTCATGGCAAGGGCAGACGGCAGCACCCCCCACTCCACGCTGACCTCGACGGAGCAGAGCTACATCCAGGCAAGCCACAGACGAGTTCCCTGCAAGCACAGCCACTGCGGGCTCCTGCGGGGCTAGCAGGGCTCATCTCACCTCTGAGATCAGAACTGTCTGAACCCCAGATGTGAACCCTGGGAGGGATCAGCTGCTGCACGGGATCCCTTGGGCTCCCCAGGATGGAGTCTCATTCCCTCTTTGCTCACACGCTCAGACCTTCCCCAGCCTCCAGGACCAGGGCTCAGGACTGGCTGTGTGGTCTCACTGGTGGCAGATGTCTGGAGAGCAGCTCTGGGGAAGAGCAACACAGCTCCTGCAAAATAAAAACTAAAAAGGCCAGGGAGAGAAGTTGCAGGTCAGGAGGTCTTTTAGGGATGGACCCTTACTTCAGCAGGCAGCCAATGCCAGTGGCACCACAGCAATGACTTCCTGGCTGTGGTGTGCTCCAGGAGCATCGCCGGCTCTCCTAGACACCCAGGCTGCATCCCAATGCATGACAAGGCCTTGAGCTTCTCCACAGCAGTGAGTAATTACTCCAGTGAGTAACTTCTCACCAGACAGATTCCCGTGCTGTGACGGGGGCTGCCAGGCACCACTGCAATACCTCAACAGCAAAGCATGAGGAGTGGCTAACTGTGGGACAGGCTGTGGCAGGACAGAGTCCATGTTCATGGAGCTGGCTGGGGAACTTCTAACAAAAATGAAGTCAAGGCAAAAGGCTTTGCAGGGAG
Source organism: Egretta garzetta (assembly GCF_000687185.1). Lineage (NCBI taxonomy): Eukaryota > Metazoa > Chordata > Aves > Pelecaniformes > Ardeidae > Egretta > Egretta garzetta. The sequence continues at coordinate 3,358,758 of NW_009260839.1, read as the reverse complement.
GGTTGCACCGAGTGATGCTCCTGTGCAGTCCTGGCCAGGAACCAGCCTGCCTGCCCAGGAGAAGGCTGAAAGAGTGCGGATTTCTAGTCCTCATCAGGAGAAACCAGATATCCAACTGTCAGGGTTGCTGGAGATGGGACCATCCTCCTCACCCTCATCACTCCAGCTCACCTGCCCTCCTGAGCCCCAGACGTTAGGGTGCAAAGTGCTGCGTCTCTCTCCTGGAGTGCTAAAGTCAAGCTGATGTTTCCCATGCAAAACTGAGCAGCCATGGGGACCTGCACAAAGGTGAGCTGCTGGGACAGGCCAGCATGCTCTCCCTGTGGCAAGGGCACTGTCTGTTCCTGTTGCACGCCGGCCCTGGAAAGCTCCACATTTAGAAACCCCCCCCAGTCGACCTATGGATGCTCTGAAGGTGAAGGAACAGGAGGGGGAATTCAGATCAGGCGCGGGTTCTGGCCTGCCTGCCTGTGGTCCCAGCACATCGCCCAAGTTTCTGTGATGAAGTCAGGCACATCTTTACATGAAAGATGCTGCTGTTTGAGCCCGTGTTGTCAAAGTGGTTGGTGCTCGAGCAGGGCAGGTGTTTTCAGGCAAAGCTTTTTGCTTCATTCAGAATGCTGTTGGTTTTAGCAATACCTGCTCACCAATTAGCATCAAATTCTTCTACCAGGGGAAAATAATATTTTGCTTTTTTAAATCAACACAACATTGTTTCATTTTCTAAACAAAGATGTTTTCATTTGTGGTTTTGAAATTTCTTTTTGCTTTTAAGTTTACCTAGGTAACTTAGTGACCAAACCCACCCCTCTATAAGCAAAGGCATCAACCTCCTGTTTGACCTGAAATTTAATTTTCCTTTTGGCCAGCAACCCAAAAACCTCCTGTTCTACTTCCTACCCCACTGCTTACCACCCCTGGATCTCCCGTGGAGAGCCCCCATTGCAGCAGCTGAAGCCCTCAGCCTTGTCTCCCTGGAAAAGCCCAGTCCTAATAAGTACAGAAGCAATTTCCCAGGTGTCTCATGCTGCGCTGGCTGGGGTCTCTGCCTGTGCCAGCTCGCCAGGGTCTCTGCTCCCTTTGCAAACCAGGTGTAGCCATGCCAGCCAGGCTACACCGGGTTTGCCTCTGCAGGTGGAGCACCGGCCTGCCACGCTTCCCTCCCCAGGGCACGGAACAGGAGGCAGGGCGACTGTCTGGGCACCCTTTGCCTGGGGGACGGAGCTGCTGCAGACACTGTTGGGCTCCCAGGCTGTCATGCAGCAGCACCCTTCCCTTGCACCAAATCCACTTTGTTAAAACCAGCGTGTCTGCTGGGATTTCTCCTGTCATTCTCCCACCAGTTCTTGGGTGCAAAGGACCCAAACCAAACCTATCCTCTTTCCCAATGTGCTCGTCACCACCGGACCTGAGCCTCAAATTCAGCCAGGAGCAAAAATGCAAATTCTTTGCCACAACCTGGATTTATGCAGACATGTCCCTGCACTGCACTGCTCCAACCACCTGCAACCGCCATGTCCTGGCTGTGTTTGCTCAGCTGGGGATGAAGGGCACAGGCATGCAGCCGGCTCCCAGCGAGAGACCCGGCAGGGCGGCTGCAAGGGCAGAGCAGTGCAAGCGGCGGTACTGACCTGCTCCTCCGCAGGCGCCTGCGTGAGGCCCCGCGCTCTGCTCCCCGGCACTGCTCTCCTCCCAGAGCACTCTTGGCCACGAAGCTCCGACCTCTCCAAGCCAGGTCCCCCGAGGGAACGCTGCCGGTGCCGGGACGCGGTGCGCACCCGCGCGTGTGCACAGGGCTGTGTACGTGTTTGCAAGGCGGGCGAGCGTGCCCAGCGCCACCACTCCCTCGCACGAGGAAAGGAATTTCTTCCAAGAGCGGCTTATCATCTTGGGAAGCTCTGCTTCCCAGCAGACCCGCCAGCGTGGAGGTCAATGAGTTACCGGGAGTTATGCTATAAACAGCCCGGCACGCCGGCAGATCGCCAGCTCCCGAGGGGAAGCACAAATGCCCAGGCAGGACCTTCACCCCGGCTCTGCAGCAAACAAGATCCAGCGAGGCTGCCCACGGGCATGGCGCCAGGCAGCAGCTCGGGGCTCTGCCCAGCACAAGTGTGGCCACACCAGCCACCACTCCCTCCTGGTGCAAGCGGCGGCTTTGCACAAGCAGCCTCTCCCAGACTCACCTGGCCCCTGCTCCCGCCCCCTGCGCTGCGTCCTTGGACTCGGGACTCTCCGTCCCCGCTGTGCGCCAACTGCCTCTGCCACAGCAGAGCCCGGGGGGGGCTCTACCTGCGCCACGGTTTGGGCATCCCAGCGAGGCGGCAGAGGTGCTCAGCTCTGAAAATCCCTTCTTCTCTGACAAACTGCAAATACAGAGGCACGGAACAAGAGATCTGTGGACCCAGCAGTATTTGTGCACCCCAGCTAAACTCCACAAACAGGGCTAGCAGAGGAAAATACGGGGATTTTTTTTTCTTTTGAATACAATGAAAGAGTTACTATCAAGCTTTCCTAACATTCCTGTTTCCTTCTGGGAGTGCCCAGAAGTTGACCATTCCTTGGCAGGTTCAAAATGAAGCCTCCTGGCTTTTCACTTTGTTATTTAAAAATGAACCTGAAAGAAAAAGGAAGCCAGCCTAAACCTGACTCCAGTCAGGAAAAAAGCAAACAAACAAGATCAAACGTTTCGTTTCAGGCCAAACAAACTCCTGTTTCATATTTTTGATTCTCTGATATGGGTGGGGGGACCCATTTTGGCATTAGGTGGAGCAGTGCTTTCCTTTCCTCCTCTGAAAGCCCACCCAGCCCGAGCACTGACTGCAGACAGGGGAGCTGCAGGGACATTGGCAGGAGCGAGCAGGGCCGGAGGGGACATTTCCTCATTCCTTCACTCTCTGCTTTTGCTTCCACCCTCTGAAAAGGGCACAGAGCAGTGAAAAGCACCTGCCTGCCCCACAACCCTCCCTGCAATCCTGGGCCCTTCGGGCTGCCCGCCAGCACATGCCTGCTCAGCTAGTGGGGACAGGAGCATGGGGGAGAGGGACCTGCCCCCACGTACCTCCATGCATGGCTTTGAATGCCCAAGATGGGGTGGCCCTGGGACAGCGACAGTGTGCCGGCAGCCAGGGGCAGCTCAGGAAGGAGGGGGTTCATGCACGGCTGCGGGACATGGGAAGCATGACGTTTTGCAGCAAAACCGGCACAGCAAGTCACTGAAATGCAGCCGGACAGGCCTGGCTTTAAGTTCTTTCTTTTTTACTGATGGCCCTCACTCAAGACACTTCTTCCACCTCCAAGCCCCTTCTTACATTTCTCTGTTCTGTGCTGCACATGGCAATCCAAAGCTGCTGCCTGTACCCAGAAATTTGCTCCATCCCACAACTAAAGGGTTAAGCAGGCTCCGGGGCTGAACTAAGCTGAACTCAGCGCTTAATTTTCAGAAATGCTGAGGCCTGCGCCTCTCGCATTGTTTTCAGCCACAGGCGGAGGAAGTAAGCGCTGCTGGAAAACAGCCCGCGTGTGTCAGCCGTGCCCGGGAGGGTCAGGCGGCTGGGACCACCCTTGCAGCACATCCAGCAGCCGCCCCTGTGCCAGAGGGAGCCAAGCAGGGAGCAGCCCAGGCTGCTGCTCTGAGGTCTCCTCCTTGGCGTTGGGGTATGAACCCCAGCATCCTCCCTGCTCCTGCCTGTGGCTCTCCGAATATGACCACCACTTCAAAGGCAGTGGCGCGGCGTCACCGCCCAGGGGAGCCTCCAGACTGCGTGGAGACAGAGCCAGGGAAGTGGAGGCCAGAGATAAGGCATGGGAAGGAAGAAGGAAGGACCAGGACCAGAGCCAGCCAGCTGAGCTCCAGGGTTTGAAGATCGCAGCAGCCCCTGCCTGGCACTGTTCTGCTGAAAGGAGCCTGCTGCTTCACCCCTGTGCAAGCATCTTGGGTGTTTTCCAGTTCAGCTTGCAGGAAGGTTTGAGGGCGTCAGGGAAAGCCCCACTGTGATACTCCATGTGCAGGTGTCTCAGAGGCACCGGTTTCGCTATAGCGACCTTAATGATAAGGTGTAGGAGAGCCGCAAGGAATAGCAGTCGCAAGCGTTACAGCCCCAGGTGCTGCCTCTCAAAGCCTTCTCAAGTTCTTTTGATCACGGCATCCCTTCCTCGGCCATCCTGTCCGCAGCAGTCGCTGCTCCAGCGCGCTGCCTTGCTCAGGCACCCTCGCCCAGGCACAGGCAGAGCTCCAGCACCTTCCAGCACCACCACTGCTTTGGCAACGGTTGCAGGGGGGACAGCCACAGCATCACACACCACAGCAGTTTTTAGGTACAGGGCTATCAGGGAAAACCTCTTTCTGCCTCTCGTTTTTTCCAAGGTTGCAGAGGTAGCCCGGACCTCGTGTCCTTTGCAAGATCTGAGCTAACAGCTCGTGAAACCATCGCGCACCCTCGGGACACTCCTCCCCACTCCCTCTGACTCCTGTCAGGTCTCTCCCGTCTGCACTACGACAAGGTTGCAGGGATGAGGGGTGGTGCCAGGCTCTCCACCCCAGAGCAACTCCATCCTGCACAAGGACGCCTGCTCCCCAGCAGAGGGCACAAGGGGACACGAGGAGATGTGTCATGAGCTTCTGACGTTCCCAGCTTGTACCACATCCCCAGGCAGCCCAGTCCCAGACCCCTGACTCTCCTGGGATGGAGCAGGGTCTGCTCTCCACATCACCTGGAGAAGAGGACCCCCCCCACCGCCCCGCTACCCAGTGCCTCCCCTGGAGCCGCTGTGCCCCCTCTCACCACCAACACCACTTGCCCAGCTCTCCCACCACTGTGAAGCCTGGCCCTGCTGTGCCCTCAGCCAAGATGGCCATCCACCCCAGGACTCACCCCCACGAGGACAGACTCACAGCTGGCAGCCAGATCTACCCAGTCTTCACAGCAGAAGAGGGTCCCCGGGTGATGAAAAGTGTCTCTTGGCCACCTGATCTCTCTTGGCCAATGGAAGAGCTGCTACAAAGAGGTCCCCCAGCTCCAGCCTTCCTGCTGCCCCATCCAGTCACAGCTTCTCTCCTTGGCCTCTCATCCCTGCTCTTCTCCCAGATTGGAAGTATCTCTGCCCAGCGCTGGCCAGAACATTAAATAGCCTTAACCCTATCAATAATGCAGGAGGATTGTTGGCAGGTAGCTTGTAGGCAGCTGCCAGGCTCTGAGGGGCACCAAGACCTCCATGAGTATGGTCAGGCAGGACCAGGCATGCAGATAAACACCTGCAGCCCACATTGGGATGGTGAGCTCAGGCAGGATCTGACCAGGACCCTTCCTGCCTTGCCCACCTCTCTGGACCTGGAGCGAACTGCAAGCGACCTGCTTCCAGATGGCAGGGTGTGACAGTGTCTTTGACCTCTCCCAGGAAGGTCAGAGCTACTGGGACTGGCGAGCATCATCTCTAAGGATCCCATCCCAGGCTTTGAAATAGGAATGCCCGACCTCTGCCTTCCCCTCTGTGCCCAGTGTCACCTTATGGCATGTTGTGCTGCTTTTCAGGCTCGGTGTCCCCCCAGCAGCCCTGCAGCCCCACGGGAGAGCTCAATAACTGATAGCTACCAAGCCGGCGGAGATGCACAGTGCAGCCGGGCTCTCCCCCTCCTGCATATTAATTGTCAGAGCCATTAGATGGCAGCAACTACCACGCCACCCACGTCCCGCTCCCCGCGCAGTCCAAACATTGCAAAAACGGCTTTGGAGCTGGGCCCCAGCCCTGCTGTCCACAGCCCCTGGGCACCAGCAGCCTGCAGCTGGTCCAGAGGGTGGACCCAGGGATGGGGAAATAACCCCAGGATGGGGAAATAACCCCGGGATGGGGCGAGCGCTGTGGGACTGCAGAACTGGGCTTGCAAGGGAAAACGAGGGAAGGCTCTGAAATAGGGGACCGGCATCCCGAGCAGCAACGTCAGGCTCAGCGGGAACACAAGTGCAACCAGCCGGGTCCGGAGGCCATCTCCGGGGAAGACGACTCTCTGGCGTCCATCTGCAAGGGACTGCCGTGAGCACGCGACTGGGAACTGCCAGTTGCTGACTTGCAAAAGCCAGCCTCCGTGCAGTGTGCTAACAAGCAGCTAGTGAAGCCACACGCATTTCCAGCAGTGATTTTATTGTCTCTGTGTTGAAGACACTGCGGGCCCAGTAACGTGCCAGGCAAACCCTGCCTGGGATGCACAGCCCAGGCTCATCCAGGTGCTGCATTGGATAGAGCTGACTGGAAATCAGATGGAAAAATTCCTCAAGACGTCAAAGTTGTTCTCCTCGGAGAGGTTTCCAGAGGAAATGTATTTCATTTGGAAACATCTCTAGAAAACCAAACTTGCAAAATATTTCATTTTAACTTCTCAGTTTCCCTCTATTTCTCCCCTCTAGTCTCTCTTTTCCTTTATTATTCTCCTCTGCCTTTGCTTTTACCCTCTTTCTATTTTACCACTGAAACAGAAATGAACTGGACAAGGAAGGAGAACAAAAAATGACAAAGTGAGCACAACCCCCCAGATCTCCAATTTTTCATTTTTCAATTTCACCCACAGTAGGAAAATGGTCACGAAAACACATTTTGCACAAACATGTATAAAATCCCAACCTCCATATTACTTTTCCTTCCAACATCCATGATACGCATTGCAAGGTGCTGAATAGCTGTCTCACACACATACGGCACCAAAAAGTAAACCCAGCGCTGCTTTCCCAACCGCAAGTGTTGATACAAGCAAAGATGGGATTCATCTGAACCACCCCATCTAATTCACACAGCTCAAGCTCAAGCTTAACCATGCAGTAAGGGGAAAATATTTAAAGAAATCTTTTGATAATTTGGTAAAAATCAATATTTTTAGACTTTCCTCTGGAAGAAAAAGAGAAAAACTGATTAAGATATTAATTGCTTATGCTGATCTAGAGGTTTTTTTGAAGCTCTTAATGATCCAAGCTGCTTGTAAAGGTGTTGGTCGTGATGCTGTTTCCTTTTAGAAAGCAACAAAGCAGCTCAGTGAGGCTAAGCATCTCGTTTTGATATTTACAGGGTGGAACATTTTGATTTTTCAACTTACAAAGCTTTGCTGCTTTAATTTTTTGTGCATAAAGCCGAGGCTCAAATCAGAAAGAAAGCTTTCAGTTTAAGCTAATTAATCCAAACACTTTGATTCAAATCCCGTTGTGTTTTCTCAGTTTTGTTCTCCAGGAATTTATTTTAAGTGGCTGCATTCCATTTTTAGACTGGGGGAAAAAAAAGAAGTGAGATTTCCTAGAAAAGAGATAACCCGCTGCCTCCCCGGGGCTAGCCATTCTGCAGTCTTTTGTATGCTCAGAAGTGTAAAAAGAAATTATCTTTCCTTATTTATGTCATTTGGTCTCCTTTTGAACTGCATGGCCAGCATGGTCCGGAGACCTGGTCCAAGCTTTGCCGCCAGCTCCCGGAGCGAGGAGTGCCATGCTCAGGCCTGAAGATCCCCCAATTCAGCAATCACCCCAATTCTCAGCTTCCCCCTGAAACAGTATGAGGAATGACAGGAAGAACAAGTTATCATGATCACGGCACTACAGCAATAAGAAAGAAGCAGCATTTGCCAAGGCTAAATTACTCTTTCTGAGAAGGTGATGCTCCCAGAGGAGCTCTGGGGAGATGGGAGGTGTGCCAGCCAGCTTCCACGAGCGGAGAGGTCCATGGGCTGGGCTTCTCACAGGCAGCTCATGCTGGGCAAGGCTGTCCATTAACAACATCTCGGGATCCTGACCTAACGGCTGATGGGAGGGAGGATGTTTCTTCCTTCCCTCAGTCCTTGCTGCTTCAGGGCAACTTGAAGGGAAAACTAAAAATAAACCTAACTTCTGATGACCTTTAATGGATTGAAACATAGTTGGCAATGGGAAAGCAGGTCAGGTACCTCAGGGGCCAGAGCTGCAGCTGGTATAAATCTGGGGGGGCGGGAGCCGCTGGCCGGGCTTTGCGGGGCAGCTGTCCCCAGTGGGTCCCCGCGCACCCCGCAGCAGGACTGGGAGCAGGGGCTGCACTGGCATGGGGGACTCGAACCCAGCTACACATGCAGAGGGGGGAAACAAAGCAACTCAAGATGCCCAACCTCGGGCAATAAGCCCCGATATTGCCTGGGAGCTCCCAGCCTTGCTGCATGCCACAGCGCTGTGATCCTTGGCTTTTCCAGCACGCTGCTGCGGCAGAGCTCTGCGCAGGGACATTAGCTCTCCTGAAGGGCTAGAGAGTGAAAGACTCTTGCAGGTATTAGGACAAACACCAACGCCTTAAAACCTTTGCCATCACCCCTCTCTTGGGCACATCACGCAGCACCTCACATCTCCTGCTGTCCCGATCTTCCAGGAGGGGAGGTGAAGTCCCAGCACTCCGACATGGAATACAAGTCGCTCCAGAGCTTCTGCAGCACTTGTTTTCACTCATCTGCTGTTGATTTGGGAACATTTGTTGCGTTTGACCTACAGATTCAGCCCCCATGATAATAAGATATGGACCTGTAGCTCCTTCCCAGGCACGGCATAAGCATCCCTTCCTGGCTTTGCCGGATGGCTGCAGGTCACAGAGGGGCTGCAGTGCACACCAGCATTGCCTGGAGCAGATCCAACTCACAACCATTCTCCACTGTCTGGGTATTTTTTTCGCTGAAACCATTAGCACAGCACTAAAATTAATGACTGAAAACGCGAGTTTGCTTGAAAATAATCTATCATTTGATTATCACTTTAATGCAGGCAGCTTGGGGAACATCTGCCTCTGCCTGTCTGTGTCTCCTCCTGCCGACGCGGGGAATTGCTGGGAAGGGCTGTTGTGCTACTGTGTAAACTGGAAGAAAGCCAAACCACTGGAAAATGACTGAGGAAGAGGAGTGGGGTCCTGTGCTGTCAGGTCCTACCATAGCCTCCCAGGGCCCCTTCTTAAAACACCCACTGCCCAGTTCACTGCCTCTGGTCCCAGTTGGTATGTTTTCCAGGGACTCCCAAAGCAAAACACTGATCTCCATCATCTGGAAAGTAATTCTGTCATCATTAGAAGAGCGAGTCTGGCTTTGCACCAAGGCAGTGGGCAGCAGCATCTGACCACTCCTGACTTCACCTCTGGCAGATCTCACCTCACCAGGGAGGCAGGGGACAAGAGGAAAACGGGTGGGGAACTGCCCAGTGCTGCAGAATTTCCTCCATCTCATGACACAGACCATGTGCTGTGGTATAATGGGGCCTCTGGACCCTTTAGGCTTCTTTGCTGCCTTTTGGGAACATTACAGCCCTGGACTTACAGGCTTTTTTTGGAAAATGTCACCAGCTTCTGATGAGTCAGAGTCCTGCTTCTCTGCAGCCTGCCCAGCGCTCCACGTGAGGCGTCGGGCTGTGCTGCGCTGGGGTCCCCACGGGCATCTTGCTGCTCTTGTTTGGACTTAAATCTCCTTGCTGAGAAAGGAGAGCAAGCCTTTCGCTGCCAGCGCACATGTGGGCAGGTCTGCCGGGAGCTCGGGCTGGCAGGGGCGCGTTCGGCCAGCTGGTGCCTCCGGGACAGACACATTTGTGCTACGGCACCCCGAAGCAAGGGCTGCAGCTGGGATCTCTGGCCAAGGCATTTCCACTCCTCCTGCATCTGTGATTCACAGGGCCCAGCAGTGAGGGTTGTTCACCAAGATGACTACCAGTCGAAAGTGGGTGGAAAGCCTGGGGCTCCTACAGAGAGACCTCTAAAAGCTGTTCCATGGACGTGTGTGTGTTTGCACACATGTATGTATGCATGCATCTGCATCTAGGAGTGCTGAACGGGGTGCTATGGCTTCAAGTAAAACAGAAAAGCCAGAGCTAAGGCTGCTGCTGAACTGTCCCTCCACGCACTTTGAGGACAGAGATGCTTATGTGATCTTTTAACTCTCTGACCTCTCCTAACCCTGCCTCTCCTGACTTTGGGACATGCTATCCGATATTTCCTTTGCATTCCCCTCTCCACTCCTCACATGGTCCCCGACTAACACAGGAGTGAGGAGGCATCCCCCTCCCCGGGGCTTTCCCCAGGAACCCTGCTCTGTGGCAGTGGGACGGGGGCTGCCCCTCCGGCCCCAGGGGACCAACGTCCCTTCCCAGGGACAGCAGCTGAGCGCAGCCTCACACAGAAATGTGCGGGTGGTCACCAGCTGCAGAGGTGGTGGGCCTGATTTCTCCAAGTTCCTGGTGTTGGAGTAGTACAAGATACTTTTTGAGCCCAGCTCCCAGTGATTTCACGTGCAGCCAGCAACTTCCAGCTCTCCCAGTAATCAGCCAGCTAGTGTTCCAGTCAGGCATCAGGAAAGAAGAAACACCAACCCCCCATTGACTGCGTGGGGAAAGTTTGGTTCAGGTGACCCTCCCAGCATCTCGCAAGGCCAAGGCCATAGGGATAAAAAACCCAGCGTCCAGGGAACCCGTCAGTAAAATTAAATTAAATTAGCACTTTTTTTCTTCTGTCCTCTTACCCCCGTCACTGAACGATGCAGGGTCCTGCAGGCAGCAGCTTCCTCTGCACAGCCTGAGCTATGTGGTACATGCTGGGTACTGAATGAGGCAGGCGCCTTACGGGAAAAATACGCATCTAATAATTGCTGTGAAAGACTGTGTTGCAGTGCACAGACACAAAGGGATGAAAGGAGGCTGCGTTAACAACCTGACGTTTCCTCATTTCTGACTTCTTGTCTCAGGCATCCCTAAACACCCTTTTACGGCAGCTTTGGCAGCCAGTTTCCTCAGTCAAAGAAAAGGAAATGGGATTTCCAAAACACCCTGGGCTTGCGTTGATGGTGAGGGGCTGTGACCAGTGCCCTGCACCACGGGCCCCTGCCACAGAGGGGGGCACCACAGCCCTCCCCACCTGCCCTGCTGGCAGCGCCCACTGCCCCTTCCTCACGGCGCAGCTCCACGGCCCTGGGGCCATCCGGCTGGGAGGGGACAACGGGAAGAGGTTCTGCACTGGTGCCCCCTGAGCTCCGCCAAAGCACCACGTCCTCCTCCGCAGCCCTCTGCAATCCCAGCCTGTCTGTGCTGGAAATCTCAAGTTGTTCTGAAGGCAGGAAGTTAACAAGATCTGGAAACCAGGTCAGCGGAAGAAGCTTAATTAGCTCGCTGAACCATGGGGACCAGCTCACGTCGTGTCTGCTTTATTGACTCCCTAAACGGACATTACCAATACGATAGGTGTGAGCCTTGCCGTAACATGGCCCTGCACTCTTCCCTCGAGGAAGGGGCACACCGGGCACTTGTCAGGCACAGGGAAACTTCACAAAGGGCGCCAAATCAGCGCCATGGGACAGCCCAAGCCATCCCGCCATGCTGTATCAGCGGCACTGCTTCCCTCTTGCCTGTTCCCCTCAGCCCTGCAGGGACCCCTGGATCTCTGCCCCCGCTGCTGGTCCTGCTCTTCTCACCCACCCGACACCTCTGGGGAGGGGACAGAACCGAAGGGGACAGGCAGCAGGGCTCGCAGGGAGCTGGCTGCGTCACCGGCAGCACAGGCGTAGCTCACACGACCCGCTACCTGTCTTGTCATGTCACTGCAAACATCTGCTGCCACAAATAAAACAGCAAGAGAAAGGGAAAGCAAAAGGCCCTCTCTGGGCGGCACTCCAGCCCCAGGAGCGGGAGAGATGTGGTGCCTGTCACGCTGCATGAAAAACCCCTTTCATTAGCAGCAAGATCGTAGCTCGCCTCTTTGAATTGCAGCACAGCTTCTGGGGGCTTCTGCAGGCAGGGCGGGCACAGCCCCATCTCCGCTCACACCCTGGGAGCACCTCCGCTGGGTAAGGCTTTATTCTGATAGATAGCGTCTCACAAACAAAACAAGGAGCTAATAGCTTTGAAGCCCTTCCAGGAATCCTGATGCACAGCCGGCAAAGGCGGCTGCTTGCTGATGGTGAGGGAAGAGCCCCCTCTCCACCCTGCAGCCAGGTGCTGTGCAGACACCCACAGCCCCCTCCCTGCCTCCGGTGTGGGACAGACACCCAGGCTGCCTTGGGTGGGAACTGCCAGGACAGCTGAGGGTGGCCAGTCTGGACAGCTGCCGGACGGGAACCTTGGCACTAGAGGAAATCCAGTTTTTCAGCATAAATTGTATCTCTCCCCACCATGCCTCTGTCCTGGGACAGTGTTTCTTTGCACACTCAGCCACGACAGGGCCAAGCCAGAGAGCAAGCGGTGTGGGAATGGCAGATGGTCCCCCCCGGGGCTGGATGGGAGCCCCGTGGCAAGGAGGGGCCACCTGGGAGCCCCGTGAGCTGCAGGCAGAGCCGCAGGCAAGGCTGACAGCAGGGCAGCAAGCAGGTTACTGGGCTGGGCATCGTGCAGGACTGCAAACAGGGTAGCAGGCAGGGAGGGCAGTGGGCAGACAGGGCAGTGGACAGGACTGCAAGGCAGGGCATCGGGCAGGACTGCAGGCA
>NW_009260839.1:3343406-3345659 GCF_000687185.1 Egretta garzetta | reverse complement strand
TGGGTCGCGGAGCTGCCTTGGGATGCGTTAGCCGCGGATCGCAGAGAAATATTTCTCCTAGGGGGGAGAGAGGCAACCTCCTCCCACTGGCGGGGTGGCGGAAGAAAAAAGAGGATTTAAAGAGCATCTCTGCCCCCTTTGTTGAATGAGAAGGACAGAGGAGGACCAGCAAGATGAGCGCTAGCAGTAAGTACGGCTTTCCCTTGCCTTTGCTGTGGGAAAGGGGCTGGCATTGCACCGATCTGGTTGGGAGGAATCGGAAAGAAAATGTCACAACAGGGTTGACAAGCCTAATGGGATGGATTTGGGGTTTTTTTTAATGTGCCTGCCTGCCTTTTGCTTTCTGACAGGGTCTGGCTTTGCTGGCCCTTCTTCCATGTGGATTAAGCCATGGTGCTTATCTCCACTGAGTACTTCTCTTGGCTTGTATTTCTGGGGTTTGGAGGGCAGATCACGGACTAAAATGTCGATATGCAACATGGTGAGAGGGAGCCAGGAGCACTCTGACAGGCAGCAGGCTCACTTGCTGATGCCGCTGCCTACGTATCGATGGACAGAGGGGGAACAGCCGATGGGGAGGAGGAGCAGGGTAAGGAGAGACCCAGAAACCAGGGACCTGAGCAAAGCACAGGTGCCAATGCTGAAAAGCATGGACCTTCTGCAGCTGGGGATGGGGGGGTTTCTATTGTGTGTGTGTGTGAGAGGCAGGGACAGAGGCACTCATGCACTGTGTATGAATTTCTAAAGAGGCAGAGCTCAGAAATGTGCTGCGTAAGATGAGAACTGGCACCTAGTCTGCTTGCTTCTGGGTTTGTGTCCTTGTTGCAAAGTCTGGAAAGATTGATCAGGTTTGATCGAGTCACAATCAATTTCTTTTTCCTCACTGATACCCTGTGTGGCAGCTGTACCCACCTGGCTAGCACAGCTTTGATACATTCCTTTCAAAGCAGTGAGCCCCCAGCCAAAGGAGCTGATCCTCACAGCCACCTGAGGGTCTTCCTCCTGGGGTAACCTGCCCAAGGAAGGTGCCCTCCCTCCTGTGGGTCCTAGAGGTGATGTGAAGAAAGGAGGACCCCCCCAGGCTGAAAGTGGCAGAGCAGTGACTTCTCCATGGCACTGGCGTGTTGAGGTTTCTCAATCCGAAGGCTTGGGGTGGTTCCCGAGCAAAACACGGTGAAAAATGCCTTGGCATGCTGCAGGGCAACAGAACAGGTGATTCCAGCTCTGTTGGGCTGCGTCAGAGGTGAGAAAACTTTCCAGCTGCCTCCTGCACAAGCTACGCCTGGGGCGGGAGCTAGCCCCCTTCCTGGGGGAGCAGGGCTGGTGGTGCCCGGGTAGGAACGATGGGGACTGATTTTTTTTTTCTGAGCCTGCTGGGTGCCCTCCCTCTGTCTCTCTGGGCGATGAGCTCAGGTCCGATGTGGAGGGTTGGAATGGCACATGGTGGTCACTGGGGTCAGTGATCGCAGCGGTCAGGTGGGATTGTTAAGACTCCTCTAGGCCAGTTTTGACAAACGCATTTTGGTTCCTTTTGGGCTTCCTTTCCAACTCTTAATAGCCAGCTTGGTTGCTGATAGTTATAACACACCAGTGCCATAAACATCCTTATCACTATCTGATTGCACCGTGAAACTCCTCTACTGGGTCTTCCCACACACAGAGAGGTGCCAGCAAACCCAAACGTGCTGCCTGCCCATCGCCCTGACGTGACTCACGGGAGGAGGCCCCCAGGCAGGCAGTGAGCGCGGAGCTGGGAGTCCCTTGGGAGGTGCTCCTCCTCCTGTCACTGCCTTGCTCTGTGACCTTGGGCACATCACTCAGCTGTGCCTCAGCTTCTGCATTTGCCAGCAGCAGGTTGCCACCTCGGCTCCTGCCCAGCCCTTTGGATGGCTTTGCAATCTTTGCTTAAATACTGCCATTACTTCTTGCTAAGCAGCCAAGGTTTGGGAACTCTGACATCTGCTGATCATTTCCTGTGCTGTGGGTTGATTACTTCTGGATTACTTGGGGTCCCTTTCATAGAATCATAGAATGTTTTGGGTTGGAAGGGACCCCTGGAGGCCATCTAGTCCAACCCCCCTCCAGGAGCAGGGACACCGCTAACTAGATCAGGTTGCTCAGAGCCCCGTCCAACCTGGCCTTGAATGCTTCCAGGGATGGAGCCTCCACTACCTCTCTGGGCAACCTGTTCCAGTGTTTCACCACCCTCATTGTAAAGAACTTCTTCCTTATATCTAGTCTAAACCTACCCTG
>NW_009260839.1:3334927-3343364 GCF_000687185.1 Egretta garzetta | reverse complement strand
GCCCTCCTCTGGACCCGCTCCAACAGTTCCATGTCCTTCTTGTGCTGAGGGCTCCAGAGCTGGACGCAGTACTCTAGGTGAGGTCTCACCAGAGCAGAGTAGAGGGGCAGAATCGCCTCCCTTGACCTGCTGGCCACGCTTCTCCCGATGCAGCCCAGAGTGCAGTTGGCCACACCTGGTACCTGGGCTGTGCAAACCCTGAAAGGCAGTGGGCTCTGTCCTGTTAGGCTTCCAGACTTTTTTTCTCAGTAACTGAGAGGCTCAAAGCAGGGCTTGCCATACCCAAACACTGGCTCATGTCTCTTCTTAGCAATGGCACGATCCTTTCCTACCTCTTCCATCAGCGTGTTCAGTGACTGGTGTGAATGTTGCCCAGAGCTGTCTCCCCTCTCACTGCTGCCTCACCCAACTCTGCACATCCCTACCCAGCCTGTATCCCTCAGGTCTGTGTGCCTGCAAGGCAAAAAAGGAGCCCAGGACCCTTGTGTCACTGCCCTCTGTGCCATCTCTATTTCACCCCACTGATGCTACCTGGCAGTGGCCTGCAATGGCTTTTGCAGCCCTTTGCTAGCAGCCAGTGGCTCAGGGGAGCTTGGTACCCCTTGTTGGTTGGAGGCTTCCCAGCCCCGCTTGCAGCTCTGCCTCCCAGGCATGGCCACCTCTGCTGCTCTCTGCACTGATTTTTTGTTTTCCCCCAGCCCCTGGAGGGACTGAGGGCTTGGATGCAATGGGATCCAGTCAGCAGGCTCCAGCCTCCCAGGCCTCCTGGTGCACAGGACCCTACCTGTGCAGATGTGAGGAGGGAGAGAGGCACAAGTGAAGGAGGAGGAGGATGGGTCATGAAGCCAGATTGTGCAGGTGTACCTGTGGCTGCAGGACCAAAGTTTTGGGGCTGGCAAATCAATGAGATTGGTGGCATTTTGTCCTCATCTGTGCTTCTGATCTGTGAATTCCCACAGTTGTTTCCATTGTAATTGGAACATTTCGATAACAGTTCTGTCCTGTCTGAAGCTGATGTGAGGCAGGAAACCTGGGGCTGCGGGCCATGGCTGGCCTCAAGCCCTGCTGTTGTGCAAAGCTGTTGGCGAGGCCTCTGGGGAGCTGGGTGCAGGACTCTCCAGGCTGTGCAGGTGCACCTCTGAACGCGCTTGGTGCACAGCACGCGGGAGTCTTGCCTGCCCTTGCTGAGGGGACAGGGGTTTGCCTTTCACCCCAGTATGGCTCCCGGGGTTCGAGGCCCCATGTCATCTCCTCACCCGTGATGCAGGGAAGGCAAAGCCATATGGAAACCTTGATTTTTAAGGGGAAGAGGAAAAGGCCCTTGATCTTAAGTGTAAACTCATATCCTGAGGCTACAAGGGTTGTGCTGGCCGGGAGGGCCGCCTCTCCTCCTGGGCTCACCAGGTGTGCAGCGAGCATTTGGAGGGCATGGTGTTGATATTTACGTTGCCTATGCTATTTATACCTCCCACTCTGGTTAGCACTGCTAATTGGTTGCAAATAGATTCATATGTTCATAAACAGGTCTATCAGTGCTGTGCTGCATTCTCATTGAAGCTGGATCCTGTAGTACAAACCCTTGCCCAGGAGAGCATCCCTTAAAATCACACCCTGAAATCCCCTAGGTTTTGGGCTCAACCACTCCTGCAGAAACTGGCTTGGTGCAGGGAGGCTAACGTGGCCAAATCTGGGTTTGTGCTCATTAAAAGGCACAGGGCTGAAGCTGTCAACTGTCCCAGGGATTTAAGACTCTCTGAAATGAGTGTGAATAATCCCTTCAGTGGCTTTGAAGGTAGCCACCAGATTTGGATGCTGCAGGTCGATGCAGTGAGTAGGAGTCGCCCAGTGGGGTCCATGGGAGATGGCATTTCCACATCTGTTTTGGTGCAGCTCTGCTGGGGTGAGAGGGGGGCTGCTGGAAGTCTGGGTACTGGTTTTGTCAGGAGGAAGGTGCCCCTTGTTGTTAGGGACCACCCTGGTCTAAGCAAAGGCGCTCATGGCTCCTGTGGGGGGTTAAACCCCTGTGAACTCCTGGGTTGAACCAGGTTTGGCAGGCTCTGGATCAGTGTTGCAATGGGTGATTGAAACTGGTCACAAACTAGAGATCTTCCAGACTCCTTTCTATCTCCAACATGCACCCTGAATAGGGAGAACAGAATCTGTCTCCATGCCAAGTTAATTTGGGGGGTGGAGGTGGGTGATGGAACCGGTACCATCTATGTGCTTTCCTCTGAGCACCTGACAGCCTGTCAGAGCATGGAGAGGTCTTGCAGAATGTTTGGTATGTGAGGTGGAAGGTTTCCCCTTCCAGACTGTCCCAACCCCTGGCACCTCTCAAATTCCTGCTCAGAGGCTCCTCTAGTCTTGGAAAACTGGGGAAGGAGATGTGAGGAAGGGCTGGCCAGCTAAGCATTGGGCAGGAAGGCTTCGTGACAGATACTGATGAATGCAGCATGTTTGCCTGATTATTTTTGTATTTCCTAAATCATGCTCCCTGCTACATGGTGATCCACTAAGCATAATTACCCAGTAATCTCTAGGCACATGTGGTTACAAGGTGTTTACCAGCAAACTCTATTAAGTCCCTGTGTAATTAAAGAGAAATCACATGGTGCTGTACATCTCTGGGAGCTCCAGCTCTGCTCTGTACAGCTCATCTGGCAGGGTGATTCACCAGCTCTCCCCACCCAGCAGGGCAGGACCTGCTGGGGAGGACACGGTGTTTCTCCCGTGTTCAGAAGTGCAGTGAGCCCGGAGGGACCAGCCTGTCAGTGTGATGAGCAGTATTAGTGTCTTCCCCGTGAGGAGGCTAGTTTTTGCAGGGCTAACACCAGGCCTGGGGGGGTTATGGTACAGATGAGCATTTCCAGTCATAACACTCATGGTTCCTGACCAACACTGGTTCCCGTTTTATCTTTGCAATGCTGGAGGCTGCCACAGGCATGCCATGAGCTGGGGACAAAGCGCAGCTCCAGTGACCAGGACCCAGCAGAGTGAGATGCTGGCTAGGCAGTGGTGATGCTGCCTTGTCCCCGGGTGCTTGGTTAGATGGCCTCTAGCTCTGGATAAGCCATCCTCTTCCTCACTCCTGCTCCCCCAAGAGCTGCTGGACAGGCTCTTCATGTGCAGCGGGGAAGGAGGCAGGTCTCCAAGCAGAGCAGGTTATCATGGAGGAGGCTTGTAGAAGGAGGAGAGCTTTCAGAAAGGGTGGAGTTTGAGGTAAGGTTGCAGGTGGAACAGAGAAGAAAAGAGGGGCACAGATGCAAGACAGTCTTCAAGAGATGAAGAGCTACCTTCCTAGTATGTTGTCTCCAAATGCAGTCATGAACATTACCTAGCATCCATGCTTCTCCAAGGATGGCTCTAGCACTGTGTCTTGCAGAATTTGGGCACGAAGGGGAACTCCAGGCTCTCCACCCACATCTTGGTCCTGTCAATTAACACCCAAGCCTGACTCTACTGCCATGAATGACCTGATACAAATTGTCCCCTCTGTTCTCCTAGGGAACCTAGCAAAGGGACAATCATCTGTTGCGTTCACTTTGGTGCCAGAAAACTCAGACCCTAGGCAGCTACTCTGTCCTCAGGCTGGTGGATGGACGGACTCTGTCCTCTCACCAAGCTTTGTTCAGGCTCTCCTGCAAACCATCTTTCTTGGCAGCTTGCCCCTTGAAGAGCAGGAGCCATGGAAAGTGGCCCTGCAGGCCAATGAAGTGCATGCTGTAAAGTCAATTGAAGCAATTGAATTATTTCAAGGGCCTGCCATGCTCTTATAAAATAAATAGCAAGTTTTCTAATGACAAAGTGACGATCGGTTTAGCCAGATAATTGTATTTGTGATGCCAGCAGGCCGTACTAATGACAGACTGTCCTGTTATCAGCAAGGAGTCTGTGTGGTGCTGCCTTTGCTCTCTGCAAAGCTGTGAAAGAGTGAAGGCAAACCCACCAAGTTCCTGCCAGACCCTGCAGTCCTATCGTGACTGTGCCATAATGAAGTGGTTGGAACATCTAATTAGATATTTTTAGAGTAAATACATCAGTGCCTCTCAGTTGTGAGCACTGCAGCACCTCCGGAAAGCATCCTGGGGGTAGACTGGTGATGGCAAGGACTCAGGCGGACAGTGGTGGGGGTAGGAGCAGGCTTTGCAGGATGAAAGGGGACCAGGAATGACCACAGGAGCTGTAGGAAAGGCAGAGCCCAAGGCCAGATGTTTCAGGTCCAGGAAGTTTTCTTGTGAGCAGCTCTGGGCAAGCATGGCAAGGGTGAGTGGCAACATGCAGGAGAGAAGGTGGTTCTTGCTTGGAGGACACCTGGGCTGTCCCAAGTCCTCCTGTGCCCAGACTCTGCCTTTTGAGTCCATAGGCTCAGTAAATCGCTGGGGAGATGGAAGACCTTGGGTGCACTGATGGACATGCCTTGGTTTTTAGAAAGGGGCTCTCTGAAGCTTGACAGTACCAACCTGGTCAAGCACGGCAGCAAACTTGGATGCAGAGTTCTCATTTGATGGTGGCTCAGGTTTTTGGTAGGCATAGTTTATACATGCATTTTTCAGTTTGGGTATAGTTGCTGAATTCTTTATTGGTATCAGCTGTAAGCCCTGGGCTGGGAATTGATGTGCCTTTTCCTCTGCCTGGGGCGGAGAGCTGAAAGAAAAAGGAGCTGGTACTATGGGTTCTTTATGCAGCCTGTCTGACCTTCCTTTCTTCTTATCCTCTTTACCCTGGCAAAGTCCCTCCCTGAGCCCCAAGCACCACTTGGTTTTCTGTTCATAGATGTTTTATTCCGCTTCTGTTGAATCCTCTGTGTCTGAGACCTGGATAACTGGGAAAGTCCTTAGAGGGAAGGTTTCCCTAAGGAACAGGACAGCATAAGAGGGGAGCATGTGCCTTGAGAGTTTGAATCTTCCATGTTCTTTCTTGGCAACAAGCGACACGTTTTGGGGAGTACCACACTGTGTGGGCCAAGAAAGGCTTTGCTGGTGCAATGCTGGCACCAGAGCCCTTCCTCAGCCCAACTTGAGTCCATTGCAATCTGAATTTCAGTTTCAGGGTTTGACCCATTCTCACAGTAGTGAATTATGTGAGTTCTTGGATACGTGCAGCCAGTCTGCAGCTGGTTGAGACAGGTGTAACCTAGACCAGGGCTCAAACTGTGAGCTCCCGAAGTGCACGTGCCAGGCTCCGCAGTACAGCATGCCTCACAAACCTGCTTGTTGCGTCTTGCTCCTGAAGCACATTATGAGGCCCTGCCTGTTCTTCCTAGCATCTGTTTCATGCAAGCTGACTCCGAAGACCTTGCTACTTTTCTCCTGGCATCCATCCCCTGCCAGCCCTGGGGACCCCTTGGCACAGAGGCATCTCGAGGAGGGCTGCCCAGCCCAGGGGTGCTTGCTTGCAGAGGGCAGGTATTTTTAAAGCAGCTGGGGAACCGGGCAGGTTGTTCCCTGGCTTGGCAGCACTTGCTGGGACATGTTGGGTGCTGTGGTGGGGATCTCCCTGTCACAGCTGCTCCCCAGCCCGGATTCTCAGCAGTGGCAGGGAGGGCCCTGGCAGGATGGCTGGGCCAGGTCCCTGGTCAAGGACTTTTCCCTGCTAAAAGCTTTAAAGGAGGAGGGAGGAAGGAAACTGTCTGTGAAACCCATTTCTCTTGGACAGGCTGCAGCTCTTGACATGCAAGCCTCAGTGCCATGCGAGGGGGGCAGCTGACTCCCCAGCCCCGCTCCTGGCAGCCCTCCTTCAAAAGAAGGGGCTTCCATGACGCAGGGCTGGATCAGGACTTGTCTGTCAGCTGCTGCCTGTCACCTGCTGTGTGGAGCCACTGAGTGTTCTTCCTGGGTAAAATAACCCCTGGCCAGCATGGCCACCGGGGTGCCTGGCTGGAGCAGCAAGTGGCTTGGCCAGCAGGCTGGTGTGGCTGCTGGTGCTGCAGGTCTGCATCAGCTGGAGTGCCTGTGTGCAACCACACAGATCTCTGGCGTGCCAGGAAGGACCTGCAGCGGGTCCCCATGGTTCATGCTTGCCCTGCAAACTGGGTACTGAGTACAGTGAAGGCATGGAAAGGCTCTCCTTGCCTGGCCCAAGGACATGGGGGCTGGGGCAGGCAGAGGCCCCAAAGCCCCTCCAGAGGTGGTACAGACCTCACTCCATCTCAGCACCCAGCTCAAATGCAGCCCATGTAGGGCAGCTGCCTGCATGGGACTGCGGGGTCAGGTCTAGGCAGCGCTGGGCAGGCAGGCACGCTGTGTGGCTTGGCACCAGCTTCTGCTGTCTGAGCAGGCAGTTCTGCTCCACATTTTCCCTCTCTCTGCTCTTATCACAGTCCTTGGAGTGTGATAGAGTACAGGCTTCCCCAGCTCTTGTCTGCGCTCACACAGCATCTCATCTGCACTCTGATCACAGCATGGGTCCCTGCAAACCTCTCCCTCCACCTCTGCTGCCCTGTGCCGTGCATGGGGTGTCCCTCCCCATCGCCCTGCTTCCACCTCGGCACCTTCTGCATCAGCTCCCAGTCCTCAGAGGGTGAAGAAGGTGTGGAGCAAGGTAAGATGAGCTCCTCCTAGCCTCCTGCATGCTATAAATAGCCGCGTCGCCCAAGCATCATCTGAGAGTGATGTGACAGAGTTCAAGCTCCTGGAGACCTGCTGCCTCCATTGCAGACGCACCCAACACTTGGTCATCGAAGCCAATGGAAGAGGACTCCTGCAGGTCCCATCAGTGACACGGAGCGTGTCATCGCATTAGCGCACGGCGGGACGCCTCTCAGGTTATGCACAGCTTAATCCCATCTGGCAGCCGCGAGGCTGGCGTCCTGCGGCTGGGTCGGTGTGCCCGCACCTCGCTGGCAGTGGCAGCCAGACAGCTCGCAGCAGGGAGCCTTCCCCCTGCAGGAAAGATTTAGCAACCTGCCTTCAGCTCTTGCCAAGCTGTGCTGGGGCAAGAGCTTATCTTTGGTACATGTGTTAGGTCTCCGGACAGACCTTTGGGAGCGAAGGGGAAGGCAGCTCTTCCGTAGGGAATAACCAGATCTGGGAGAGAAGTGGTTTTCACGGTGCTCAAGTGCCTGTGTGGTCCCTGAATCCTCCTTCGCTCCCTCCATCCAGGCTGGGCTTAAGCTCATCAGGAAACCTTGGTCCTCCCTATTCATCCAGGCTGCTGCCAGAGAGATTCAGTTCTTGGGGTAGGCTGTGCCTTTGGGAGGGAGTTTTGCTGGCAGTGCCAAAATATCCTCCACCTCTTGACTCTCTCAGATCACTTCTTGACCACCAACCAGCATGGGAACCAAGCAGTACCGCAGCTTACATGTGCATGAGCCTACAGGAACACGGCCATCTTCTTGGCAAGGGAGCCTTCTTTCATCTGGTGGCAGATGCTAAGGCACGAAGCTGGATGAGCTCAGAGCCTTTTACTCAGTGAGCAAAACCATCCCTTCCTACACCCACAGATGCTACTTGAGAGGAGTTGCACTGTTGCCCCACCATTTGGTCCTGCTGCCCCCTTGGGAGAGGACTGGGTTGGACCTGATCCTGCCCCTCTGGGATGGGAGGTGCCTGGCAGTGCTGCCCTGGGTGAGCCAGCTAGGGAGAGCCAAGGGACCGAGCGTGGATATTCTCCCCTCCCCTGCCTTTGAAAAAAGAAAAGTCACTGCCCGCGTGGTGAGTTATGTGGTGATGACGGCTCGTGATGGCTTACATATAAAATCTCTCGCATCCCTGAGGATGCTACTAGTTGAAAGCTTTTATGGCATTTTAAAAATAGCCACAGAGGGGGAGAGAATGAGAAGATGGATAGGTAGGTGGATCCCTAATAAGGAGAGAAGAGGAAACAGCTAGAGAGGGAATGGAAAGACTTTAGTGAACGGCATGTGAGTGATTACTGAGGGAGGGGGTGGTGGGGTCATACTGAGTGGCTGAGCTGCATGCCCAGCGGGAACGGGAAACCCTATAAAAAGCCTGGCTGTGAGATGTGCTCTCTGCACGTGCTGGGGAGAGGGATGGGGCAAGCACCGGCTCGGGCTGTCTCTCCTGCAGGCACTCACTGCGTTCTACAAGTAGCTGTTAAAAATAATCTGTGACTCTTGGATGGCTGGGCCTGGGCTGGCTGCTGCTGCTGCTCTTCTGTGATTCCCCAAACAGCTCCAGGCTCATCTGTACTCCTTTCCCTGCCCGGGGGCTCAGGCTGACAGCCTCGCCTGAGAGCTGATGGATGAGGTTGGTCCTGGACCCGGCTTTCCCCAAGGTGGCCTTTCCCACCTGGGCTGTGCTCCAAGAAAGATGCTGAGAGCAGTCTCTCCGCTCTGTCTTCTGGCTTTCTGCTGCCTGACAGCTTGCAGCACCCGGAGGCCAGATCTGGTGGGTCTGGGGCTGTGGAAGAGCTGTGGTGGCTAGGCGAGGGCACGGTGCCCTCGTGCCTGGCTGGAGCAGGGGTCCCAGAGCTGCTG
>NW_009260839.1:3324238-3334483 GCF_000687185.1 Egretta garzetta | reverse complement strand
AGCTCCCAGCCCTTCCCTGTGCTTGTGGCAGCTCTCCCCATCACTCAGAGAAGATTACACGGAGTGTCTCCAAGAAATGCTAATTGCTTTGGCTTGCGCTTGGTACAGCAGAGCCACTGGGCATTCAGAGCTCTTAGTCAGCTTAGGATCCTGCCAGATCCTTCCTCTCCTTCCCGTGGGGAGCCAGCAGAGGTCTGCTGCGACGGTTGCTGATCCCCCACATCTCTGGGCCCCGGCTGAGCTGCAGGCTTGCACCCAAGCTGGCCCAGACCTGGGGTCCCAAATACCCAGTGGCACAAGGCATGGTGCAGTCTCTTTGGGGAGTTGCAGCTTTGGGGTGAAACACCCCAAGCTCAGCCCCCGGCAGGCACATCATGGGGTCAGAGGAAGGGGGCTGGAGAGGCAACAAGAGTTTCCCATCCTGGGGGATGAGGATGGAGCTCGTGCAGCAGCAGCAGTCAGTGCTGTTCTGTCTGTCCTCCCAGACCCCTCAGCTGCTGCTGCTGCCCGCCTCTGCTCTGCCACTGGCAATTAAAGCTCTGTGCAGCCAGGCTCGTTTGGTGCAGGCTGCTGGGAAGCATTCCTTGGCTTTGCCCCTGCTTGAACTGCAGGGAAAAAATGCTGCTAACAAGACTCCTCTGTCAAACTTGCCAGCCTGTCGCATCCAGGCTGTCTTCCCCTTGCTTGCTTTCTTGTCTTTTTTTTTTCTTCCCTTCCTCATCAGCTAGGCAAATACCCGGGAAGCAGGGGCTGGTGATGGGTTTGCCCTGCCTGGCTCCGTGCTGGGGAATGGCAGAGCTGGAGAGCATGTGCTGCCTGGTCCTTGCGCTGGCCTCTTGCAAAGGGTTGATGCTCATCTGTGCGCCGATCTCTGTTTCTCCAGCCCACATCTTTTTTTGATGTTGTAGCACAGGAGCTGAAGTCCAAGTCCAGCCACCCGATGTGGGTGCTGAGGGCTCTACCTCCTTCGCCAAACCCCAGGGCAGCTCCTAGCCTGGGGAGGGTGCAAAGGTGCCTCCTGCCCTGGCAGCTTCTGCTGCCTTTGAGGAGCTGCTCGCCTGGTCTGAAATAACTTCTAGAGGAGCAGTGAGGGGTCTGAGCCAGCAGCACAGTCCTTGCTGGTGAGTGCCTGTTACCCTTCCTAAGGCTGGGGGTACCCCCAGTCCCTGCTCTTGCCTTGCCTGCCCTTTGCTGGGCTGCTGCGAGAGCATCCTGCAGACGCGTGGCAGAGCAAGGGCTTGCCAGGAGAGGTCATCTGCGGCTGCCCCGGCCCTTGCTCCCTGCTTGGCTGGTCAGGTGGCATAGAGGGTCCAGTTTGGGAAATAATTCTATTCCTTGGCAGGCAGTTTTTGGCTCATTTAAGCCATTCTTTTTTTTTTTTTTTTCCCCCCTTGAAAAGGGACTTGTTCCCTGGAAAATGCCAGCTCTGCTGGGCCCATTGATTGCCTGTTAATTGCCACTAATGAGGAGCTGGGAGATGTGGCTTCCAGAGGCTGTTTGGGACAGGCTGTTGCTTCGGCTTGTGAGGGACATCTCAGCAGGGAAGGGAGCCGTGACCTCGGCGCGGGTGAGTGGAGCTGCGTGAATGGGTTTGTTACTGGAGAATGCCCCAATTCTTGTGCCTATGGCACGGGGCAGCAGTGCTTAGCCGTGTCGCCAGAGCAGAGAGCATGGAGGGTTAAGAGGATCTCTGGTGCTTACGGTACACAGATGGACTTATTTATGTGTATGTAGCAGGGAGGTGGGATGGGGAGGGCTAAACCCACCCTGTGCGGGAGGAAGGGTTAAATCTCTGGCTGGCCCATGTTGGGAGCACAGGGCTGCGGGGCAGCAGGACCTGATGCCAGGGCTTGGCTGTTCACCTCCAGCCTGACGGTTGGAGGCTGTTTTTTCCCCTGGCCCTGATGAAAAGCACGAAAGGCTTTTAGCAGGAGACAGCCGTGTCTGCCTGCCTGCCGCTTCCCGTGCTGGCAGCCCCCCCTCCTTTTGAAGTCAGGTTTCTGGGCGTATGCAGGAGCCGAGGAGAGCACGAGTGCAGGAGGGAGGAGGGGAGAGGATTACGTCTGTGCCAAAACCCCTCGTACGCTCATGGGAGTTTATTGTTCTAGATGTGCCTAGTCCTGTGTGTCCCCTGCTGTCCCCAGCCCTGTTTGTCCTTGCCCAGCGCCGAGCCCTGCTTGATGCTTCTTGGCCCCATCACTGGGCTGCCCCATGTCCTACCAGCAGTGGCTGGGGGGATATTAAGCCCCCTTAGAGAGCGGCGTGCTGTGTGAGCACTGGTGCAGAGGTGGGCCTTTACCTGCTGAAGACTGCCCCGTGCCACAGCGGGGATGGGTGCTTCTCTCCCACAGCAGCAGCTTTCCAGGTGCCCATCGTCTGCTGACCTGCTCCTGTAGCATCTGCGCTAATTACTTCAGTGGTTTCTCTCATCTTGTCTCTGCTAAAATGGCTGAGCTGTTTCACCCAGTGCTGTTCCCAGGAGTCTTCCTGGTTTTTCTTCTGTTCCCGCCAGGCTTTTGTGTACAGCTAGCCCTGCTGACCACCTCCTGCTCCCCAGGTACCTGCTCTTGTCCCCACAATCGGTGGGCTGAGGCACCACCCCAGCACGCCTCATCTCCCTGTGAGAGGCTGTTTCTGTGTTTACCATTCAGCTATCGCGAGGGTGGCTCAGCAGAGGGGGAAGCCTTTGGGATTTGTTACTTCATTAGAATAAACAGCCAAGTGGGATGTTATTTTCCATTCCAGCTGAGAGAGGTTGTAGTTGCTGCTTTTTGACCTAAACCCTATGTCTGGTTTGTTGGTGGTTTTTTTTTTTAATTCTCTGCCTTTAATGAAGTGGGACGGAGAAGTGAGAGTGGAGCATGCTTTAGCAGTAGATGCAGCTCGTGTTCTTGCAGTGCAAGGGTTTTGTGGTTGCATCTCTGCCTCCTACTCTGGCCTTGGGTTAGAGGCTCATGGGAGCCCCAAACCATGCAACAATGTGTACTTTGTCCCCTGCTGCCTCCAGGCTCCTCTCACAACCAGCCATGGAGACAGCCAGTCCCAACCCCTACAATGGTGGGCTATTGCTCTGAAGGGCCCTGTGCTCCTTTTGGGGGTCTTGGCAGTCTGGCCTTTGAAGTGTCTTCTTGGGGGCTCAAGGGATGCAGGCAGCCCTACTCTGCTTGGGAAGTAGCAGGACAAACAGCTGGTGCAGCTGGGCTGAGAAATGGGCCCGGACCCCAGAACTGGGATGCAGTGGGAGCATGGGCAAGGCCTGGGCTAGCATGCTGCGTGTGCTGTGACCCAAAAGCTGGGCTAATCCATCTGTGCTAGAGGAAGAAGGAGGGTGTTGAACAACCTGGCCCCAGATACCGACCTATCCATCACCTTAAGGGTCTCTTCAGTCTGGGGTTTGAGAGGTGCCTCGGGGCGTGGGCAGGGCTCCTCGCAGCCTCCGGGGTCTCTAGCAGGGTGCTGCCTGTCTGTGCTGCAGCGGGACATCCCGCAGCACAGCCTCAGGCTGCCAGCGGGGGAACTGGCGGGGGGACATGCTGTGTCCTGGAGGGACCCTTTGCTGGGACAGTCGCTGCGGAGCTGACGGACAGTGTCTCAGAGGTGCACTCAGTGTATGCCCTGGGTCACCTTGCTGAAGGTCTTCCCAAGGTGAGCAGCCTAAAGGCAGCTCTCCTCCTCTTCCATAACGCCTGTGCTTCCCACCCCATTGCTCCCTCCTGCCCCAGCCTTTGCTCCATGACTTTAGGCTGTTTCCCTATTCCCTTCCCCCCCTCTTCCTTCTCCTTTTCCTTTTTCTCTGCAGCCTTTGCTCCATGACTTTAGGCTGTTTCCCTTTCCCTATTCCCTTCCCCCCTCTTCCTTCTCCTTTTCCTTTTTCTCTTTCTCTCCTGTCAGCTTTGTTTGCCCCGGCTGTGTACTAGGGTTGCCATGGTGACTGCCAGAGCATCTCTGCATCCTGGAGTAGTGGTCCTGCGCCTGCCCTGGCCATGGGGAGTGGCAGGGGGACCTCCTGCCCCTTGGAGGGACTGGCTGCCCCTCTCATCCCAGGGATGAAGGCCCCCAGGGATGTGCTGGAAACACATCCTGGTGTCTGGGGAGAGGACAGGTTGGGGCACGGGGAGGTCCTCGCCAGCTCAGGATGGGGCTGTGCAGCACCTTGTGCTGGGGAGGCAGTGGCAGGGCTGGCTGCGTGGCACAGCTTTATTTGCCTCTTGCTGCCAGAGCTGTTAATCTTCAACAAATATGTTTTTAATGAGCAAGCGCTACTTAAGGAAAATAGAGGAGCTGCTGCAGCCCAGGCATTCCCTTTAGGTTTAACAGGGCACCACCACCTGCTAGCAGAGAGGAATATAAAACTGTATAA
Source organism: Egretta garzetta (assembly GCF_000687185.1). Taxonomy (NCBI): domain Eukaryota; kingdom Metazoa; phylum Chordata; class Aves; order Pelecaniformes; family Ardeidae; genus Egretta; species Egretta garzetta. The sequence goes on along the minus strand of NW_009260839.1, from coordinate 3,330,123 downwards.
ATATGGAGCTGTACACCACTGCAGGACGTGCACCTTTCCTCTTGCTCCTGGGAATAACCTGCCTTTTGCCATCTTAAGAGCCATGCTATTTCTTCTCTTGGTATCATCATCTGTTGCCATGCAAGTGACTGCAGTGACTTCCCCTTGCCTTGGCTGGGCTCAGGGCCCTGGGATGCAAATCTCCATATGTTTCTGGGCAGTGTGTCATCTGGATCCTAGATCTAGTCGTTGCCCATGACATGTGGAGGACTAAGGCTGGCCGCAGGGGCTTGCGTGCATCCCCTCACCATGATCTGGTGTTGGAGGACACAAGTGGAGTTGTGGTTTGGAAGCAGAGCATGGCTTGTGGCTTTCTGGTGCTGCTTTGCAGACAACAATGCATCTTGTCAGTGTTTGTCAGAGCTTCTGTGCCCCTTTCATGAGATAATTAGGATGATGTGTTATTAGCTGATTACTGGGGAAACACATATTTACTGAGGATTTATTCTGGAAACATTAATCTCCTGTATAGTTGCTAAACCCCCATAAATAATCTGATTTTGATAATCAATTGCTATTGCAACCCCCCCAATCTCAATTAAATGCACATTTAATTTACATAAAATTGCCAAATTTGCTTGTACGTTTCTGTCTTGCTGTTTGCCTCAGGCAGATGTCTGTGTATGTGCTAGCTCAAGTCTGTTTATCAGACAGCCCGAAACCAGAATATGGTTTGCCAAGGCGGAGCAGTTACAGCAACACTCCTCTCCTGCAGTCCTACATGGAGAATCCAGCGCATCCCGGCTCCCCGCTGCCAGAGCTGCTCAAACACGAGTGCTTTGCAAACACCGCTGTGCAGGGCCCTTCCCCAGCCCTTGTCTGTGTGCTAGGGTTTGCAGCGAGGGGAGCGGGAGCAACCGAGGGAGACTGCACCCACAGCAACCCAGGATTGCCCCGGGTGCCCAGGCATGGGTGTGCTTGGGAGGGGCAGGGAGGAGAGGTGCAGTTGCTGAAACCCATGCAGAGGCTTCCCGCAGCGCCAGCCTGGGATGGAAACTGCGATCCTGTTGGGCTTCATTGCAGATGGCCCCAGGGCAGTCAGGGCCAAGTGACTTTTCAAGCCTTGGTGCCGGCGGATGGGTCAGAGGGGGAGGAAGCGGAGGTTTGCTGGGTGCTGGCCCTGGACTAATGGGACACGGTGCTGCCAGCTTCCTTCGGAGTTGGAGGGAGATTCCAGGCTCTTTGTTGTCAGGGCCACGTTGATTTATTTTTACTCTTGTTTCTGCAAATATCAGACAGCTAGCTGCAGCGGTGCACACCCCGGAGAGGGCAGAGAGCTCTGGGCTCCTTCTGGCAGAGCTCCCGAGGGGGTGGTGACGTGGGTCCCTGCTGGGGGACCTGGCAGGAGCGTGGCAAACCTCCTGCTGCCTTCCATGGCGTGGAGGTTTCAGCCCTCACCTGCTTGGGTGCTGGTCCCCGCAGCTGCAGGGGGGGATGCTCTTTGGAGCGTGGCCTCCCTGTCCCCACTGCCTCTGCCGGCAGTGACAGCTTGGGCTGGGATGATCTTGGTGATGGGGACTGTACTAGGGGTGCCATAAAAGAAATTATGAAGCTGTTCAAATTGCTGGGAAGACATCTACTAAGGTCTCCTCCTGAGCCTGGCTGGAGCCCAGCCTGTTAATTATGGTGGTAGGGGAAATATACAAACATACAGATGGCAAGAAGAACAAAAACTGCTGTTTTTAATATAGAAAGCTTGGTTTTGGGCTAACTGAAACCAACACATGGCAGAAGGTAAACATTAACAGCTCTGGGTGAGACCGGAGCGCCTCGCCAGCCTGCGCAGGAGCTCTTGGAGCCCTTGCAGAGCTGGAGGGATGTGCCTCTCTGGGGCAGTGGGATGGACACGAGCCTGCAGCCGCTGCTGGTGGAGGAGCGGGGAGGCCGGGCTGCGGTGGGGGCTGGCTGCGCACGCCTGCGTGGGTGCACACCTACGTGTGCCAGGAGAGCGCCGCGGGCAGGGCTTGCAGCTGCAGGCTGCCAGGAGCCCCACGCCGGCTCTGCAACCAGGGTGGCCCGTGACTGCTCCAGCCAGCTTTGTCCCAGGGACTCCTAAGTGCACCCCTGCATTACAGGGAGGGATTTTCCTCCCTCTGAACCCATGTTTCGTCTCTGCTAGGTGGGTTGGGGTGGCGGCTCAGAGAGGCCTCAGATGCTGCCATTGGGCACTTGTCACCGCTGTTGGCCAGTCCCTCCTCACTGTGCCCCAGGGTGCTGCTGGCAGGGCAGTGTCCCCTCTGAGATGGCTTTCTGCTGACCCTTGCAGTGCCCAGGGGTTGTGCTCTTCATCGCTTGTGGAAGATGCTCTGCCTCACGGGGTTTCACCCTAACCACAGGCACTAAGGGGTGGGGTGGATGAGGCAGACATCAGGCAGCAAGGGGTTGGTGACTTGTTCTCTAGCACTGTCCTGGGGAGCCTGTGGGTCGGGACGCCTGTCTGATGCCTTGCGCCATCCTGCAGCACTTGTGGTGCCTGAAACCTCTGGGTGGCCATGGGGCTCTCCCTGGCATGGTGCTGTCCCCTGCTGTGCCCCACCACCCGTGCAGCCCTGGTGCCTGCTGCGCTCCCCTCTGTGCCACCCATGTGCATGGGCAGGTGTCTCAAATAAGCTCCATGGGGGGTGGATGCAATCTTTTTATGACCACTTAAAGGCTCCATTTGCTACCTTTAACAGAATTAGAGTGGGGATCACAGTAGATTAAGAAAAGCAGTCAACACCCTCTGTGCTGCATGGCTGTCAGCTGCAGGAACCCCGCTGGGTCCAGGAGGGCTGGGGCTCTGCTGACCCCCTCTCTGAAAGAGGGTTTGCACAGGTTTTGTGGGATGGTCTGTACCAATTGCCTGCAGGTGTATGTTTTGTCTCTTCTGACCCCATAGTTTGCAGGCAGTTTGGTTTTTTTTTTTAGGGGACGTGGCAGTGCCCTTCTCCCTGCAGCCCTGGGCTGTGTTGCCCCCCTCCCAGGAGCACAGCTGATGAGATCCCAGTTGTTTTAGAAAGCACCTTCCCAGGATATGAGAGTGGACAAAGGAATTTGGAGCCTGCTGGGGAAGCTCCTGATGGTGTTTCGCTGCCAGCCTTAGCTGTAATTCATCCCCTGGAATGGGACTGGCTGGGGGGCGGCTGGTCTTGAACCTCCTGTCCCTCTGAGCACGCGCTGATGGCATTGAGATTGCTCTGTAACATATACCCCTTCCATGCATCCTATTTATGGGGAGATTGTCCCCTCTGTGACGCCAGGGCTTGCTTTGCCAGCTGTCACCTCCACTCCAAATTCCCATTTCGTTGCATTAATATCTATACAGTGTCTCTATCCAGAGATTTGATTTCAGTTCCATCCCTGGAGTCAAAGGAGTTAAAAATAGCAAATCCAACACCCCTCATTCCCTGGCTATGACGCAGTCTCCCAGGTTGGAGTTACAATGCCAGTGTGAATATGGTTTAAAATAAAATAAGTGAGTGTACTGTACTCTGCGGAATAGGAGAACAAGCTCCAGCCTGGAGAAGACCAGAGACTCTTCCATGTCATTTCTAACCTGTGCCTGCAAAAGGCAAGAATCTCTCTTCCTTGCAGTGCTTGTATTGGCCAGATAAATGGTGCTATGCACAGAGCGATTAGTGGAGTAATACAGGAGGTATTCAGCCCATCAGGGAATCAACTGATCGCAGAAGAAACCAGGAAGAAATGAGCTCACTGCATTATGGCTTGGGGCTGTCTTCCTGGAGCATCACGTGCAGAGCACCTCGCCAAGCATCGGCTGGGCGCCAGACCCAATGATCCGGGCAGCGCGGGGCTGGACTCGGCAGCGCCGCGGTCCCCCTGAACAGCAGCGTGCAGGCGCGCGGGCTAACCGGGCGGATCCTCTCCCAGAAGCGGGTACCAGACTATGTTAAGCAAGTCTGCTGCAAGGTGGCGAGTTGCCAACCTGGCTCTATCTTGTCTGTCGGGGCTGTTTCTCTGATCTGGTATAGGAAAGCCTAAATCCCTACATTTTTTCACTCTCAGACACTGCCCTAGTTTAAAAATGCTGCCTCCTGGCTTGCTTTGTAATATTTTAAATATAGCACCCTTTATGTTTTTGATGTATGCACCATATGTTTTGAAAACTGCAACACAATCCATTGGGCTTGTGGGTGGAGGTTAAAGGGAAAAAGCATTTCCATACGGGAAGCTGCAAATACAAAACACAGCAGCAAACAGAAAATCCCTCCATGCATCAGCCAGAAATAAGCTCCTTTCTGTCCTGGCTGTCTCTGGCGCGTTTGTGTGCGTGCAAGGAACCAGCCTGAATGTTTCCATTGTGTCAGCTCCTGTACTGGACACCCTGGCACTGACTCCACAGCCCCTCTAAGGCCCAGCAGGAGATGCCACTGTGTTGGAGACCATCTGACAGCTCCTTTGCCCTTTCCCTTCCTCAGAAAGCCCCTTTGCTGCTTTCTGGGTTTTGGGTTCTTTTTTCTTTTTCAGCTGGGATGGGTCCCTCCTGCTAAAGCTCACCCAGGCTGCTGCGTCCCTGGCCGGTGGCAGTGGGTGGGCTTTGGCAGCAGAGGGGAGTCCCCCCGGGCTCCCCGCACTCCCATGCAGCACGGACTGCCTCCCGGCATTGAACACAGACTCTCTTTAGCAGGAAATCTGGCCTCGGCAATGATGAGCTAACGGTTTTCATCTTTTGGCCAGGACCTCAAGTTTAGTCTCTTCTACCACGCACATCTGGCACCCCTTGACTCTAGGACCCAAGGGCATCCTCTCGCTTGGACCCCCCCCAAACCTGTCCAGCCCTATTAGAGCAGAGAATAGCATCGTGTGGGCTGGGGCTGGGTCCAACCCCCAGCCCAGGCGCGTTCCTCCTGCGTTCTTGCTGTCTGAGGCTGCTGGGTGAGCTGTTCGGCTGGCTGTAGTTCACCCACTTGTCACGCCTCATGAATAAAATCTGGGGGAGGAGATGGGCTCTGGCCAGCGCCTGGCTGCTAAGTGGGCTGCCTCCCTGGAGACCACCCTGCCAGGTCCCCTCCCCAGCAAGCATTGCCCCTGGCAAGCAGGAGAGAGGCTGGGGTGGCCAGGGGCAGCAGTGAGGCTGGTGGGACCCATGTGGCCATGGGGTGGCCCAAAGCTCCTGCTGGGGGTGGCAGCTCTGGTTTGGCCCCGTGCTTGGAGAATGAGTGGGATGCAGCAGCTGTGCGTACTGAGGAAGGGGGATGTCACAGGATGGCCACAGTGGAGGAGGGGACAGGGGGAAGGCTTTCATATTTGCTCTTGCTCTGCAGCATCTTGTGGCACTGGAGATACAGGGCTGGCACTGTGTGTCACCCCATGGGGCGTGTGTGCCCTGGGGATGGCAGGATCCAGCGGCCGGGCAGGGGGAGGCTGCGACCCAGCATTTGGCTGTACGCTGCAGCATGGTGTCCTCCAGAGACTGTGGCCTCAGGTGGTCCTCCTGCACCTGGGATCCACAGAGGGCCACCAAGCGCAGCCACGTGTCTCTGTGACCAGTCAGGTGGGTTTGTGCTCGCCCATCTCCCTGTTCCAGGGTAGTCCCCAGCCCTGCTTTGGGATGCAGGCAGAGCCTAAGCCATGGATGTGCAATGTGTCTGTGTGCGGGATGCACTCACCCGCCTCACACCCCCCCGCTCATACACAACTAATTTGTGTCTATAGCAGCTCGGGCAAGATTTTTTAAGCTGAACCAGATGTAAGGATGAAATCCCATCTTCAGCCTCTCAGCAGGGATCCCTCCTCACCCACCTCAAATAAACATTTCCGCAGCCCAAAATGCTGATCTCAGAGAATGCTGCACATCTGCTGGGGAGGCGCTGGCCGGTGGGAGCGGCAGCAAACACCAGGAGCAG
>NW_009260839.1:3323749-3324179 GCF_000687185.1 Egretta garzetta | reverse complement strand
GGTCTGGACCTGGGGGGCTGTGCCCCCCCCCCGGTGTGGGACTGGGATGTGCAGCATCAGGCCAGGGGCTCTCGGCAGCTCTGTACTGGCTCCTGCAACTCTGCGTCACCCTGGGCTTCGCTCCTGCTGCTTATTGTTTTATCAGACCTCCGAAATTGCATCTGACCCTCTGAATCAAGAGGCAGTCCCTCAAGAGGGACCTGTTCTGGCTTTCTGGGCCTGAATCCAGCATCTTAGCAGCCTCTGGAGTGAAGAGCTGACGAAATTGCATCTGACCCTCTGAATCAAGAGGCAGTCCCTCAAGAGGGACCTGTTCTGGCTTTCTGGGCCTGAATCCAGCATCTTAGCAGCCTCTGGAGTGAAGAGCTGATGTGCGTGCGTGCAGGCATCTGCCTGGGGTGTCCGAGTGTCTGTCCCCCCGGTGGTGGGA
>NW_009260839.1:3320077-3322766 GCF_000687185.1 Egretta garzetta | reverse complement strand
GTGCTCATTGGCTTTGGCCATGTCCCTGGCCAGACTGTCGTTGGGTTTGTGTGTGAAGGGTGGGGTTTGTGCAGCTCTGTAGGAGCCTGGTCTTGCCTCTCCTGGCAGATACAGCGGCAGCTCTGGACCTGGAGGGCTGTGCCCCCCCCCCGGTGTGGGACTGGGATGTGCAGCATCAGGCCAGGGGCTCTCGGCAGCTCTGTACTGGCTCCTGCAACTCTGCGTCACCCTGGGCTTCGCTCCTGCTGCTTATTGTTTTATCAGACCTCCGAAATTGCATCTGACCCTCTGAATCAAGAGGCAGTCCCTCAAGAGGGACCTGTTCTGGCTTTCTGGGCCTGAATCCAGCATCTTAGCAGCCTCTGGAGTGAAGAGCTGATGTGCGTGCGTGCAGGCATCTGCCTGGGGTGTTCGAGTGTCTGTCCCCCCGCGGTGGTGGGACACCTCTGTCGTCTCCTGCTGGGGCGAGGGGGAGAGAGAAGGGCTCTGGGCAGTGCGTGTGCTCTGGATTCGGCCCCTGGGGAAGCCTGTTCACTGCCTGCATCCTCCATCTCTCCTTCAGCTTGCACACACGTGCCTCTCACCCCCTCTCCCCCATGGCTTCACTGCTCCGTTTTTCTTGAAAGCAAAGCAGATTGATAGTTGCCTGTGCTCCCAGGTGGCCCCGTACAGCTCCCCAGCCCTACGCCAGCTTGTGCCTTGCAGCCTGGTGTGCCACCGCAGTGCCCTGCCCGGCCGCTGGCAGTCCCTGCACAGCTTGGCTGGCTCCCAGACCGCGGGTGGCACTTAGGCTCCTGGTCCTGGCCCTGGAAACTGAAGGGTGCTTCAGGGTATCTCAACCAAGACCTTCTCAGCCCTGGACGTCCTGTGCGGATGTGTGGCTTGTGGTACGAAAGCCACCAGGCACCCAAACTTGGGGTGAAAGTGCCTTGTGCGGGAACGTCAGCATGGCTGTGGGGAGCCCAGTGGAATGGGGATCTGGTCCAGCTGTGCTGCAGTGATGCTCTAGGGCCCTGGAGGCATCCTCATGAGGCCAGAGCAGCTCTGATCTGGTCCCCTCTGCTCCTGCTGCACCTGATACCTGCGCGAGCCAGGGGGCCTTCCCAGCCAGGCTGCTCTTGCAGGGGGTGGGAGAGCTGGCAGCAAAAGTCACCCTGTAGCCTTCAGGGGATGGAGATGTGTATCCTACCTGCTGGGGGAGGCATCTCACTTCCCAGCACTGCTAGTCCCAAGCTGCTGGTGGGGGCTTTGCAGCACTGCAGTGGATCTGGATAGCAGTTGGATAGCCAAATGCTGGGGAGCTGCACCAGCAAGGAGCAGTCCCGCTCACCCCAAAAGCGCGCTTGGGACTGCCGTGAACCTCACTGGTGCCCCGGCAAACCCCGGCTCTGACAACCAAGAGCCGCAGCCACCTCCGGGTGCTGCAGCTGGGGCTGGCCCTGCGGATGGCTGCCGTTCCCCAGCTTCACCATCCGGGCAGCTCCCCCTTCACTGGGCTGTTCTGGGATTCCTTCGTGAGTCAGAGCAGGGCATGAGCTTCAGGGCTGTGACTAGCTAATGTCCTGCTAAGATTTTAAGAGGAAGAAGGACTGTGGCCACCTGGCTTGCAGAGGTGAAGAGCATCCTTGCTCCTGCCTGGGAATGGGGCAGAGGGGGCTGCTCACAGCTGTCCTGCCCAAGACACCCCAGGGCAAGACCCAGCACCGGCCCTCTGGCGCCCGAGGACCGCCACGCTGTCCCCTCCTGTTCAGCGTAACTCCCTGCTCCGGGCTCACCATGGCTCCTGCCCTGGGCAGCCATGCATTTCAGCCATTATTAATTAAAATGCAATCTATCCTTTCTCTTCCTCTCCCCAAGACACCAAGAACTGCTAAAATATTCTCAGGGATAATAGGGAGTGGAATTAAATAGTTACTGTGAAATTTGAGCTGTGTCTTTTGGAGATTTATTGCCATTCCTAGAGCCTGCGATTCCCTATTGAGTCCTACGTCTCCAGCCCCACGCTTAGTGGAAATACCGTGCCTGCCTGGGAGACAGGGCACGCCGTGTATGATATAGGGGCAGCTGCGGCGCGCTCAGCCCGCGTGCAGATACGGTGCACCAGGTGCTGGGGGATCTCTCTTTTCCACAAGCCGTTGGGGGGGCTGAGTTCCTCGTCTCTGACCTGCGTGGTTATCTGCAGTGCTCGGTGTCAGTTCGGGAATGCAGCCCGGGATCCCGATGGGACAGGTACTCCGGGTGCGGTACTGCGTGTTAGGATGAGAACAGTATTGCTTGTGGGAAGTGGCTGCCAGTGCACGCGCGGTGCTGGGAGCAGAGGCGGGCAGCAGTCAAGAGGATTTTGCCTGCAGCCCTGAGCGCTGTGCCCAGGAGGTGGGGGGAGCAGCCCCCAGCCCCTGCCCTGCCTGCAAGGAGGGGGCTGCTGGATGCACAGCCTTCCTTCTCCCACATCGCCCAGTTCTTCCGTTCCTCCTGCAATTTGCTGCCGGGGGGGGACAGGGGACACACACAAGATGGGGAGCAGCTGGCCCAGTGCAGGGTGGCTGAGCATCCCACAGACCCTTCTTGGTGGGGATGAAATGGAGGAACTGCCTGGTGCTGTTTGTTAGTCATCACAAAAAATCCCCAAATCGTGGTTGCATCCCAGCTGGGAGGCAGCTTGGGCCTGGCACGGGGAGGGGGGCTGTGG
>NW_009260839.1:3316851-3319351 GCF_000687185.1 Egretta garzetta | reverse complement strand
AGTGCAGGCGCGGTGCTGGGAGCAGAGGCGGGCAGCAGTCAAGAGGATTTTGCCTGCAGCCCTGAGCGCTGTGCCCAGGAGGTGGGGGGAGCAGCCCCCAGCCCCTGCCCTGCCTGCAAGGAGGGGGCTGCTGGATGCACAGCCTTCCTTCTCCCACATCGCCCAGTTCTTCCGTTCCTCCTGCAATTTGCTGCCGGGGGGGGACAGGGGACACACACAAGGTGGGGAGCAGCTGGCCCAGTGCAGGGCGGCCGAGCGTCCCACAGACCCTTCTTGGTGGGGATGAAATGGAGGAACCGCCTGGTGCTGTTTGTTAGTCATCACAAAAAATCCCCAAATCGTGCTTGCATCCCAGCTGGGAGGCAGCTTGGGCCTGGCACGGGGAGGCGGGCTGCTGCCCTCCCTTGGGGGTCCCGCTCACATCTAATTCGGGGGTCTGTAGAGCCCAGAGCTCTGCTGGAAGGGGCTTCCCTGATGTCTGCAGACAGGCAAATGTGCTAGCACCAGGCATCCCGGCTGCAATTGCAATTTAAAGAGATCTTGTTGCCATGACAAGCTGTACAAGTATTATCTGGGAAAAAAAGACCCTGGCAGCGCTTGTTGGAGATGGGAGAAAAGCAGCCAGCGCAGAGGGCGCATACGTACCACGCAAGCCATGCACTAATGTGGCTGCAAGCACGTGTGTCCAACCGCACGCATTAAACTCCTTCTGATGCGTGTTATCTTCCAGTGTTGCCCCCCCAAGACCTCCTGCCTTGCTCCAGCCCCCTCCCTCACTCCATGCCCCCCAAGCTACCACGCACAGGGGTGCACAGCTGCGCTTCTGGCCCCTCGCCTTCCTCCAGTCCCCGTGCAGCCGTCTCAGCAGGGCCCCTGCAGGAAGGGGAAGGTCTCAGGAAAGCTCTCGAGAGATGCCAGCCCCGTGCCGCAGCACTTGCTGGGCAGTGGAGGCTCGCACCCACCAAGCCCTCCACTTCTTCATTTATTTAGTAGCAGGGGCTGGTGAGCGACGATTAAACTTTAAAGGGTGGTTCTGCACTGGGAAGCAAGTGCTGTTAAAATCCCCGGTGTCTCTGAGCAGGCGCTGCTACCAGGGTGAGAGCTTCGGTAGTGGCGGGTGCAGCCCAGCCCCATGGCACACATCAGTGTGGGGCGCCGGGCTGGGTGGTTGGGGTTGTTGGGACAGCATGATCCCCGGCTCACCAGCTCTGGGCAGCCCAGGAATAGCTGTCGGGCTGGGGAAGCTCAGGAGCACTACATGAGGCTTTCTGTTGTTGTGCTGCTCTGCACGGAGGTCTTCAAATTCCCCTGCAGCTGTAAGAACTGGAAGAGCAACTTCTTCCTCCTTTTCTTGAGAATCTGAAAGAATCACAACTGCAGCAGTTGGTGCTTTCAGCAGACCAGGGCCATCCTGGGGCCCCTCGCCCAGCACACCCCACGGCCCAGCCGGCAGTGGGGCTGGGTGGTGGCAGGGGGGTTCCCCAGGGGGTTGCAGGTTTCTGCAGGGAAGGAGGTAAAACCTGTGGCAGCCTCAGCCGGCAGCGGGGTCTTTGGGTTTCCCGGGCACGTTGCGGCGCTGCCTGCGCCGGGGAAGTAAACATCCTGCGGGCAGGCACGGGCAGCTGCCGGCAGCCGGGTCAGCACGGGGAGACAATCGCCGGCTTCCTCAGCGCTCACGTTTGGAGAATAATTTCCATGAACGCAGCCAGAAATGAACTCTGCCATTCAGGCAGGGCCCTTGCTATTTGCTGCTCCACCTTTTTTTCCTTTTTCCTTCTATCCTCTTTCTTATTCTCCTCCTTTCTCTCCTCGACTGTGTTTTTGACCTCCCTCCTCTCTCTCGCAGACTGGTACCAGTGTGTGTGTGTGTGTCCCACCACATGATCCTGCCAAGCCCTTGCTGTTTTTTTTTTACGCATGCGCCCTCCACTCAAGTCTGTGTGACAATGACAGTTTGCTGCCTTCTCCCAGCTCCAGCCTGACATGAGCTCTGGGGAACCCCCCCAGCACTGGCTGCTTTGCTTCCCGGCGCGGTACTGGGAGCCTGGGGAGCAGACCAAGAGGAGAGGCTGGTTCTGCCTGCTGCACCCCAGCAGCATCACCCGTGCGGTGCAAGGCACAGTGCTGCTGGCTCTCTGAGCTGTGCCCACCCCCCGGCCCCCATCCTTCCCCCCTGCCATCCTGCCAAGGATGCCTTTGAGCATCCCGAGGTTCAAATCCACAGCGAGCCCCAGGTTCGGGGGCTGGAGCAGGGCCAGAGCATGCATTTGAGCTCATTAGGAGCCTGATTCAGTGGTTTCACCCGGCTGCCAGCCCTCCCGGGAGAGGCGCAGATGGACCAGGGGGTGGCACACGGGGCTGGCACCCCTGCCCTGCATCCTCGACCTACCTCTGCAAAGAAAGGACTTGCACAGAGCTTAGCTGGGAAGGATCGAGCTGCAGTTACCCTCTGTGGTGAGCTGTGCTCATTCAGGTCCTCCCTATGTACCCAGCTAAAGCG
>NW_009260839.1:3315900-3316735 GCF_000687185.1 Egretta garzetta | reverse complement strand
GCAACACCCGCACCTTGTTTGTGTCCTGTGTCACGCTGAGGGAGGTGACACAGTGTGGGAATGACTGTGGTAGGGGGCAAGGGGACAGCGTGAGGCAGGTGGAAGCAATAATTGGTCATGATCTAATTAGGGAAGCCTAGGGCTAGATGAGGAGCGGTGACACAGTGGAGGGTTTTTAGCCGTAAGCTGCAGATGGCTCTGCCTATGAGCTGGGAGAGGAGAGGCTGGCATGGACTTGGCTAGGGTTCATAATCCTGCCTGCACCATGCTCTGTGCTGACTAACAGGACTGTTTTCCAATGGTTTGGAAATACCCCAGTGCCTGGTCTGTGTAAGGTAGGTGGTCCCTGTTGCTCCCAGCCCACACTCCCCAACTCCCTGCCCACCTTCCCTGCCAGCACCCGTCACAGCCCACTCCCGGGCTGCACGTGTGGGGACAGCAATGTGTGCGATGCGAACACTGGGAGAAGTGCCTGCCCCAGCCTAAAAACCTGAATATTGAGTAAGGAAGCATGTGACACTTCTGGATTTTACTTAGGGAAAAGGTCAGAAGAGAAAATACTTTGACCAAAGGTAAATAAATCATTTTCTTCGTGGTCAAAATGACTTTTATTTGCAGAAGCTCAATGGAAAGCAGTGGCCAGTTGCCTGAGCACTGAGATGGCCACGCAGATGTCACAGCAGGTGTCAGATTTGCCACCGCAGCTGAGCACCCCAACTGCTGGCCCTTTGCTCTGTTTCAGGGGTGATTCAGCTGATCTTTCAGCTGGGCCACCAGCACTGTGGGGTGCACATGCCCACGTTGTGCCTCTTACACAGTTCTCCACTGCCGACAG
>NW_009260839.1:3310086-3315888 GCF_000687185.1 Egretta garzetta | reverse complement strand
CTCCCATCACCTCCTCGGCAGGGAGCGGGGGCGGGCAAGCAGCCGTGGTGGCCAAAGCAGGCTCGTTGCTGTGCCCCGGGGTCGGAGGCAGCCCTGGCAGGATGGCCGGCTGCAGCTCTCCCCGTCCCGCCTGCAGCACCAGCATCATTTGGCTCCAAGCTCATCTTTCCCTTCCTCCCCAAAAGCATTTTTATGGTCACAGCCAAGCCCCTTGGCTACTATGGGATGGCAGGCAGGAGCCCTCATCCCCGCTGCTGATGAGAAAGCCATATCCCGCAGCCGCTGGAGCTCCCACCCTTCCTCCCTGGCTGCCCTCGGGATGCAGCACGGCTCCCGCCTGGAGGGGAAATCCTCCCCCTCACCTCCCACAGGGCTCAGAGACGGCTGGGCTGCCCTGTATCCCTGCGGTGGTGAGTGGATTTGGGGTGCAGGCTCCCGGAGTGACACCTCTTTCTCCCCACATCCCAGTGGGGGTTTCTTCTGCACCCCATCACTCTCTGCCCGCAGTCCAGCAGACTGTATCCCATTGCCGGTGGTTCACCCCAGCCTCTCCCTCAGCCTCCAGCGCTTCCAGCAAAATTCCTTTCTGGCCAGTCATTGCCGCCCCTCGGCCTCGACGCCTCTGGGGCCGATGCGCTGGCGGGGCTGGGCTTCCTCTTCCTGAGCTGCCCTGGCCCCCACTGCATTCCCAGCCCCCTCCTTGCCTTCACCCCGTGCTGTGGCATCAGCCCTTCCCTAGGGACACGAGGGCATGGGGTCTGCCAGCCAAGCCCACCTCGGGGGCCAGGTGCCCGGCTCCCCTTGCCCTCCCCGGGGGAGCTGCGTCCCATGTGCCCCCCATGCCGTGCTGGTGGCACCACCCCCGGAGGGATTTTGCAAGGGGACGATTTACAGCCCCGGCTGGCACAGGGATCGTGCAGAGGGTGACTGCAGTGAATCGCTCACTGCCAGGCAGCTGGGAGGGGTGGGAGGCAGCGGCTGCTGGAAGGAGGCTCAGCCCCGTGGGGGTGTGAGGGCTCCTGACAGCATCATCTGCCCTGAGACACTGCTGCCGCTCCCCCTCACCTCCCGGCACCCACCCTAACTCGGGTCTCACCCAGGCGCACACCCAGCACCCCTGGAGCTGGACCCCATGCTGGCACCCACAGCACCCAGCAGGGACACCTCCCCTGCACACAGCCCCAGCAGCACCCCCTGGTACCCACCTGCCTCAGCTTCCCACAGTGGCACCACTTCTCATTATTAATTAAAGAGTGAATGCTTTGCTTTTCCACAGTCCCCCTCACCTGTGGCTCTCTGTGCATTGTGCAAATATTAATTACTGGTAATTAATTACACCAGGCCTCCCCATCCCCCTGTGGAGATGCTGTCTCACAAACATGCTGATAGCAAACACGGCATCAGGGCAGGCTCTTCGGGCTGGGTGGGAGCTTCCAATTACCTGTTGCTAATAATGCAAACCCCACCTGCAGCAGTTTCTACCTAATTGACCTTCCTGGAGGGCTAATGAGCTGGGAGAGGGAGATAGGTGGCAAACCAGCAGGACCTGGTCTGATCCCAGTAAGGGGCTGATGGGTGGATCTTTATAAATGCTCCTGCTCAGTGCAGCTTGTGTTCCTGGAAACTTGGTTCTGGGGTGGGGCTGTGGGTGCTCCAAGCAATCAGGGGAGCTTGCTTTGTGCCAGCCTTTCAGCCCTGAGCCTACTTGGGGGGATGTGCCCTGTTATCTGCATTGGTGTTGAGCTGCTGTCCCCCCAAAGCAGATGAGGATTATCTCCCATTGCTCCCCTCTCCCCCTCCAAAGGGCTTAAAGCCTGTCAGAGGCAGCGTAAGGGTTCAGTGCTCCCCTGTCCTGTCGCTCCTTGGTAGAGGGCTGGGATGCCGTGCAGGAAGAGAACGGGAAGACAAACAAGGTTGTTGACCCTCCTGAAGCGGAAGGTGGGTGCTCTGGGAACGAAGGAGGGGGATTGCCTGGGGATGCACAGCAGGAACCTGCAGATCGCTCGCTGCAGCGTGGCTCTGAGGATCTCTTGGGTGAGGTCCCTCTGCCTTCCCAAGGGACAAAGCTCCTCTGCGCAGCCTTGGGTGTTGTTTGGGGGCACCGTCTCCACCTCCACCAGGTTGCAAGCTCCCTTGCTTGTGAGTGGCTGCTGTTGTCTGTCCCTAAGACCGTGCAGGGCACCGATCCCTGACCAGAGGTGCTCCTTAATCCGGATCAGTGGGAAATCTGTTGTGTGCCTACGCAGCCCCATGCAAGCAGCTCACTGCCTGGCTGTGGCCACAGTGGCTCCTCGGAGCGAGGGGCAGCCCTGCAGGAACCCGGTCCTGTGCAGCCTTTTGTGCTGTGTGTGGAGCAGTCGCTGAGTGAAGTCAGCTTAATTTCCCGCTCTACCAGCAAAAGCGGGAGCAAACTGGGGTGAGATTAAGGCATTCCTTGGGCAGCTCCCACCCCCTCACCCTGACTGCTGTATCTCGGCCTGCGAGGCCACTAATGCTACTTACATTATTACTGGATTATTTTGGTGTAATGAGCTTTGCCTTGCTCAGCTGTCCCCTCTGCTCAGGGGTGCTGCGATGTGTAATGCTTCCTGCGCGAGGCCACGAGGCGGGCAGCTGCCTGCTCAAAAACAAGCAGAGCCCCAGCAAAACAATGCATTAATGTTCCCGGAGCAAAATTCCAGCATGGGCCGGAGGTTAATCACAAATCAGGGAGCTTTTGGCTTAGTGTTGAAAAAAGCCAGTAGGCGGGAGGGTGACGGTGCCCTAAGCCGGGTCCTGACCCATCTCCATGGGTACAAATAGGAGTGACCGTATGTGTTTCATCTCTGCCAGCGGTGTAGTGCAGCTATAAGCATCTCTCCCATCCTCGACTCCTTTTCCTTTGCCTTCCATCCCATCAGACCTGCCAGTGCAGGGGCTTGGCAATGTGTTGCTATGGACACCAAGAAGTTTCCCCTAGAGACCAGAAGCCCGGAATAAGCGATGCCTACATTTTCTGACATTGATTATTTTTTTTCTTCCCCTTTTTTTATTATTAATGTTTGTTTAAGTGTTGATTAATTCCCAGCCTTTCACCCCTCCTCCTTCCCTCTTTTCTCTCCGAGCTTTGTGGATTGCCATGGCTGTGTCCCAGGGCTTGGCTTCTGCTTCGTTCCCGGCGAGGGTGCGAGCATGGGGTGCGTGGGAGGAAGTTTCAGTGCTGTAACTCTTGCTCTGCTGGAGACCCCTACAGAAGGGATCCCCTGTTTGTTCCAGCCTTGGGAGATCCTGTTGGGGTCAGGCCTGGTGCCCACCAGCAGCAGCTGCCGCAGGAGGTCCTGGACCCCTCTTGCCAGGGCTTGCACCTCCCTGCAAAATATGCCTGCAGAACTTGCGTGGGGGTACCCTGCTCCCTTTACAGGTGTCCTTCATCATATTTGGGACCTCAAAGTGATTTAGATCTAGACTAGTTAGTGCCTCTGCTGGTCTGAGCTCCAGGCCTGACTCCCATTTCATATCTCCTCAAGTACCTCTGTTGGCCTCTCAGAGCTCTGCAAGAGCGTGATCCGGTGGGAAGTCCCAGCAACTCTTGGAAATTCACGTCAAGGCTGGAGCCTGAGCCTCGCTGGGGGATGCTGACAGGAAAATGCCTCGGCTTTCCTTGCAGCCATCGGGTCAGACTTGGCGAGGCAGCCAGTCCCCAGCAGCTGTGTAACCCCAGGGGATGGAGCGGGGGGGGTGGTGGTGTCAGCCCATTTTCCCAGTGGTGAGCAGTGCTGCACGTCCATAGAGTGTGTCTCTGGGCACTTGGCTTATGGGTTGGGATTAGACTGTGAGACAGTCTCAATGTCATTTTGACTTTTCTTTCTTTGCTTTTGAAGCCAATAATGGGCTGCTTCTGTTCCCCGTCACATGATCTGCCCGACGGTGAACACGGAGCCTCTCTGCTGAGTGATCCCCTCTGTCCTGTGCCCCTTCCTCCCTGCTCTGGAGGGAGTTCACACACCAGGTTTCAATCAGCTGCTTCTCTTGTTCCTGGGAATGCAGTTCAGCACTGGGTCAGAAAGTCTCTGGTCCATTGAAATCCTGCCCTTCACTGCTCAAGTTGCCCGAATTGCAGCTCCCTCTGAAATCTTACAGCAAACAAGTCCTTTGTTGCTTGGCCCCTGCCTGCAGCAGTTGGCATGGTGTCGGCCAGCCTGGAGCTCCTGTGAGCAGCCCATAACTCGCAGGTGGGGCAGGGAAGGCAGGAGCTGCTCTTTAAAATGTTTTCTGTGTGTGTTTGGGGATCATGCTGAGGCAGCAGAAAGACACCCTGCTCCATACAGTTCCTCCCCTGGAGCGTGGGGCAGGGTTGCAGAGCATCAGCCCTTCGTGGTGGTCTGCAGAGCTGCTGGAGCGGGGTGAGGAGTGGAGGTGAGCCCCAGGACCGTTTGCAGCAGGAGGGGGTCAGCTCTTGCCCAATAGCTCCAGGGAGCCATGTAACCCTGCCCTCCCCTGTGGCCCCCAGCTCAGCACAGAGCCCGCACGCGCCGTGGTGCTGCTCCGGAAGGAGCAGTGGGATCGGGATGCTGCTCCTTGCTGAGGAGGTGAGAGTCCCACCAGGGCCAAACACTCAATTGCTGTGATGTTTGAAAGCTCCTTGAAAAATGACTTCTTCATCCAGTTCCTAACCAAACAAGTGGAAGCTACAAAAAACGACAGTTCCTTCCCATGCTGCTGCCAAATCGGTGCTCGCTGGCGCGTTTCTGAGCGGGTCACCAGCAAGCCAGGACTGCCCGAGGGCTGAGCGGAGCAGAGCCGGTGGGTAGCTGGTCCCTGCCTTGTCCTTCTGCACCTGCTTGGGGGATCGGAGAGCATCCAGGGAGCTCTGCACAGTTTTGGGGCGATGGTGCAAGTGACCTGGCTGTGCATGCAGGGACAGGAGCAGTGCCCGGGCACTTGCACTGCACAGCGCTTAGGATTGCAGACCTGTGAGGTAGTGGCTCTTTCGTGGGGATCGGGAAATCCTGAATCCAGGCAGGGATGTGCACCCAGCTCAGGGTCACCAGGCTCACCAGGTCTCGGTTGTCCTTTGCCCTTAGCGATGGCCTGATGGCCCATTGCTGTGTCCAGAGGGCTCTTCTGTAGCTGCCGGGCTGAGGTCAGTGCAGCAATGCCCGGCTGTGTCCTGAATACTAACAGACCCTTCCCCTCTCTCGCTTTCCCTCCCTCCTTTCTGCCAGCAGTTCCCTATCAGCAAAACCCCTACACCCCCGGGAGCAGCTCCACCGTCATCCAGTGCTACCGCTGCGGGGACACCTGCAAGGGAGAGGTGGTGCGTGTCCAGAGCAACCACTTCCACATCCGCTGCTTCACCTGCCAAGGTAGGACGGGGCCGCCCGAACACCTGGTGACCAGATTGCCCCACAGCCCTGGGTGCAGTCTGGAAGGCAAAAGGCTGGGGATGGACCTACTTGGCCCCTTGAGATGTGGTCACACGCCTGGGGATGGCAGGTTCCCGCAGGGGTGGATGTGGTGCGGTGCAGGCGGGGAGGTCACAGCATGGGGCTGGCACGGTGTCCCAGAGCTGGCAGGCTGTGAACAGGGGTGGCTGAGACCTGGGCACTGTCACTACCCTTGAGCTGCCTGAATGCCAACAGCCCGCGCTGTGATGGTCCCAAACATACCCACGGCTCATCTGTGATCAGGGGCAGGAGGGGGCACCACATCCTTCAGCTGCCTGCCTGCCCCCAGATTAGGAGGAGGAGGTGTCACCAGTCTGGCTGAGAGGCAGCGAGGCGGGGGGGATGCCCGGGGCAGCTCCCGATGGGGCTGGGGGGG
>NW_009260839.1:3307024-3308048 GCF_000687185.1 Egretta garzetta | reverse complement strand
TTGCCCCACAGCCCTGGGTGCAGTCTGGAAGGCAAAAGGCTGGGGATGGACCTACTTGGCCCCTTGAGATGTGGTCACACACCTGGGGATGGCAGGTTCCCGCAGGGGTGGATGTGGTGCGGTGCAGGCGGGGAGGTCACAGCATGGGGCTGGCACGGTGTCCCAGAGCTGGCAGGCTGTGAACAGGGGTGGCTGAGACCTGGGCACTGTCACTACCCTTGAGCTGCCTGAATGCCAACAGCCCGCGCTGTGATGGTCCCAAACATACCCACGGCTCATCTGTGATCGGGGGCAGGGGGGGGCACCACATCCTTCAGCTGCCTGCCTGCCCCCAGATTAGGAGGAGGAGGTGTCACCAGCCTGGCTGAGAGGCAGCGAGGCGGGGGAGATGCCCGGAGCAGCTCCTGATGGGGCTGGTGATGGATTGCTGCCACCCACGCCTGGGATGCGGCTGAGGTGCCGTGGGATGCTGTGTGCTGCAGCTGGGGCTTGGTGGCCCCCAGGGGCTGGCAGAAACAGCAGAGAGGTTGCTTGAATCCTCCCTGAGCACAAGAGGAGAGCTGTGGAGCTGCAAAAGCTGGCAGCACAGAGCTGACACTGAAGGGCTCCTTAGCACATTTATTAAAGCAGCCGCTCTCAGCCAGGCCAGTGGCCGTTTCTGTAGGTTGCAAAGCATCCCTTTACCAGGGCTTTTTAAAGGTCTGTGGTCTTCCAGGCTCCCAGCACCTTGTGCTAAGCAGAACATAAGTTCCTGTCCCCTTGGCCATGCTTTGCTGCTCCTCCCCTGGGGACAGAGGGTTTGGCCGGAGGGGGCTCTTCCCCTGGGCTGTCGCCACCCCTTCAGCAGCCCTGTCCCCCATGGGGGGGGCAGCCCCACATTTCTGGGAGGGGGTGTGGGCCCCAGGTTGCCCAGGAGCTTACCTGCCCACTCAGGTAGCTGAGCCTCCTCCCGGCTCCGTGTGCGGGAGCAAGTGGGAGCTGCGCTTCCAGACAAAGAGCTAAGAAAGACGCTGGCTTCAACGCG
>NW_009260839.1:3289529-3306996 GCF_000687185.1 Egretta garzetta | reverse complement strand
CTGTCTGTCTGATTTCCAAGTGAAAGGGAATAAATAATGAGAGGAAATCCTCCTGTCTCACCTTCCCTCACAGCTCGCACCCCCTGCCACCTCAGGCTGGCTGCTGCCAGCTCCCACGCCAGCCCCACAGCTTGTCCCCAACAAGTCCCCAGGAGCCTGGCATGGCTGGTGCAGCCTCGGGGGATGTGCTCTGGGTCCCACACCAAAAGGGTCCCAGACCTGCCTTGCTTTTACTTGCTTCTGCTTCCTGCTGCTGCCCCAGAGCTGGTGGCCGGTCCCTCGTCACTGGTGGGGAGATGCTGGCAGGCTGTTCTGGAGAGCAGTGGGTGCTGGCCCCA
The DNA here is from genome assembly GCF_000687185.1 of Egretta garzetta. NCBI lineage: Eukaryota > Metazoa > Chordata > Aves > Pelecaniformes > Ardeidae > Egretta > Egretta garzetta. Next base: position 3,306,658 of record NW_009260839.1, on the reverse strand, counting down.
CACGCCCTGGCCGTCTGCCCCCAGCTCTGGGGAGCAGCTCTGCAGGGGCTGCTCTGCTGGGGGGGAGCTGCCTCTCTGCCCCTGTGGGTCCGGCTGTGCCCCGGGGAGGGTGGCCACTGTGTGGACTGGCCCAGGGGCGCAGGTGAGGTGTGTGGGGACAGGACAGAGGGGTGCTGGGGTGTAAAGCAGAGACCACGATGGGCTGTGCCAGCCGGTGCTCAGCTGCTCTGCAGTCCCCCCTTCTTGTGACCTTGCAGAACAGGCGATGGGCATCGTGCAAAGGCCCTAGGACCTGGTCCCTGTGCTGTTTCTGAGGTGCCTTCTAGGGTCTGACATGCTCAAGGTCTCTGTGGATGGTGAAGGCATAGGAGGGAAATGACACTAAGGGCCAGGGCTTGCCACGTCTCCTTGGGTTACTCTGATGGGCTGTGCACCACCCATGGTTCCCACAGCAGGGAAGGAAGTGAGGTTGGGCTGGACACTATGGAAAAACAAGCAGTGAGAGCACCAACCCCAGTGTGTCCCAGGACCTGTTCCTGTTAGGGCATGGCTTCGTATCCAGGCCAGGGAGTGGAGATAGCTCATTATGGAGAAGGCCACGTCCCAGGGCGTGGAGAAGACCTCTCCCCAGCTGTCCTAGGGCATGCCCAACTCTTTGCTGTCTTGCTCTTGGCTTCCCAACACCCTGTGAGTGTCAAATGGAGGGGCTGAGCCCCATCCAGGTGCTGTGGGTCCAGGAGGAGATGCCACGGACCCTCCTGGGCTGTTTGTGCGAGGTGGGTGGGGGATGCAGGGGTTCCCCTCCCTGCTCTGGGGTTTCCTCTGGGAGTGCCCAGCCCTGGCTGGCTGGGCAGCTCTATCCCGCACCCTGCCACAGCCCGACACTGACATCTTGTGGTGCTGGGGGAAGGCCCCAGCGTGTCTGCTGGGAAGGGAAACCCTCTGAGATGCAGCAGCAGTGGGCTCAGAGATCCCGGCCATAAACCTGCCTGCTGCCCCTTGACGGATGCGTGTCCTCCCCCCACAGTGTGTGGCTGCGACCTGGCCCAGTCGGGCTTCTTCTTTAAGAACCAGGAGTACATCTGCACCCATGACTACCAGCAGCTCTACGGGACCCGCTGTGACAGCTGCGGGGACTTCATCACCGGAGAGGTCATCTCCGCCCTGGGGAGGACCTACCACCCCAAGTGCTTTGTCTGCAGCACCTGCAGGTGAGCTGAAGCCATCTCTGAGGGCACGCAGCCCCCCATGCAGCCCTTGGCCGTGCACCAGGGAGAGGGGTGTTCATTAGCCCACAGCCCCTTGTTCCCTGCTCAGCACTGCAGCAGGCACCTCCTCTGTGTTTTCTTGGTGCAAACCCTTGGGAAGCAATGAAATGGCTCCGACCCTTCCCTTTGCAGCCTGAAGACCTGCCTTAACGCCTGCATTGGTCCTCCTGCCCCGGCATGTGTTGCACACTCCCTGCCTCCCCTTGCAGCCCTCACCTGTAGCCCCTCCACTCCCTGGCACCATGGGTCCTGCTGGCCCTGGGCAGCCCCAAATGCTGCATGGAGAGGAGCAAGCGGCTCATGCCTCCCCACCTTTTCTTTGGCCGCAGGAAACCATTCCCAATTGGAGACAAGGTCACATTCAGCGGGAAGGACTGTGTCTGCCAGAACTGTTCCCATTCTCTCATCAGCACCAAACCTATCAAGATCCACGGGCCCAGCCGTAAGTTGACTGCTCCTGTGTTACGCGACTGCTCCAAGGAGAGGGACCGCCTGCTCCTGGACCGGTGCTTGGGGAGGTGACAGGATGGGCTTTGGGGCCAGCAAGCAGTGCTGCACAGAGCCACGGGTGTTTGCAGATGTTTTGAAGGAGGAACAGGGTAGTCACATGGCTCCACCCAGGATTGCAGGTCACCACTGGTTTCGGAAACTCCCTTGGCCTGTTCATGACCTGGGCAGGTGCTGTCTCCCCTGCAGGCAATGCCTCGGGCAGTGGGAAGGTTTTGGAGCTGGGTTTGCTCTGAGGTGGTGCCCAGATGTTGCTTTGTGTCCCACTGCACCAAGGTCTCTGAGTGCCAGCCTCAGGACCACTCACCCGGCATTCCCAACACTGGTGTTAACTTGCTGCATCTACAAGCACTGAAAAGGCTTCTTACACTCACCCCCTTGCTCTGATGAACCTAAGCTAAAGAGCAATGGATAGCAAGAGCAATAAACAGGCTTTTTTGGGTGGATTTGGCCTTGATTTTGACCCCAGGTTGTTCCTTGGGTTACCCTCTCTTCATGCCATTCCCCTCTCAGGGGCTTTGCTCCCCAGCCTTTCCTTGCTGCTGGCTCTCTGCCATGGGCATCTGCGGAGCATCCCGTGGGTGCTGTGCTCGGGGGCTGGCAGAGCATCCCTGCAGCGTGGAGCTGCTGCACACAGGGCTCGCTTCAGCCCGTGTCCAGAGCGAGGGGACTGCGGCGCTGATGTCCACGCTTCCCTGTCTCCCATATGCCCCGTGTTTGCTGCTGGCGAGTCCCAGGGGAGCTGTGTCAGTGCGGTGCGTGGGTAGGTGGCAGAGGGCAGGGAGAGCCGGGAGCTGAGCCACACCACGGTGCCCAAACCCTGCCATGTCAGCGGGCTGAGCTGGGGGGGCGGGCGGGGGCCCTTGCTGCTGCAGCTCCGCAAGCCTTGGAGCATCAGTGCCTGGAGCAGAGCCCTGCAGCCAGGGACAGACCCAGGACTGTGGTGTCACCCATGGTCCTTGTCAGCCGGTCACTGTGGCAGCACTGGTGGTGGCTCTTTGGATTGAGCTGTGGGTTGGTGCTGATGGGAGCTCCCCCAGGCTGCCTCCCCCCAGCTCTCATGGTGGCCTCGGTGCGGTTAGGGGATGTGGCAGGGGTTGAGTGAGCCCCAGCCCGAGGGTGGAGCAGGGCAGGGGAAGGGCAGCCACACACTCTGCCTCGTGCCTGCTGTCCTCTCCCTTCCCGTCCCCTTCCCGTCCCCTTCCCGCCAGCGCTCCTCCCTGGCCTGCAGAGCGGGGTTACCTGAGGGCACCATGCTTTATTCATAGGCAGCTGCAGGCAGCAGCCAGAGGACGCCTGCTGCCCGCCCGTGCCCCTTGCGGCCCAGGTGCCCTGGCAGTGCCACCCTGACAGGGTGGCAGGGGAGGTTTGCCTGCTGCAGCCCACACTGGTGCACTCTGCAGAGGGCACATCCCTAGAAAGAAGGGTGCTGAGCCTTGCCCTGCAGCCCCAGTCCTGCCAGCAACAAAAGAAACCCAGCAGCACTTGTGTGAGAGAGGGAATGGATCCTGGCTCAGCTGAGCTGGCCAGCCTGCTTTTTGCCAGGGGTCAAAAATCCACTCCCCCACTTATCTTTGCCCAGCAGGCAGGGATTTGGTGCAGAGCTGCCTGGGGATGGGCTGAGTAGAAAAGCCTGCCTGCTCCGGCTGCCATTGCGGTGCTGCTGCACCTCTGGTGTGGTGGCAGGGAGGGAGTTAAGGAGAAACCCCATCCGGGCAAACCTGCTGCCCCGGGGGAGAAGAGGACAAGGAGGAGTCAAGGTCAGGGGTCCGAGGCCCATGTGCTTCCTGCTCCCAGCCTTGGCCAGAGCCAGGGGAAGCGGGGAAGGAAGGGAGTCTCGTAAATACCGCAGCGGGGCCGGACGCGGCTGCCGGAGAGCACAGCCCTTCCTCTGCTGCGCTCGCTGCCGGACACTTCCCACTGCTCCCGGCCCGGGGGGCAGCCCCCAGGGACCTGCCAGGGCAGCACGGCCCTGGCAGCCCATCCACTCGCCCCGGCTCGGGCTCGGCAGGGAGACCCAGCTCTGTGCTTCGGTGGGTGCTTGGCTGGGTGCCAGCAGTGCCTCGGAGGTCCCAAATCCAGCAGGAGGCTTTCCTCCTGGCTCCGTTGCTGGCAACAAGCAGAGGTGGCATATTCCCGTAAAGAAGTGATTCCCCATAAAGAAATGATCCTCAAGGGGCTGTCCCTGGAGTGGTCTCAGGAGTGGGGGTTTTATAACAGCAGCACCCCCTAGAAAAGGAGGTCCTCGGGCAGGGCTTCCTCCAAGTGCGAGGGGTGCGTGGGATTAAATAGCCAGGGTGCCTGGGCCAGCAGATGTGGGTGTTCCTGCCATGCTGCTGAGCCCCACGCTGGGTTGCTGCAGTGGTCCCATTTGTGCCCCCCATCTTCTGTCCCCCCAGACTGTGCAGGCTGCAAGGAGGAGATCAAGCAAGGCCAGTCCCTCCTGGCCCTGGAGAAGCAGTGGCACGTCAGCTGCTTCAAGTGCCAAACCTGCGGGATCATCCTCACCGGCGAGTACATCAGCAAGTGAGTGCCGCTGTGCTGGTGGCAGGCTTGGCCGTGCTGGCCGTCACCGGGCTGTGCCCCCCGGGGCTGGGGCTGCAGTGAGGGGGTGCCCAGCCTGGCCCACCCCCTGCTCACCCCCTTCTCCTCCCTTTCCCAAAGGGATGGTGTCCCCTACTGCGAGTCTGACTACCACGCCCAGTTTGGCATCAAGTGCGAGACCTGTGACCGGTACATCAGTGGCAGGGTCCTGGAGGTGAGTCCCAGCGCCAGAGCCACCCCATCCCGGTCTGGAATAGGGACTGCGTGCGTCCTGCCCCGAGGTGCCCTGGGGAGGCGTGGGTATTTCATCATCCTGCACGCTTGTCATGCTGCCCTTGGTCTCTCGGGGCCATGGCTCCTCCTGCAGTGGGTGCGTGGACACAGCCTGGCCACCTTCTCTGGAGGGTGGGAGTGGGGGAAGGAGCTATACCACACTGCAGACCTTCAGAGAGGTGGCTTGGGTACTGGAGCTCCACAAGCATCCGGAGCACGCGGTGGCCCGGGTGTGCTGGGGTGTGTTCTGGAGCCCAAGATGTGGGGACATCAGCCTTAACCAGCTTACTACCATGCCTGGCTCGGGAGTGTCCCCACCGTGCTCGCCCCATCCTGCCTCTGAGCGCATCCCTGTGCAGGCAGCCTGCCTGTTGCCTTGGAAACGCATCCAGCCTGGCTGCCCGCTGCGGAGCCTGGGCGAGGGGCTGCAGCACCCTGCCTGCAGGCAGCCGTCCCCACGCACACCCCTTTGCAGGACAGCCTCTGAGCAGGGGGTCCCCTGCCCTGGGCCAAATCCGGAGGGGGCTTTGCTTATCACGTTGCTGGCCAGCAGGAGCTGCTCTGGCAGAGCTACCAAGGGATGCAGGGATCCCATGAAGATCCCACGGCAAGGCATGGGTGCAGGTGGCTATGGAGGATGTTTTGGGCGATGATGGAGCTGCACAGCCAGCAGGGGTGGGGGGAGTGGGGTTTGCTGTTGGGGACGGGCAGGGAGGTCCGTCAGGGCTGGTCCATCCCATCAGCCAGGCAGTCAGGTCCTTCCTGCGGTCCCTGCTGGAGGTGTTTGCTTTCTGTTTCTACCCCAACATTTGCAGGGGAAAAGAAAAAGCTGGAAAATCTGGTCTGAGGGTAAACTAAAGGCTCAGGAGGCAGAGAGAAAGATGTCAGAATGAAACCTGTTGTGATTTTTAGACCCCCTGGTGATGCTGTGGGGCTGGGCTGTGGTGGTGTAGAGAGGCAACAATGCTGAAAGTGTGCCCAGTCACTCCTAAGACCTTCCCTTCATGGGAAGGGAAGATGCGGGTGGCATTGGCACCCACACATTGCCATCTCCAGACAGCAGCGATAGGAAGCTGTATCCCAGAATCGGAGGTACTGTGGCTCCGCAGCGAGCCAGACCGCAGGTGGTGTGGGCTGGAGTGGCAGTGGCTGTGTAGGTCTCCAGCATGCTGAGGGCTGTTCCAAGACATCTCCAGCCTCACAGCCTGCCGAGAAGTGGTCACCCCATCTGGTCCTGCCAGCTGGGCTGGCCTGAAGCTGGAGTTGGATGCCAGGAGCCCTCCAGTATCTTCCCCCTTTCCAGGGAGCTGTCTGTGCCTGGGAATGCTTTCTGCTGACTCCAGGCTTCGGCAGGTCCTGGCACTGGCTGCTGTGAGTGTGAGCTCGGTGCTGCAGCAGCTGTCAGGGGCCGGCTGCCCGCCATGGGGCCACTTGATCAGCAAGCATCTGAGCAGGGCAGGGTGAAGCCAGAGGGTCCCCCGGGGTCGAATCCCTGCTGCTGCTCCCCTGGGCAGTCTGGTCCCCAATAACCCCTTGCCAGGACAGAAGCATCCTCAGCCACCCCAGCAGGCCAAGCAGGCTGGGGTTCAGCATATGAGGGCAGGTGAGAGGAGCCAGAGGGGACTTGGGACCCTGCCCTGAGCTCAGAGGCTGTGCTGCCAGCCCGGCCAGCACCCTCAGGCACCACTGCCTCCTCGCTGCACTGTTCTCAGGGTTTTCCTCACTTGGCACAACCACAGTGGAGTCGGGGTGTTTCTGCTGCTGCATGTCTGAGGGGATGGACAGTGAGCAGCTCTGCCGGGCGTGACACCTGCCTGCAGGCTGGAGATGGCCCCGGGGCAGTGGCAGCCTTCCCGCTCTCCCTTGCCTCCATCTCCCCTGGCTGTTCTCCCAGCGTTAGCTCCGCATTCCCTACAGCTTTGTCCTTGCCCTCTCCCCTGTGCCCTGTCCCAGCTCTGCTCCCAGCATGAGCTCTCCCTGGCTGGAGTGGCTGGCCAGCTCTGACGGGCTGTGGGAAGATGCTGCCTGAACCCCACGAGATGCTCTGAACAGCCATCATCTTGCGTTGGCACTTTGCCTGCTGCACCCACGCCTGGGCATCGGAGCCCTCCTTGCATGACAAGACTCCAGTGGGCAAGAAGTAATGTGCCTCGGCGCCGGGGCTCCTGCGGGCAGAGCTGAGGTGCCGCCTCCTCACAGGCACTGTCATGGAGCCGAGAGGAGCATTGGGTTTGGGTGCTGGGGGGCTGTGCTGGACAAGGATGTCGGAGCACCCCTTGCCTCCCCACGGCCAGGGCTCAGCCTGTGCTCCCCGCCCTCCCCGGGTATGTGCCTGCTCACAGTGTCGAATGATCTCCTGTAAAACCAGAGGCTTTAATTGTCTTCTCCAGCAGAGCACAAAATGGAAAAGGGCGCCTTTAAATAATGTTAGGCCTTGAGGAGCTTTCTTGTGCTATTGCAGCAGCCTCCGGGCTTTCCCAGCCGCTCGGAGCTGTGCAGCCAGGCTTGGATGATTAATGAGTCTTTAAGGGACCGCAAGCGATAACGAGCAGGTCTCTTCCCTCGCAGCCTCTACCAGCCTTTTATGAGCTGTAATTTTAACCAATGTAAAAGGCGCAAGGTTTGTGCACAGTTTGGAGAGTTGCTCCTCAAGGCGGGGGTTGGGGGGTGTTGAGTGTTTTTGGAGAAGGTCTGTATTGAAATTAAAGTCGTGACTGAGCTGGTACGTGTCCCCGCGCGAGCAGCCAGCCTTGCTCCACGTCTACGCCCCCAGCTCTGCAAAGCATCCTGACCTGTGCCAGCAGCCCGTGTAGTCTAGAGATGAAGAGTTGGGGTGGGGTTTTTTTAACTACTGTCAGCGCACCAAGGCAATGGGGCTACTAAGAGTGTCCAAGAGCACCAAACCCACCCCAGATATAGAGGACTGCGGGAGATGGCCCATCAGCCATCAGGGCCCCGTGTCCCCAGCATGAGCTGTCTCAAGTCAGCTGGAAATACCAGTGAGGGGAGCCGCAGGCACACAAGCCTAAGGGGTGCCTGTCCCGGGCGCGCAGTGCGGGCTGGTGGGAGCCTGTGGCGGGGGGTGCTGGCGTGGTGCTGCGGTGGGCAGCTGCCCAGGCGGGGGGTGTGCAGAGGCGCTTGGGCAGCGCAGGAGGAACCAGCCGTCCTTAGGGAGCCTTTGCCATGGCGGGGTTGGTGGGTCACCTCCTGGAGCAACAGGCTTGAGACTCAGTGAGCCCATTGGCATGGAGTCAGTGACACTGGGAGCTCTGCATGAGGCTTTTAGGGGTAAAATTGGTTTATGATCTGTGTAGCCTGAAACCAGCTGTAGCATTTGCTCGGGCTGGCAAAGCATTCAGTGCGAGCCCCTGCCATGGGGCACTGTGGGTGGGCTGGGGCTCAGGGTGGCTGCTTTCTGGGGCTGCCATGGGGACCTCTGGTGTCCCACTGGAGAGCCTGGGGGACCAGGGCTGGGGCCTTCCCTGCTGCTCATCTGCACCCGCGGTGAGCCTGAGTCTCCAGCCCTGCCACCGGGGACTTCCCTGCCATGTCATCGAGCTGTTGGGTGTGAACTGGGGACATTTGGGCTGTGGGCTCACTTGGGCCAGCCCAGGAGTATGTTATGCTGCTGCCAACTGCATGAGGAGGTGCCTGGGGCGCAGGGCTGTCCCCTCCCTGGATTGAGGTGCACTTGCAACTGCAAGGTACAAACTCTCCTACTCATCTCCCCTGCCTGCCCTAAAACCTTCCACTCATTTTTGGCATAAACTGAAGGGAAATAGCTAACTGGCTGCCATCTGTACCCCAAGGACATTGAGTTCCAGGTTGATTTTTATGGGCAATCCACTGGCAGACTCTCAGTTATCCTCGCAGCAAATTTTCCTGTTGATCCTCCCTGTTTCAAACTGGCTCCAGCCCCCTCTATCATAACCGTCCCCTTTGTCAGCCAGAGCCTGGTCTTCCTTCTACCACCTTAAATTATCCTTCCTCTTCTCCTGGATTATTATGGGAGTAGAATGTCCTTTGGGGTCGAGCTCTAACAGTGCAGCCCAGATTCCTCCTGCCCTGAGCCAGCTCCTGCCTCCCAGCTCCCAGCCCAGAAAACGAGCCTGTAATTGAAATGCTAGCAGATACTTTGAGTGGAAACAAGCTACCAATTAAAGCTATTATCCCTGCCAAAGAGCAAAGGGAGCAGCCCAGCTGCTGCTCAGCTGGGGAATAGCATGTCACTAGTGCCGAAGTTTGGGCATGGCTTCGCAGAAGGAGAAAAGTTTCTTGAGGCAGAGGGGCTGGCAATGGTAGCCAGGGGGGATCTGACAGCAAGAGGAAGCCTGTGCTTTGCAAGGTTTATCTCTGGGGCCCTTCTCCCTTTAATTCTTCCCTGCTGTGACGTCCTGGGCCAGATTTGCTGTTTCCCTTCACACCTGTAGAGAGAAGGAGCTGGTGCAAAGCATGGCTGCTTGGCTGAGCGTTACTGCAGGGGGGCTCGGTTATTAGCAGGTCCAAGGACAATGTATTAGGGACGGGGTTTCTAGGGCTACCTTGTTTGGGACCTCCTAGCTCTGCTTTCCTGTGTGTTGAACAGTTCAAGGAGAGCAGAAGGGTCCCAGTCTGGCTCATAGTCCTGCAGAAGCATTAGTGATGAAGTGGTCTCTGGTTTTCTCTCTACGCTGCAGTGGTCTCTGAGGCCACTCGGAGCAATTTTGCCACATTTCACCTTGTCATTGCCTGCAACAAAGAGGGCCGCCAGGGATGCGAGCAGGTCGCCATGTCCTGCCTTGCTCAGGGGCCCCTCTTCTCCGCTCGCCTTTGCAGGCAGGAGGGAAGCACTACCACCCCACCTGTGCCAGATGTGTCCGCTGCCACCAGATGTTCACAGAAGGGGAGGAGATGTACCTCACAGGTAGGGGTCCTGCTGTGGTCAGGAGGGACCAGCGTGGCTGGGTGGAGGTGTGCTGGCTGTGGGGGCACTTGGGGTTCAGGTCCTTATGGTGATTGAAGCCAAGAGTCTCTCCACAGCAGAGTCCCAGTGCCCACCAGCAATGCCAGAGACCCCTCTCCACTGCTTTCCAGCCCCTGGGCTATTCCTGGGCTGTGTGGCAATTGCTTCTCTCCACGAAACATTCCCTGCTGCTGAGTTGGAGGAGACTTTGTTCCTTGTGGTCAGCTTTTTGCTCCCTGCACATCTGGGGAGCACTGCCGGGCATGCCTGGATGTGCCCCTGGCCTGCACCCAGCAAATAGAGGCTGGGATGGGTGCAAGGTGACCAGCTCCCTACTCTCCCCAGCCCCAGAGGAGGTGGTCCAGGACCCCTTCCCCACCGCCCCCAACTCCCCTCATCCAGGTTACGCTGCAAGCAGCACTGGAGGGGTTAGGCTTTCGCTTGGCACAGCTGGATGATTTGAGTTTGGTTTTGGCAAGGAGCTCATCCCTGCCTGGAGCTGCCCTAGGGGCTATTTCCAGCACAGAGGGAGGGTTTGTTTTCTCTTAGTAGCCTGTGCTTGCCTGTCACCCTGAGTCACTAATGACCCTGTGGGTGGCAAAGGAAGAACTCTGTGCTGAGAGAGCCGGAGTGGGGGTCCCAGCAAGGCCCTGTTGTGGGCAGCAGGATGGGCGTGCTCAGCATCCATCCTGAGGCACGCCTGGGTGAACTTAGTGGCTTTGCTGGTTCCAGCGAGGGGCTCTGGGTGCCTCAGGCTCAGTGTTACCCCGAGTTTAACCAGCAGGAGCTGGTTAAGCACTGGGCTGCCCCAAAAACATGCCCAGGTTTGCCATCACAGTTTAGTAGAGTTGGCCACTACATCTCGGTGCTTGAGAGCTGTTTAGTTTCTTAGTATGGACACCCAGTCTCCACTGCCCTGCCTTCCCAGTGGGTGCGTGCCTGTGGCTGCACTGTAGTGGAGAAGGCACCCAGCAAAGGCAGTGGAACCCAGAAGGTGACTCCCACCTCTGCATCCTCGGCGCTCACCGCTTCCCTCCTGCTTTGCTCCCCATGGAGAGGCTCTGGTTCCTACCTCCTGCCCCTGCAGGGCCCCCCAGGAGCTGCCCCCCCCAGCATGCAGGGGTTGCACTCCTATAACACTGGTTGTTCAATGCAGATGCTGCTAAGGGGGAGCACTGACACATCCCCCCCCGGGGCTGCAGGTCAGTGCTGGAGATGGCAGGGATGGGACAGGGCTCCCCCATGGCAGGGGGAGCTGGATGATACCTAGCAGCAGAGGTGAGCTGTGCATGGAGCTGAAACACTTTCCCTTTGCTGCGTTGCAGGCTCCGAAGTGTGGCACCCCATCTGCAAGCAGGCGGCCAGAGCAGAGAAGAAACTAAAGGTAGGCAGCAGGGTGAGGGGCATCTCCGAGAGGTGGCACATCCCAGGTGATGTTGCCCCCGAGTCCCTGCTGGAGGTGAATGTTGTGGCAGTGGCCAAGCCTGGGGTGACTTCCTGAGACTGGCACGAGCTCTGTCCCTGCTGCCCAGAGGATGGCGGTGGCCGTGGCCGAGGCTGTTCATGGGGACCTGCCTCGTGGCTGGCACCAGCCCATGCCACAGCCGGGGAGGGGGCACAGCAGTCCCCTCACGGACCCCCTGCACCCCTCGAGCTGTTGCTCTGCACCCGGCTGGCCACGGGGGCAGCTGCCCACTGGGCTTTACCAGCCAGGCCACTCGCCTGATTCCCGAGAGAGGCCAGGGCACAAAGCTGGATGGCCAGGGCAGTCTGTATTGGCTGTGGGCACTGGCAGCAAGCAGATGAAAGGGCAGACAAACTGGACCTTGAGTGAGATTCAGCTCCAAAAACAGCGATTTGCTCACTGTGCCCAGCATTGTGCCTGTTTGGGGGTCCCTCCTCACTGTGCTCTCACCCGTCCTCTGCTTCTCTGCCTCCACAGCACAGAAGGACATCAGAAACCTCTATCTCGCCCCCCGGTTCCAGCATCGGCTCCCCAAACCGCGTCATCTGCGTAAGTACAGCTCAGCCTCTCGCCCGCGCGGGGCAGGACGGATGCTCCGGCCCCAGGGGAGGGAGCTGCAGTTCCTGGTGCTGCTCTGCAGTGTGAGGCGTCTCCTGGGGACAAGCCCAGTGTTTGGGGACAGCATGGACAAGCCGTGCCCCTCGCCCCAGCGGCAAGCCATGCCACCAGTGCTGTTGGCACAGACCAGGAGCGCTCGGAGAGGCACGGTCCCATGCTCCCAGCTCCTCTGCCTCTTCTCACTGCTGCCTCTCGGGCATCTCCTCTTACCTGTTCCCACTGCTGGGGTGATGGTGGGCTCTGTCTGCTCTGTGCTGGCTCCACATCATGTGCTCCAGTGTCCCCTTCCTTCTCTCCTCTTCCTTTCTGTCTCTCTCTCCCTCTCCCTAGGCTAAAGTGGATAATGAGATCCTTAATTACAAAGACCTGGCAGCTCTTCCCAAGATTAAAGCCATCTATGAAGTGCAGCGTCCTGACCTCATTTCCTACGAGCCCTATCACAGATACACATCGGATGAGACGCTGGAGAGATATAGCTATGGGGAGGTACTGGAGTCTCGATATGCCCAATGCCGAGCTGCGCAGGGGGCTGGACCCCAGTTTGGGGCAATGGGGAAAACTGCATGCAGGCTTGCTCACTCCGGCAGGAATACCGTAGGGAGGCAGGAGAGGGGGTAAGACCTCTTCCAGAGGCTCCCCATCACTGGGAAGAGGGCCTGAGCTGGAAGGGAAATCGTGGTGCTGTTGCTGTAAAGTAAGAAAGAAACCAGTGACCTTATCAGCTGATGGTGGCACCCTGCCCACACTGTGCCGCAGACCCGACGTGCGGGGACGAGCAGCGCTGCGTAGGAGGAGACGTCGCCCTCGGGAGTGATGTGGCAGGGAGCTCACCCCTCACAGCCTCCGGGGTGGAGGGGCAGAGGGTCGGCGGGCTCAGCCCAAAGCCTGGCCCCTGGCAGGCAATCCTCCTGGCCACCCAGGCCCAGCACGGGGTCTCTGGAGCACAGCAGGGCTGCCCCTGTTGGGTGCTGGCCCTGCAGCCAGGAGGAAGGGAGGCTTGGTCAGGGCAAGTATGTGATGAGATGATGCCCAAGCAGCACATGGGACAGGACTGCCCTGCCCCGCTCCCCCAGGCAGGCTGGAGCTGCTGGATGATTTCAGAAAGTCCATGGAAGAAGAGGTCCCAAGCAGCTCACACAGAGATGGGGGACCTGAGGTGGTCCTGGAAGAAGACTTTGTAATGGCCAGCAGCAGCATCTCTTACATCTCCAGTCCCAAGGCTTGTCACAAGTTTGGTTTCCTCCGGCCCAGCCAGTGAAGGTGCCAGCAGCATGGCCATGGCCCGCTGTGGAGCACGGCGGGGCCAGCAGCCGCCTTCCCCCCTTACAACCGCTCCACCGAGGCCTTCGAGAAGGGGTGCAGGCTGCTGATGCAGGAGGTGCCATCCTGACGCCAGCTCCCCTCCCGGCCAGCCCCTCCCAGCCCAGCGTCCTGCCAGAGTTCAGCTCCGGCCGTGCCAGCAGCCGCCCTCGCTGCCTGGCAGCTGCGATCAGGCTGTAACACGGGGAAAAGGAGCCAGTGCAGGGCCCCGTCTGTCACTGTTCCCCCTAACTGTGTGCTGTCTCTCTCTCTGTCTCTCTCCCCTTTTTGCCTCCTGCTGCCTCCAGTCCCTGGGGACCCTCTCCCCGTACTCGCAGGTAATGCCCCGGTGGGCACCGGGGGGGGAGGTGTCTGTCACCTGCTGCAGCCACAGGGTGTCCCTCTGACCTTTGGGGCTCTGCGGAATGTCCCCCCACCTGGGTGCTGCCCCGAGGTGGGGGGAGATGGGGGGACCCTGTCCAGGAGGGCCCTGTCCTTCAGGCCCCGAGGAGAGCAGCGTTCAAACCTTCCATGGTAGAGTGGACCCAGGGTGCAGCTTCTGCCCTGCAGAGGGGGATGCTGGTAATTGGGAGCAAGCTCAGGGGAAGGGGACGATCTGCAGGCAAGGGGTTGAAAGCCTCTGGCCAGACACTGTCACCTGGTCCCAAACCCTGGGCTTTGCTGCCTGCACTTTGGCAGTGGGGAGGCAGAGCAGCCTGGGGACCCCCTCCAGCCACAGAGGACACGCACGCTGCCTGGCATGTCACACCGCAGAGCGTGCACCCTCCCAGGCTGCCACAAGCTCGGGGACCCCCATCCATGGGACACCTCCCTGCAGGGCTGCCAAGGCACTGATTTGCCTCATCCCGCCAGCTCTAACGCTGCTTCTCTCCATGCCTTTCCCCGTCCCCAGGACATCTACGAGAGCTTTGACACGCGGCAGAGGCGAGCCTCCAGCCCTGGCTACATCGACTCCCCCACCTACAGCCGCCAGGGCATGTCCCCCACCATCCCAAGGTCCCCCCACCATTTCTACCGCTCAGGTGAGAATTTCAGCTGCCACCCCCAGCTGGGCTAAGTTCAGACCCTCAAGTGGAGAGGGGATCACCAAACTGTTCCCTGCTTCTCCCAAGGGACTTCAGTGGTCCCTCCTCTGGCAAGCAAGCAGGAGGCCTTGGGGGGGGGGGGATTTGTGGGGAGCTGACAGCAACAGGAGCTGTGGGGCAGTGACCAACTCTGCTGCATGCATCCTCTGGTTCCCATGACTCTTGTCTTGCGAGCAGCAAGGAGAGGCTGAGGGGGCTTTGTCCTGCTTCAGACCTGAGCTCATGGAGAATGGGGTGGGGAGAGAGGTGACCCCCAGGTCCAGTGAAGAGCCCTCAGCTGGCTTGGTAGCTCTGGGATGGGTGTGCACGGGAGTGCTTGTGCCCAGCCAGTGCTGCAGGGGGGGTCCTTACACACACACGTGTGCATACCCCGGAGCGTATCTGGGGGGAAGCAGAGTGTGTCAGTGCCATGTATCCTGTCCTTTGGAGCTGGGGAGGAACAACTGGGGAAAATCCAAGGTCAGTAATTCCAGAGGTCCCGCATTCCCCGAGCTACCCGCACGCTGCACCGCCAAGGGCCCGTCACCGTTTGCCTCTGCAGCACGCTCGGCTTCCCCTCACCAGCGGCAGGGCAGCCTACTGCCCTGTAACAGCACCCGCACACGGGCTTTCCTCTGCATCCCGCCTTTCTCCAGAGATGCGGGAACTCTTCCCCCACTCCATCACGCCCCATCCTGGACCACGGCCTGGCGCACGTCATGGGTTGCCCCCCGCTCTTCTAACACCGCTGCATTTAACACCCGTTTTCTTTTGCCTCTTGTTCTCTCTCTCGGTCACTTATGGCTGCTTCTGCTCGGCACCGTGTAGGCACCGAGAGCGGGCGCAGCTCCCCATACTATAGCCAGTTAGATGTGAGGTCCTCCACTCCAACCTCATACCAAGCACCCAAGCATTTCCACATCCCAGGTAGGCTCTGGAGTGCCCGGTCCCTGGGAAAGCGCCGTGTCCGTGGCATGCCCGCATGTGCCGTTCCCCCTGTGTCGCATGCGTAGCTCCACCGCCTGCCTAGAGCCAGCTGGCAGCAGGATCTACCCCTGGTAGAGGCCATCCATAAACAGGACCTGCAGCTTGAACCCTCCTTCCTCCCCATCACCACGCGGACATCCCAGAGCCGCCCGGAGTCTGCTTGATCCTTGCAACATCCCTCTTCTTCCTCTTCCCTGACCTTCCTCCACCCCCCACACGAAGACGAGTCCCCTGCGGAGAGCCTGCCCCCTCCCCTGCCTCCCCCCCAGGATCACGAGCCGAAGCGTGTCTGCCGGAGGCCTTTCCGCACCCATCCGCTACAGATGACTATTTTATACTCCCCCGGGGCCCCGCCGCTCCCTCCCCCCAGAGTCTTCTGGGCTTGCCAGATGCCTGCTCCCCTTCTGCAGGGATTGCAGGGGGCCACCAGGTAAGGGCCACCACCCGCTCCCAGCCACGCAGAGCCCATGGGGATGGGGACGGAGCGGGCAGAAGGGGAGAGTGGGGAGGGAAGCAGGCAGAGCTGCCCATCCATCCTTCAGCACGTGCAGGGAGGGCAGAGCCCCAGACCACCCTGCTCAGCTGCAGGCATCTCCCGCTGCCCTTGTCCTCCTCCAAAACCTGGAACCCTCCACGATACACAGCTGATGCCCTGGGACGGCACCGTGAGGACACCCAGAGGCTCCCCACCATGGTCCCCTGCTTCAGTCCCATCGTTGCCAGGGTTTGGCCCTGCTGCCTGCCCTGCCCTGCCCTCCTGCTGACGGTCAGTGTTTTATGGATGGCCCCCTCCCTGCTCCGCCAGCTCTGCTGCCTGGCCCCTGCGCGGGGGCCATAGCTCTCAGCGCCAGGCTCCAGCTCGCTTTCCCTCCCAGCTCGCTCTTTTCTCTCTCTGCTGTGGAAAGAGGCTTTGGCTGATGTTGTTTCGCCCCCAGGTAGATTGCAGGTGGTTCTTCCAGGCGCTGGCATCCCCAAGAAACCGCACCAGCGCGAGCCGTGGTGCATTGCTGCCGGCTGGCAGGGGCGGCCGGTGGTCCCTGGCTGTGCCGCTCCCTCCCGGGGCTGGCAGCGCCCGCCGCCCCGCGGTGCATGCTGACGCTGGGGCACTCACTGCATGTCCTGCGTGCGCACCGCTGCCCTGGGGCTGCGCTCCTGCTGCCCCTCTGGGAGCCTGCCTGGCCCTGGCCCTGGCCCGGCACTGCACTCCCGGGGGACGCGTGGACCTGGAGGCGGTTGTGTGATGGATACGTGGCATGGGGACAGCATCTCCCGCGGGACCTCTGTCCTGCCCGTTCTCAGCACGCCCACACTGACCTCCCCTTCCTTCTTTCCTTCTTTCTTCCCTTCCTTTCTTTCTTTCTTCGGCCACCAGCTGCTGGCGAGAGCAACATCTATCGGAAACCCCCCATCTATAAGCGACACGGTAGGGTCTGCCTGCTGCACGCCGGGCTCTGCTCCGCGGGGGGAGCGGGGCAGGGTGCCAGCGCGGGGCTCGGTCTGGCTGAGTCGCGTTTAGGGACAGGGCGGGAGATGGGAGCAGATGTCAAGGTGAGATGCTGGGGCGCTGGGTTTCGGTGGGCTGATGCTCCTGCTTGCCCTCCAGGCAGCAGAGCACAGGGTTCAGCGCAAGTAAAAGGCAGCTTTGAACCAAGTCCCTGCTGTGAGGAACGGGGGCGAAGGCTGTCAGCATCGCGGGGGACAGGGATAGCTGTGGGAGGGGGAGCGAGGCCGTGGAGGGGTGGCAGAGGGGACGAGGGTGGCTGTTGCTGGCTGATGCCAGGAGCCAGAACAGCCTCAGGAAAGGGATGAAGAAAGTAATTCACAGTTTCACGTGGAGCCCTGGAGAAAAATCACAGGCCGTCCTGGATGGATGCTCCGGGGTGAAATGGGCCTGGGGGGTGTTGAGGGGTGGGGAGGAGGCAGAGGGGTGTTTGGTGTCTCTCAGCAGGGCTGGCTTGCGCTGTCCCTGCTTGCTTCTGCGTGTAGAGGGGCAGCAGCTCCCCCCCGAGCAGTAACTGTGTCTCCTCTCTCTCCCCGGGCTCTCCCTTCCCGCCTGCCCATCTCCCACCGCCCCGCTGCTGCCTGCACCCACTGCTGTAAGTAGCTGCCGCTGGCAGGGGCCCCCCCACCCCCCTTGGGGG
>NW_009260839.1:3284483-3289408 GCF_000687185.1 Egretta garzetta | reverse complement strand
AGAGCCCTTTCCCGGCCAGGACTGAGCCTTCCTCCATCCCCTCCCGCCTGTGCTATCGCAGCCCTCCGGGTGACGGGACAGCCTGGGGCACAGGGAGGTTGGTGGCACTGGTGGCACTGGGGCTGGGGTAAGCAATATGCAGAAGCCAGAGCTGCTTGTGGTGCTGTGGGCTATGAGCCACTGGGGTCTGAGCCCAGCCACATCAGCAACACCCCCCTGCTTGTCACTGTCCCTGCCATCTGCCTCTGCACCCTTGTCTCCAGGAGGTGTCAGCAGTTTGAAAATGGATTATTCCCAGCTCTGCTCCCTGCTGTCCCAGACGTAAATTGCTGGTGGCTACTGGGGAGAGGGGAGGGAAGAGGATTTGCCTTCATCCCCGGGGTGGATCTTTGCAAGTCCTGCCAGCGGGACTCAGGGTCCTCTGCCTGCTCCTTTTGCAGACAACTTCCCTGCAGCCACAAAAAGCAAAACGAGCGAAGACATCGCACAGTCGTCCAAGTACAGCCCTGCCTACTCCCCCGACCCCTACTACCACTCCGAGTCAGAGTACTGGTCCTTCCAAGGCTCCCCCAAAGGTAACGGCCCTGAATTGGGTTGGGGGAAAGGGAAACCCATTCCTGCCCCCAAACCCAGCCATTCTCTGGGAGGGACCTCCCTGGACCTGAAGGTGGGGTTGGGTCGAGATACCTGCCAAAGTGACCCCAAAATCCTAGCAGCCTTTGGGACTCAGCTGTCCCCATGCAACTGGAGACTGTCTCTTCCTTTACCTGCCTCCACCTTCATCCCCATCTGACCCTGCCACGTGTCTCCTTGCAGCCCCCCGGGCCCGGAGGTTCTCGTCGGGTGGCGAGGAGGATGGGTACGACCGGGGCATGCACAAGGTGAGTGATCTCCCTGCCTGCAGCCTGGCAGGGGAGAGCCAGCAGCAAGCTGCCCCATGGCGGCTGGCCTGGGGAGGAGACCCAGCCCAGCTCCACAACCCAAAAAGGGGCCACCACCGTCCCTGCTGCCCTCTGCCATCTCCGCCCTCTGCCATCTCCACCCCCTTGGCCACCCCCAGCATGGGGTCTGAAGAAGGTGCACCCCCTTGCTGAGGCACCCCACCCCAGAACCTTATCCCCAGGGATGGCGGAGCAGGAGATGCTGAGCCTGTGCTGGGAGGTGCTGTGCCCTGCCACGATGTGCCAGTGATTGGGGAGGGCCAGGCAGGGAAAGGAGGGGTGCAAAGTGGCTTCCCCCCCGCCCCAGATCCAGAGTGGCATCGGCAGGCTGATCCTGAGGGAGGAGATGAAGGCTCGGTCCAACTCCTATGCAGACCCCTGGACACCCCCTCGCAGCTCGGCCAGCAGCAGAGAAGCCCTGCACACGGCTGGCTACGAGGGCTCCCTCAACGGCTGTAAGGATGATCCTGTCTGTCTTGTCTGTCTGTCCCACCTGACACAGCCCCAGCCCCCGTGGGAAGTTTGCTGGGGTGGAGAGGGGAGAACAGGAGACTGGGAAGGTGTGGTGGGAGAGGTGCTGGGCACCAGAGTTGGGACTTGGGAGGCTCTTTTCCTCTCTGGAGGGCTCCATCCATTCCCTGTGCCCCGGCTGGGATGGGGCATCACTCAGCAGCCTGGTGAAAAGCTTCATGGGGGGGTTGAAGGGGCTCTTGGGAACCTCACAGCACCGCCACGCTGGGGTTGCTCTGGCCTGTTTCGGGCTTGCTGCCTGTGTACCTCCTCACTAATGGCACGTCTGGGACTGCCTGGCACCCCAGACCTGCTGGCTGGCCCCAGGGTTGCTTTTCTTGCTTGCGCTGCTCTCACTGCACAGCACCCCGGGCACCCAGCCCCTGTCCCCTGGGGGTTGCCGGGGGGCTGGGGGTGTTGGGGAGCTTGGCAGCACAGATGTCCCTGCCCATTCCATGCTCTCCTTCCTCATGGCACATCTGCGCTCGTGGAGCTGGGGCTGTTCGGAGTTGCTCAGGGAGCCTCTCAGCCCCGCTGGGCTCCTGGGAGCCCCGAGGAGGAGCCGTGGGGCCGGCAGCCGGGCAGCTCTGCATGGCGTAGGGCGCTCGGTCCTGCCTGACGCCCAGCTCTGCTCTCCTTGCAGCTCCCCGGACGCACTACCTGGCTGACAGCGGTGAGTGTGTGAGCCTGCGAGCCCTCTGCGGCTGGTCCCCCATGGCTGTGGGGTCCAGAGCCTGAGCTGGAGGAGATGCTGGGGCCAGGGAAGGAAGAAGGGGAGAGAAGAAGGAGCCTGTGAAAAGCTGGGCCAGGGCAGAGCTGAACCAGGGCAGAGCTGGTGGCAGTGCTGGGAGAGGATGAGTCAGAGAAACAGAGAGGAGATCGTGTTGTGCTGAAGGGTGAGGCAGGAGGGCTTCCATGGGACAGGGATTTCGGGGAGAGGAACATCAGCATGGGAGGAAGCCAGGCTGGAAATGAGTTGGAGCTGGCAGGAGACAGAGCTGAGTGAATGTGGATCTGGGTAGCGACATGGGAGCACAGCAGTAGGGTGGCCCAGTGGGTGCTCGCCCAGGGTGTAGGGCTCAACGCTGCATTTCCCCTTACGCACCTTGGTGGCTTCTTTGCAGATCCCCTCATTTCTAAGTCAGCTTCCCTTCCTGCCTACAGAAGGAATGGGCTGCACAGGGTAAGTGCCTCCTGCCTGCATCCTGCTGCTGCCGGGCATCTCTGCACCCTTCGTCATGCTCCCCAGGCTCCTCAAAGCCCTCTGTGCTCCCCTTTCATGACCTGCTCCCCCTTCTCTGCATCCTTGCTGTCACTGCTGGTGTGTGCCAATCTAAAATGACCCTTATTGGGGACCAAACTGCCCTCTCCAGGCACTGCCTGCCCTGAACGTCCTGCAGGGCACGTTTCAGAGGGACGCTGGTGTTACTTCCCAGCATGAGAGCTTTGCTTTATACCCTGGGGCAGTGATTGCTGGGGGTTGGGAGACCTGATCGTGCCTCTGTGTGACCTGAGCTTGTCACTTCACCTCCTTGTGCCTCAGTTTCCCCACCACCAGGTTTGGGGAGTGGGTCCTGCTTTGGGGTGGGTGGGTGCCTTTTCCCCTGGGGATGTGGGAGGTGCCATGCTGAGCATCTGGAGGGGACCCCTCTTTACTCCTCTCTGTATCCCTCCCACAGCCTCCCAGTGCTGAGCTTTTCCACTATGACAGCACGAATGCCGTCAACTGGGGGATGCGAGGTAAGGCGCTGTGGGGCTGGGAGGCATCGTGGGCAGGGGACCCTGCAGGCACGGAGCCAGATGCCGTGGGGCTGCCTACCCCACCACAGGCAGCTCTGGAAAATGAAGTCCAGGCTGGAGGGAGAAGGGGGAGACAGGCAGGGGTCCCCGCAGCCCCGGGGGGAGGATCCTGGCAGCGGAGGGGTCAGCGGGGCTCATGTCTCTCTTGTCTTTTCTCTTTTCCCACAGAGTACAAGGTAAGATGTTCCCGCTCCAAGGAGCGGCTGCCAGCCAGAGGTGTGAGTACCACCCAGAGGGAGTCCCAGAGACGTGTCCATGTGTCCCCAGGCCCTTCAGGAGGAAGCTGGAAGTTTTGCCCCCTGCCCACAATGCCCTACCTTCACCCCCCTCCATCCCCCACCTAACAGCCCCGTCCCAGGACTGTTGGGGCTCGGACCGGAGTCCTTCCCATCCTGCCAGGGTCCCAAGCACTTGGCCGAGGAGAGTCTCCTGGGTGAGGAACAGAGAAGGATGGTTGTGCTGGTGCTTCCCTACTCACACTCCTCCCTGGGTTGCTCCTGGTTTCGCAGAGTGAGGAAGGCTATTCCAGAGCCACCAAGGTGATTCAAGGTGGATTAGGGTCATCCTGAGAGCAAGCCCCCCCTCTGCCTTGTCCCATCCAAGCCCTGCAGGCAGCTGTGCCACCCAAACCCTGCTAAACATGGCAGGAGGAGGCTTTGCCCTGGTTGCCCCCACGGCCTCACGGCCTCATTCCCAGGTGTGCCCCAACTGTCCTGGCTCTGGAGCTACCCCATGCTCTTCCTGTCCCCATGCAGATATACCCCTACGAGCTGCTCCTGGTGAAGACGAGAGGGAGGAACCAGCTGCCCAAAGATGTGGACAGGACTCGGTTAGAGGTGAGGAGAGCCTTTTCCACTGGCAACAATCTCCTCAGGGCTCAGAAGGACCCAATCCCGTGGGGTGTCCCCTTAGCCCCAGCAGGCACTGTGGGGCTGCAAGGGGATTGTGGACGTGTGAGGAGCGTCTCCACAGCTCCCCAGGAGCACACGTGTGCCAGCACACTGTCACGGTGGTCCTGCTACTCTGCTGGCTGGGCAGAGCTGTTCCCCATGCCCACAGCTTGAGTGGGTTTTGCAGGAGCAGGAGGGAGCCGGGCGCTCCCCCTCTCCCAAGTGAACACTGCTGGGCGTTGTAGTACCCCATTGCACCCAGCTGGGCAGGAGATGCCATCAGACCCCCTCGTGGGCCCTCCTGCCCTGCTGCAGCCGTACAGCCTGCGTGGTGGCTGTTGGCCCCGGGTGGTGGCCATGGTCCCCAGCCCTGGCCCAGCGTCCCCTCTCTCCCCAGCGCCACCTCTCCCAGGAGGAGTTCTACCAGATCTTTGGCATGACCATCGCTGAGTTCGACCGCCTGGCCCTGTGGAAGAGGAACGAGCTGAAGAAGCAGGCCCGTCTGTTTTAAATGCAGTGCACTATAAATATATACATACCTATAAATATATACATAGAAAGATCTCTATATGGCAGCTCTGTATGATTCTCAGCGCTGTACGTGGCAGAGGCGCCCTCTGTACACCTGAGAGTGAATTGGAGTCTCACAGATCATTTTATGCTCTTTGTTTCCTGTTCTTTTTCAACCCTGTTTCTGCATCGATCCTTGGGTTCTCCCAGGGACTCAAGCCATGCAGACCCTGAAGCACTTGGCGTCTGTCACCGCTGTTCCATGGGGACATGG
>NW_009260839.1:3281652-3283979 GCF_000687185.1 Egretta garzetta | reverse complement strand
GTCCCACTAACTGCTGGACCTTTTCCTGGGAGTTTTCCTGAATTGCCCCATTGCTGATGCCTGAGTCCCAGACAAATCCCTCTGCAAGCCTCCAGGGATGAAGGCCATTACCAGGGCCATTGAGCATTCACTTCACTGTAAACTACTGGGATTTTTTTTTTTTTGCTTTTGCTTATTTTTTTCTTAAAACTAACAGGGTTCTTTCCACACAAACATCTTTCCTGGTGTCTGTGATACTCTGGTTTTCTAGCTGCTTGTCTGGCACAATTTTCAGGCACACCACAGGACTGAGCAGTCCCAAACAGGCCAGCAAGCCATGGGGCATCTCTGCAAGAGCTGGGTCAGCAGGGTTCCTCCGAGGGGACAGTGAGGGTCTCCGCTATGCCACAGGCCAGTTTGCCTTCTGCCTGTTCTCGTCCTCTTTGAAACCCTCCTGTCCTCCTCTCTCCCACTAGGTGGATCGAATGCCCTCCCTGCCTTCAGCACCACCACTGTTGGGTGCCAAGACCGCCCAGCTTGTTGCCCAGAAAAGCCATCACCGTGTTCCTGTGTGAGGCAGGAGACGTGCAGGGCCCCTTGCAGGGCTTTGCCAGGGCGCAGGGTGCTCAGGCAGGAGGTGTCCCGTCAGCAGCAGCCCCAGCTCTGGCAGCTTTATGCTGGCGTGGAGGAGGCTGGGGCCTGAGGTGGAGATGGCAATATTGCACCGGTAATTGCTCCTGTCTGCTTTAGTGCAGCAGTAAATGAACCAATTGTATTTATAATGATTTCACTCATATAAGCTATGGCTCCCTAAATCAAGCTCAACCATTTGTGGCTGTAAGAAACTTCCATCTCCAGCAGCAGTTTCAGTGATAAAGCCTGGAGGATTAATAATGTGTTAATAACACAACAGCAGGAGTCTTTTCATTTTCAAAGCATTTTATGGGCAGTAACTATCTGTTCCCTGCAACTACCTGGATGGCAAAGATGGGGAAACTGAGGCAGGGCTCAGTGCTCTCTCTCAGAGCCAAGGAAGCCTCTCCAGCCCATGCCATTCAGGGGCAGCAGACACCCTGTGGGACCCCGGTGGGCTCCCATCGCCCCAGGGTGTGCAGAGAGCACCCATCCACAGCCCGGTGAGCAGCGTTGGCACCTGCCCGGGAGCTGTCACAGCCTGAGCCTGCTCTCGTTTGGCTGCTTTGCAAGTCCCAGCCACAAAGCAGCCGGAGCCCGGCGGGCAGCAGCGTTGGTGGCTTTGGCCTGTGAGCGCGCTGTGCCTCGACCACAGCCCCAGACGTGACCCCGCGTTACGAGAGAAAATGGGGTTCGCTCCAGAAGGGAGGGACCAGCAAACATGGGCCAGGCAGGGAGCAGCGTCTGGGCAGGAGCTGCCTGGGGAGAGCAGGGCAGGGTTGGCTCCCGGCTGCGGGCACAGGGAGGTGCAAGAGGGGGGGTCGCTGCCTCCGCTCTGCCCTGGGCTAGGAGTGCCCCAAATGGGGAAGCCCTGGAGGCCAGTTGCTGATGCATGTCTAATATTTCAATTATTGCTTTCCCAAGTGATAATCGGGTACGTGTGAAACCGAATCACATTTCTGTCACAGCCTGCTGTCCCCAGAAGAGGGCTCAGCTGCAGTCCTGAGGCTGGGAGAAATTGTTCTGGGCGGTCTGGGTGTCACTGTCCCTGCTGCCATGCGCTCTCCATGCACGGGACACTCCCTCGCACACCCCACAAGTCTCCCAAGCCCAGGTCTGCCCTGAGGTCTTTGCTGGGGAGGAACAGTGATGGTGGCATGAGCACCATGGCCAGGCAGAGGCTGGGCACATCAGGGACACCAGGAGGGAACAGATATTGAAGGGTTTTGGGGGCTGGGGGCAGGGAACAGGGACAGCACGGGTGAAACAGGGAGTGAGGTGGTGAGGGGGAGCTGTGCTTGCTCACTGGGTGTGCGTTTGGGTGGAGGAATTAGTTCTGGATCTTTGCCCAAATTGATATTGCCCACACCAACAACCCCCTATGGGCAGGCAGCGGGCAGGTGGAGGTGCCCCACTCTGGACCCCCACCCTTCACGGGGGGGAATGTCCGGGTGCTGCCGCTGCTGGGGGTGCTCGGTGCGGGGCAGCACCTGGGAGAGATGTACGGGGTGGGGGGGAACCCCGGGACACCCTCAGCCGTGCAAGAGTGGGTGAGCGGAGGGAGGTGGGTGCTGCAGAGGGGTGTCACCAGCGATGGGGACAAACTTTCCACCCGTGTTAGCGGCGGGGACACCTCTAGGAGTTCTCTCGGTGCCGTGCCGGGCCGTACCGGTGCTGGGCGCTGCCGTGCACCGAGGGAGGGGCGGATGAAGCGA
>NW_009260839.1:3273637-3281505 GCF_000687185.1 Egretta garzetta | reverse complement strand
GGGGAGAGGGGGATGCCCGTCCCGGTCCCGGGGAGCTGGAGGTCGCGCATCCCTCCCCAACCGAACGGGTGCAGCTCACTGGATCGATGCTGGACCCTGCCTCCAGGGTGCCTTTGCCCCCCGCCCCAGCCAGTTGGGACACAAACTGGTACCAGTTTCCCTTTGGCTGGTCAGATGGGTGAAAAGCCAGCGGCTTGTTAAGCAAGCCTGCGGCATGTAAGCACTTGTTAGGGGAAGTTATGGTCGTCGAAAGGGAGGTGACTGGTGTTTCCAGATGGGGCTGATGGGATCCAGAGAGTTTCCCCAGCTGGGGAAAGATGACGGTGGTCTCATAAAGCCATGGAGGGTCTGATCCCCACCCTGCTGGAAGAGGCTGCCTTCCCACACGTGTGCGATTCCCGCCTGCAGCTTGTGGCATCGGGCTCACGTAGCTGTTAGGCTTTGATCTGGGATATGAATAAACCTGCCAGGGCTTCAGGCCAACTTTGCAGAGAAGGTCCTGGCTTTTTGCTGGGGCTGGCAGGTCCCTGGGTGGGAGCAGAGGGAGGTTTTCAGGGAGATTGCTGCTTGCTGCTGCAGAACGGTGGCCCTAGGGCTGCAGAGGAGGATCAGGTGCTGACATGGTGGAGCACAGGGTCCTGGCCCTTGACTGGTCCTCAGAGGTGCTGCAGCAGCACCAGCCAAAAATGGTAACAGGGGGGCCAGGGGCATTGCTCCAGCTCTGCACGCTGGGACCACGCTGAAGTCCCAGTGTGATTCGAGTAGTGCTGCGTCTGCAGCTCTGGGTCAGTACCAGAAAGACCTGAGCAAGGGTCAAGGGTTCCCCCTCCTGATGTAAAAGGATGGGGTGGTGTTTCCGCAGTGGAAATGCGGTATGAGGAGTTTGACTCTTGGGCTGCAGCTCGTGGTGTCAGTGGTCAGAGAGCAGTGTCAGTGCCCAGCAGTCTGGGAGGGGACAGGGTTGGTGACAGGGACAGCCTTCCCCCATGGCTGCTGGGTGGCTTTGCTGGCTCTGAAGGAGGGTGCTGTTGCAGGAGGGGGAGTGTTGCCAAATGACACACGATGCCAGAGCTGGCCTTCACGGTCCCAGAGGACCTCACAGATGGGGAGAGGGGAGACCAGAGTGTCTCGGCTTCCCTGTTCTTTTGCTGTGTGAACTGGTGGGAGGCTACCCTGTTTGCATCCCAGCCCACCCCAAAAAGCAAACCTGGGACCTCACCACAGGGAAGGGCAGGGGGTGCCCAGCACGCTGCTGAAAACATCCTGGAGCATCGTGGAGACAGGCCCAGACATGGTGTGGCTGCTCCACGAGCTGGCCCTGCCAGGGGAGAGCTGCTCTGCTGTTTTATCCCCCTTGCTGGTGCCTTCTATGGTAGCGGCAGCAGCGCTTGCCTGCTTTGCTTTGAGTGTTTGTACTGAACTGCTGTTGGCACCTGGATGGCTCTTTGCTAATGTAAACCTCCCCCAGCCCCTCCTGCTCATCAACCGGAGCCACTGGATCCCTCTGAGGGCTGTAGCTCATGGAGGGAAGGTGTTGGGGTGCTCACCAGGCTCCCTTCCCTAGTGCAAGGGGTGCACTGGGTCCAGCAGTGGGTAGGAGCTTTGTGTCCTGTTCCCAGCCTCTGCCTGCTCTCTGGCAGCCCCTTTCTTTACCTGGAGCTCCACTCAGCCCCTGGCTTCCTCTATGATCCACTGGCTTCTTCATCACTTTCCATGCTCCAGCCAAGCCTGCTGCCTTCCCCAGCAGGCTGGGCAGCAGCCGGTGTGGGGCTCAGCTCTACACCAGAGCCTAACCTGGGGAATTGGGGCTGTGGGCTGTTTGCGGAGTTGTTTCAGGTTGTGCTAATGGAGAAGTGCATGTGTGCGTGATTTGAGAGGTGATCTGTGCCACGAGCCTTTGCTCTAGCAGGGCTGTGCTCACACACAGCTTCTCCTCATTAGTGACTCTTCCCTGACCTTCTGTGCCACCAGAATTTAGGTCCTGCACCAAAGTTATCTGGGGTCTAAATCCAGCAAAGCCGGTGGAGATGTGTCAGGGATAAACTTGGCTCCAGCTTGCCCACAGGAATGGGGAGGCCACGGGCTTGGTGGGAGGGAGCCCGGATCATTCCTGACCTGCTGCCTGCGAGCTGGCAGGAGGAATCCCGCCTGCCCTGCGCACGTAGCGCGGTGGAAGGGGGTGCAGAGTGGGTGCGAAACACAGATCAGGCCAGCTGTTAGCACGCCAGGCAAGTGCCGAGCTCTCCCCCGCATTGCAGCCATTCCTTCCGCTGGAAACTCAGCTGCCCGGGGCCACTGCCTGTTTATAGCCCAGCAACGTGCAGGGAAGAGGGCTGAGCCCACCGCGGGCTGCCCCAGCCCCACTGTGCGGGGCAAAGAGGGGTGGGAAGGCAGCCTTGGGGATGCTGATGCTGAGTGGAGCAGGGAGGCACTGGAGTTTTTTGCCCCTCTGTAACTTCCGATAGCCTTCTGTGTGCAACGCTGCCCTTAACTGGGGGAAATGGGTCTCGCTGTAGGTATTGGATCCCTGCTGAAGCCAGCCTGGCTGTGGTGGAGGGGCGCAGACCTGCCCTGCCTTGCCCATCACCGCTGCCCACTGCGGCAGGGGCTGCTGGAGAGGGGAAGGAGTGGGCTGGTGCCCTTACTGACTGCTGCAGGGGTACTGTCCTCCAGCCAGGAACCCTGGGGACTGTCCTATCTGCCTGGGCTGTCTGGAAAACCTGCCTCTTTCCCACCTTTGCTCTTGACCTGGAAATGCTGTTTTCTGGTGCAAATGTGCTGAGCCTCAAGGCTGACAAACCCTCTGCTATGGAGCAGCGCCGAGCACCGATGTGCCTGAAATCCTCTCACCCGCAGCTGGCCGGCGGTTCTTATCCCAGCCCAGGAAAACTTTAAGATTTTGAAGAAGTTGTCTTGACCCAAACAGTAGGAAGGCTTTTCAGAGGAGGACAGGGAGTGAAAACTGGGCTTGACCCAAGGTTTGCCTGTTGTTCAGTAGCCAAATAACTTGCTGGGGAGAGGAGATAACGATTTAGCAGAGTGGAGGCTTGAAGTCGTTTCTAGCATCCCAGACTCATGTCCTAACCCCTTAACCCTTCCAGCTACTGTCTAGTCTGGCACAGCTAAAGCTCTCTGCTGAGGAGCATGCGCCTCCTCCTGCATATAAGGAACCTTCTTCCAGTGAAAATTAATGGCACAACTGTCAGTCCTGCAATATATCTATCAGATGTCACTCTTTCAGGGCAGCAGGAGGACAGTTTGTTTGGAAACCTCCCAAGCAGCTCTGCACTGTCTCTGCCAGCCCTGCCCCGCTGCTGGGGCTGGCACCTCGGGCCAGGGCCCCTGCGGGATGAACAGAGCAGATCCTGCCACCCGTGGGAGGGCACCCGCGCAGCCACCAGCAGCCCGCCTGTCATCACCCCGTGGCAGCGTTCGGGGAGCTCAGGTCCCTCTGCAGACACTGCGCTGACGATCTGCAGCCTCCGCTGTCGGGAAGGATGAAAATAACTTCTTTGGCCCTCCCTCCCCCAGGCTCCCCACACCCCACGGCTGCTGCAGCCCCTTCCTTTTTTTGCTCCTGAAATGCCTCCCATCGCATCAAAGGCAGGCTCTTTGGCAGGCAAGGGAAAACACTGACGTTTCGTAACAGTTTGGAACGAAAACAGATCTTTGCTTCAAGGGGTTTCCATGCTCAAAATACTTTTTTTTTTTTTGAAGTGGGTTTCATGCGCATGTGATCCTGGAAGTGATAGGAGGGAGATCTGGGAGATGCTGGTATGCTCTGATTGCTGGCAATTAGCAGGAGATGTGTAAGGAGCAGCTTGAAGAATGGCTTTGGCTTTCTTCTGGGTTTTTTTGAACATTAAACCCACCCAGCTTGGTGATGGGGGAACAGCTCCTTGTCCAGTCTCCCATTTTCATGTAGTACCAGTGTTACCTTACGCTTTGGAAAACCGAAGTTGTAAAGCACAGAGCCAGGAACAGAAGTTACGTAGGAACAGGTTTGATAGCTGGCTTTCGTGTCCTGGAGTTAAAAGCAGCTACGGTGAACCAGTCCCGGCACTGACGGAGCCGCCAGCCATAACCAGAGCAGTCGCACCTTCCCCTGTGCTCGCTTGTCAGCTTTCCCACTGGGATAAACTGGCTTTCCTGCCTCTCTGCCCCTGCCCCGCAGGGGTTAAGCGGGTAGGAAATGCTGTCTGCCGGTGGCCTTGCTCCTGCACCTGATGCTGGCGGAGGAGCTGGGCAAGGGAAGGAAACGGAAGGGCTGTTCTCAGCTGAGAAAATACGCTTATCCTGCCCTCCGAGGGTCCTCCGGGGCAGCACGGCCCCGGCCCCCAAACGCAGAGACCCTCTGCCGTGCCCTGCCTGCCCCAGCCCGGGAACATGGCTTTCCTGCAGGGACAGGGCTGAGGTGGCGACCCGTGCCCGGGCACAGCTCCCAGGCTCCTGGGGTCAAGGCAGGGATGCCCATGGATGCCTTCTAATACAGGAGACTGGGTGCTTGCCTCCCTCCCCCTGATTCCGTAGGGATATTTCCCCCACAGGGTGCCTGTGGTTTCTCCTCCCACCACCTCTGAAAAGAGGGGTCCGCATTGTGCAACGTGGCTGAAAGCGTTTGGGAAAGCAGAGCTGGCTGCTGGCTGGTGGCTAATCCAACAGCTCCTTCCTGCAAATCCCACGCCTTCCCTGCCCACACCCTGCTAGGTGAGGGTCCCATGCCCTCCTCTGCTTCTGAGGGTCCAGGCACAACCACCTCGTGTGACTCTTCCTCCTGGAAAGACGTGTCATCCCTGCCGGCCTCCCTGCGCCCCACTCCTGCGGGTCGGGTATTGCAGCAGAGATGCTTTGGATCCTGGCTTCGGGGAAGGGGGATGTACAGGACACGGAGAGCAGACTTTTGAGATGCAGAGAACTTTCCACCCCCATCAGTGAGCTGGGGTATCCATTTTGCAGATTTGGGGGCTGAAGGACCCACCCGGGCCTGAGTGTTAAGGTGGCCGTGCCGGCTGGGCGCAGGGTGGTGGGGAGGGCATGCCCGTGGGGGGGCCGCCATCAGCACCCAAGTGCTGAGTCAGCGGGTTTCCGGCCATGGTGCCTGCAATTTGCTGTGACTCCTGCTGTCCTGGAGGCTCAGGTTTGGTGGAGACAAAGGGCTACGGAGAGGTGAGAGCTTCAGGTCCCCCCAGCTCGCTGCAGGTGGGAAGGTGCGACCCAGGGAGGCTTCCCGGTGCTCTGCCCATCGCAGGGGTGGGCAAATGGCTGTGGCTCCGGTCCCGGGGCCTCTCCCGGTGTTGGAAGGGAGCCCAGGCCAACCTGCTGCTCCCAGCACTGTGGAGTTTGTTTGGAAAAGGCCAACGCCAGAATTTTGGTTGGAGAAAATACAGTTTATTCTGGGTTCTGACTAATCCTAACATCTCCCCTCTGCCTGAAGCTTGTTTTTTATACATTACTCAGCAGGTCTCACCCCTGCCTGACTATTCCTTTAAAGGGCATCTCAAACCTCTCTTTTTCATTCATTATTTAAACGTGTTCTCCAGCCAGCAGCCCCTGAGCCCTGCTCCCAGGCTGCCCCAGCAGAGCATCCTGCCACGCGCCTGCGGAGGCTGGCACCGCTTTTTGAAATGTCGCCTGGAAGCGCTGAATCTGGCCCAGGCAGAGCTAATTGCATTGATTGGGCTGAGCTGTGGAACAACTCGTACCTGGGGTTGGGAGCCCCTGGGGTTCAGGGGTCCAGGGCAGAGGGAGGAGGCTGCCCGTGCCCTGCCTGGGGGCATGAGCAGTGTTACTCAGTGATACCTCACCTGGGGGAGGTGAGATATTTTATTTGCTAGACTTCTTGCTGTGCTCAGCAGTAAGAGAGGGCAATCCAGAACCAACCCCTCCTCAACTGGGGTGGGGGCGGCTGCAGCCTGTTCGGGTCAGAGGGATGAAGTTTGCTTTTGGTGAGCTAAAGCAAACCACCAGAGTCTTCTCCAGGAGGCAGAGAAAGGGCTGCTAAGCCATCAGCGTCAGGGGAACAGCCCCGGCAGCCCCTGGAGAAGGAGCCCTGCAGCAGCACAGGGCACTGGAGGGTCCTTATCTGCCTGGGTCACAGGAGGTGTTTGTGGGTGATTTAATCAGCCTGTTAATTATTACCTGTACTGCTTGTGAAGCTGCTCTGCTTGGATGCAGGCTGCTGCGAGGCAGGACATACCTTGCAGCCTGACAGGGGCTGCCCTGGGGTTTTTTTCCAGCAGTGGTGCCAGTTCAGAGCCTCAACCCCTCTGATGCCCCGTGGCCCTCACCCCTCCGTGAGTCACTGCCCAAGGGGACCGGGCACCAAGCAGAGCAGGCAGGGTGAGGGTGCTGCAGCCCTGGGGGAAGGCTGCAGCTCTGGGAATGCGGCTGCTGCCGCTGAGGGGGAGATTTTCCACCCGCAGCCATGCTCTGAGCATGGGCATCACCAGGAGAGCCTCGACCCAGCTTGGGGCTTCGCTGCAGGGCAGCACCCCTCCCTCTGGGCCACGCTGCCAGGGGTGTGCTGCCAGCATGGGCCTGGGTGGGAAGGGAACCACCATGATCCCCTTGTTCTCCAGTTTCCCCTTTAATCCAGCTTTACAGAGAAGAGCAGCGAGCAATGGTTTCTGTCATGTGTAAGCTGGCAGGGGCCTGAACGCAGGGGCCTGTGCAAATTCTGTCAGCCTGTAATTACACTCCTCTCTATTCAGGACTCTTGTTTTCATGTGTAAGACTGTGGGGAGGATGTGAAACTGCCTCTCCTCCAGAAAAGAGTGCGCTGGGATGGGGATGTTTGGGGTCCTGCTCCTGCTGCTGATGCCCTTGTGCTCATGCTCTCAGCACTGGCTGCACCGCAGCTCCCCTTGCTCTTCTCTGCTTTTTGGGGGGTGGTAAGGACTCTGAGAAAGTGCTTCGGCACAGAGGGCCAGGCTGAAGCAGGAGGGCTTGGGGAGAGCGTGGCTGAGAGGGCAGCTCTGCCGCTCGGCCCTGCGTTGGACTTGCTGCCGCTGAGGTCTCTGCTGGGGTGGGCGAGCGGCTGGAGCCGAGCCACGCGATAAGGCTTTCTGCAGAGCTATTTATACTGGGGAGAGGAGCCGCTGCTGCCAGAGGCGCTGGGGCAGACGCAGGACCCTTCGCACGAGCACCGCTGAACGCGGCTGAGCTGGCTGAGCCGCTAGGGCCGTGCTGGGGAAGGAATTCGCCCCCCCCCCCCCGCTGTTGTCAGTGTTGGGGTGTGAGTCTGGAGCAGATGGGGCCACAGATGAAGGAGGCTCAGCAAGGCGCAGCCAGGGCAGCCTTCTTGCTATTTAACCTCTCTGGTTGCTCATCTCCCTCTCTCCCAGGGCTGGAGCGGGACGGAGGGGCCCTGCAAACCCTGCGGGCTCCTTCGTGTAAGGAGAGAAGGCAGTGGGCGACTGCGCTGGGAGGGAGAGCTGGTGGGGGACCTTGTGTCCCCTTGAATGAGCAGGTTTCACGTTCATCTCCCGGGATTGATTTTCTAAGGTTATCAGCTAAAGATACTAGTTACTGTAGGGTCATGATGATGAGATGCCCAGGAGATATGCGTCCCTGCCCCTGCCTGTTGCAGCCTGGCTTGGTGGGGTGTGGGCTGTGCCGTGGGGCAGTGGGGAGGCAGGAGGGAGGTGCCGGGAGTTTGGGGGACAGGTCAAAAGGTTTGCGCTCACCTTGTGCTTCGCAACGCTTGAGGATGCTGCAGCGCCTGAGCTGGGAGCTGCTGGGGGAGCAGGGATGGCTGCTGGGGTCCTGGGGCTAACAGCAAAGGGGTTAATCTCGGCGAGAGGTGGCAAGAGGCACCGTGTGGGGCAGATGGAGAGCCAGGAAGGGTGGGGGGCTCCTGGCAGTGCAGG